>NC_136067.1:1918684583-1919004583 GCF_964261635.1 Lissotriton helveticus | reverse complement strand
AAAAACACATCTCTCTGGATTAAGTTTTGCAATTCAAACCTGGCAGTATTTATCAGGAGAAAATGCCGGTTAACTATTGGGCCAAACAGATTTTGGTGTGGTAATCCCCCTATTATGGCCATAATCATAAAAGGCAATAAATATTGCACACAATGCATTCTATATACTTCGGTGTTAGGTTTTATCGTGTGCGATGGTTATAGCAGTGGCGGCTGGTGAAATTTGAAAGTGGTGAGGCGTAAAATGATAATCATACAGCACCGTACCGAGCGAGCGTAGCGAGCGAGCCGGAACCCCCTAAGGAGGGTTCCGGTAGATTTCCCCCCGAGAAAATTTTGGAAAAATGGTGGAAAAATTGTGTATTTTCAAGCAAATTTGAGAAAGCAGGAAGTGCATAATGTGTAGCTCAGCTGCAAGGGCTTAGGGGCACTGACCACCAAGAAGTACTAACTCTCTATTACTGAAACCCCCAGACCACACTCCTAATGGACAGGTTCCTGGCATTTCATTTTTGTTATTTCCATTTTACATGCACTCAATTCACTTTTTAAATCAACTTTTCTAGACTGTTGACCATGTGTTATAAGTGGTGTATATATTGCCAGAAATTGCTGGCGCTCTACTCGAGGCACATTAATATTCAGCTTCTGCGCACATTAGTATTCAACAGCGGCACAACACAAATTATAAAATATGTTCAATGATGGGAGTTGAGAATAGGCAGGCCTGCAAATGAAGCCACTGCCGTGCTACGACTGTAACACACGCGCCCTAGAGGAGTTATTATACTTTGATGGGGTGTGGTGGAAGGAGTTCTGGCCTCCAGTGCTCGGAATACCTCGCCTCAAATGTTTTGTACCCCGAGACAATATCATGCCAAATGTGCAAACCCAGCCCCATCCTCTCCACATCATGCACACAGTGCATTATCTCAAAATCCATATCTAGCTAGAATGAGCGGTGTATAACATACCCTATTTATGTATTTACAATGAATCAGTCTGTGGCTGCTATTTAACAAAACTGATGTTATGACCGAAAATGTTGCTATTGTACATCCGTGATGCTAATGCCCAGATCATTTTGCCAATCTAGTCTTGCTTTCGTTAGGCCAGGCCTACGTGCCTCTTGTGTACATGCATATATTCTAGCTACTATATGTATGGGTGTGGGAGATTGTAGGAGAGAGGAGAGAACCCGTAAATCCAAAGGTTCCTGTAAATTGTCTCCCAGAAAGTTATGCATAGCGCGTCTAGTTCTATATAATGGAACTGTGTGCTTGGCGCTCAGGAGATTTTTCCAGGAGCAACTTGTGACATTCAAGGAATTAATCATATGATAACGATGCACAGGTTTATGAAAAAGCACCTGTGGTAGAGATAAGGGAGCCGCCACTGCTCGCTCCAGCCATAAGTGAGGAATATCTCTCATTCCATGTATCCAGTTATGCGCAAAACTATATTGTGCCGACTTAATGTAGATTTCAGTATCAGGGGCATTTAGTCCACCTTCACTCATAGGGCATTGTAAGAGTCTCCCAACGTATCTAAGGTCTGAGGATGTCTCCCAACCCAGGCCAGCAGAATCCTGTGTGCCCTCAGAGTAAATGAAGAAGTAACAGTGGGATATTCATAAAAATTAAAAAGCAGGCGAGTATCACCCATTTTCATAATAGTCACCAGACCAGCAAGGGACAGCAGCAATTTTATCCATCGATCAATTGCTTCTGTTAGTTTTTGTATCACCTTGCCATAGCGCTCAAGAAGCACATCTTCCGGATGCATGTGCACCAGAATCCCCAAGTATTGTACTGACTCCATAGTCCATTGCAACGGATAGTCTTTTTTGCACTGGGACCGTTACTGGCATGAGTGGAAGGATTATGGATTTGCCGCAATTTATACACAGCCCGAGTGCCCTGCCCCCCAAAGTCTTCTGTGGCCTGGTGTTACAAGCCTTAAAGTTCACGCACCATGAAGTGGGCACGGACAGAGTGACAGAGTGCAGCCTGGCTTCCGGCTGTGGAGGATGCAGGACTGAGCTGGTGTGGGGTTGGGTATAATGGTATGGCGGTTAATGCGACGTAATTGGCGCTGCTGCCATTGGCTCGTCTAATAATGGGATCCAGTTCACACTTCGCATTACCACCAGGCAGGCGCAGAGATGAGACGAGGCGAGGCCAGGGGAAGAGGAGGGCCGGCAGTAAGATGACACTGACGGCGGTGGGGGGATGTAGTAGACTAGGAAGCCTGGCACTGATGAGGGATTGGCTTGGCAGATGGGGCTCAGGCCTGGCAGTGGCACTTACGAGGTCGAGGAACGACAGAGGAGGCCTGCTGCGCTGGCCTAGTGACACAATGAGGAAGCTAGCTTCAGCCAGGCACTGGTTAGGGATGGCAGAGGTCAGAGGAGGCCTGCTGGCGGCGGGCGCACACAGGGGAAAAGGGTAGAATGGTTTTATGCAATGGGGGTGCGTGTTAAACGCTTGAAATGGTTCAACCCAAATACTGCCCTAAAGAAATCAATATGTGGAAATAGGGGTAGAAGAAGGGGACACAGAGGAAAGTAGGGGATTAGAAAAAAAAGCAGAGGGACAGAAGAAAAAAACATGGTTATGTCTTGATTGCTGCTGGTATAGCGCTTACTCTGCCTAAGGTCGTTTCTAAGCGCATTTATGATGCACAGTTGCCCCTTGCAACGTGAGAAGGAAGATAAAAAGGAACACACGATAGGTGGTGTGCATCAGGAGAGATACCAACACTCAGACTGCTGTTGTGAAACCTGCGTGCACAGCGAGAAGGGAGAGGGTAGGGTGGGGTAATGAGAAGGAAGTGGAGAAGAAGAGGAGGTGAGATGGGGCTGTGGCAGAGGAAGGTGAAGGGAGAGAGTGAAGAAGTACTGATTTGCGCTGTCATCTCTCCATGCAAAACGGATAATTTTAATATACAACCTCCTGGTGGGTACATTTTAATGCACTTTTCTAATGCATCTTTCTGCATTTTAAAAATAAGTTGGCCCATACTATTGAAATGCAGCAGCACACAGGCAAAACTAACATTTGATATGTTGTAACTCAAACCCTTTTTACACATGCACGTTGCACGCAATATAGGCTGCAACAGTGAGCATTAATATATTTGGAGATAATAATGCAGAAAATCACGTAAAATGTGCTTGTTCCTACCGAGGCCTTGAAACAAAGAATGGTGGTGACTTCATTAATTCAGAAAATGACGTAGGCTCTTATGAGTTCTGCAGCAACTGGGCGGTATTAATTTCAACAGCTAAATACCACAATCTTGGTTGAAATGATGTATAAATAATTGCTATTACTGTTTCGTGTACCGAACACTACGTAATTCAAAAAAATTTCCACCCGTTTTCACTTGGACAGTTTTACCTGCTTTACCTAATAAAATGTACCCACCCAGTTGAAATTGCGGAGTGTTGATTACACAACTTGGATCCTAATATTTATGTCAACTTCTCTTTGCACACAAATTAGAAGGTACCTTTCTGTTTTGAAAGATGACCGTCGTTCCATTCAATCCACCTACTATAGGTGTGTCTGATTCATTTTGGCCTAATACAAAGTCCCACTGTTAACGCAGAATTACTGCAGTCAGCTCAGTGACTCAGCATAATGGCTGGCTCGTGTAGGCGCGTGCCTGCAGCAGTACACCACACAGTAAATAGCACACTCGCACTTCGGAAACCTGTCTGCTCTGCGTATCTTTTTATCCACTTTCGCCACTGCCCTCCCTGTGCCAACCAGGAGAAGCCAACAAATAGTTAACTGCTTTTAAACCGCGTGCCACGGATTGAACATTAAACTCCTAGTTCGCGTCTTACACACAGAGCCTTTACAAGCAGTCGTTTGATAGAAATATTTCCTGAAAGGGAGATGTAAATTTAGAGGTGCTTTAGCGCCAACGCAAGTGGTCACAGTAAATAAAAAATACGTTTCCTACTAATCTCTCCAGTTCAGAAAAAACAGGCTATGTGAGGGCAACACATTTTCATTACAGGAATTTATGTGTTTACAAGTGTTGGCTTCAACATGTTATGATAATATGCTACAATCTAAAGCATATTAGAGAGGAATGAGAAAAGGACAAAAGTAATACGAAACTGAAGGCAAAATAAGCAGGTTGAGACGTTTCCAATGGAACTACTGGTGGTCTACTGTAGGACATTACTACCACTTAATGGTTGCTTGCGTTAATGCTCACCATCACTTCAAAGCGCTGCATTTGAAAGAAGGACTCTGCTTTCCCATCACAGCCCAACTCGTGTGCGACTGTCCGATCTACTGGCATGCAAGGGACGTAAGCATCAGGCCTTTGCCTACATGAGGCGGACACTTATTATTCAGCTTCGCACAGACCCATGCCCGTGCGTCTCCTGCCCTCTAGAACACTAGACCCACTCGTCTTCTGCCCCAGGGATCACTTATCTTGTGCAGTGTCTGTGTGTCTCCTGCCCTCCAGAACACTAGGCTTGCTTCCTTTCCTTTCAGTCACTGTAAAAACTTTAACTTAACTTACTAGTATGATGAAACTTCTCTCTGTAGTGTACTCGATCGATGACGTCTTCCCACCGACGCAGATTACAACAAGCACCAGGCGATCAGTCACGACGACGCACGAGTCACATGGTCCACTCTCCTTACCTTCGTGCTGATGATCTATTTTCACTATCCCTTCACTAGTTTTTTGATGTTGTGTGGCAGCAGTGGTGCGCCACGCGCGGTGACATCACTGCAGCTTAGGGAAATGGCCAATCAGAAACGACATGGCTGATTATAGCCATATGTGATTGGCCATATTGTGCGGCCCTCCGCCAACACCCACGCGCGGTCCCATCCTGCTGCACCAGCCAATCCTGGCGCAGTGTTATCAGCGCCACTGTGCCAGGATTGGCCTACGAGCAGGAGACTATCTGCCCTAAATGAGCCCAGGCCCCCGAGTCCTGCTATGTCTGTGTGTGCTAGAGAGAGGGGGGGAGGGAAGGGCTACACTGTGCGCATGCGCGGGGAAGTCAAAATATTGACGACTCCGGGTTTTAGCTTGCGCAGTCACTGCCTGCTGCCTGTCTGTGTGCTCACGCTGCCTGCCTGCCTGTCACTCTCTCTGCTGCAGCCCCGCCCCCCACGGCCCACTACCTTATGGATGCCCGATTCAGTCGGGCTGGTCCCGGAACGGTCGCGCGCAGTGCTCGGGTGCCTGAGTCAGTGCGCATTTATTTTAAAATAACTTAATGATTGATTGGCAGTGCGGGTGCGGTCGTCCATGGGATAGTGGGGCAACGCCCCAACGCCCCCAATGGACGCACCGCCACTGGGTTATAGTACATGAATCCAGGCCTCTCGTAATGAGGCGTCAGTCAAAAGAAAGCAAGGGAGCTCAGATGGTTTGTTCTCCCTTCACTCTGATAAATCATTCTTGCTGAAGCAAACTGTTAGACCTGGCATCCTTGGAGTGGTTTCCACTGACTTTTGCCTTCTGACCTGCTGTTTTGCTGACTTTTATTTTTGCTGGATTTAGGATTCTGGGCACTTTACCAATGCTAATCAGTGATACAGTGCACATGCTCTATACTCAAAACATGTTAACATTGGTGTACCCACAATTAGGATATGTATTTGCTTATAAATCCCTAGTAATATGCACTATATGTGCCAAGGTTCTGTAAATTAACTGCTACAGGTGGGCCTGCAGCACTGATAGCGCCACCTACTTCAATAGCCCTTTAAACATGTCTCAGGTCTGCCACTGCAGAGCCTATGTGTGCAGTTTGAAACTGCCAGTTTGACCTGCCAAGTTAACCTACTTGCCAGGCCAAAACCTTTCTTTTTCTTAGATATAAGTCCCCCCTATGGTAGGCCATAGGCAGCCCTATGGGCAGGGTGCAATGTATTTAAAAGGAAGGACATGTACTTTCGAGTTTTATGTGTCCTGGTAGTGAAAAACAGCGACATGTGTTTTTCACTACTGTTAGGTCTATCTCTCCCATAGGTTAATATTGGTATTGCCTTAAAACATCTTTTAAGTGTAATGTCCAATTGTGAAAAGTTCGAAATTTGGAGATTGGTGTCTTTGGACTCACAATTTAAAATCAAAACTTATGGTGAAGTCAGATTTGAAATTGTAAGTCTGAAAATGGCACTTTTAGAAAGTTCATATTTTCTTACTTTAACCATTCTGTGCCTCTGCCTGCCTCTGAATACACGTCTAGGTTGGGTGACAGCTGGGCTTTGTGCATTCCCTCTAGAAAGTCACACACACATAGAGCTGAGGTGTGACATTTGCATCCTGATGGCCCATCACTAGGCTGATGGGTCTTCCTAAGGTAAATTGGGAGGGAGGAGCTGCCACTTGCACCTGTATAGGGCTGGGACCGTCCCCACACAAGAGCTACATACCCCTCTGTAGTGAGTCTGGAGCCAGAGCAGGAAAGGCAGGGAGCTTGTGATCCTCAAAGTACTTTTGGGTATAACTATTGGACCCCTGACAACACCAAATCAGACCTTTGCTGGAACCAAGGACATTCTTCCTGGAAGAAGAGCTGCTGTGCTGTAGGAGGGACTGCCACTCTGCTTTGCTGTGCTGGCCTGCTGCCTGCTGATTGCTGTACTGTAGGAGAGACTGCCACTTAGCTATCTGCTGTGCTGTGCTGGCCTGCTTCCTGCTGCATCTTGCCTAGGAGTGAGATGGACTGGACCTACTCTCTGCATCTTTGAACCCAAGTTTATCCAATGGCTTGCTCCCTATTTTTGAAGTCTCAGGGCCATCAAAGACTTCCTTAAACTCTGCTTCAGCTGCTGGACTTTGCCATTTGTGAGTCTATCATTGCCTGAGGTGCCCCTCCAGTCCTTGGCGTCAGAAGTGGGTTCTGCAGCTGCGGAGCTGCTCTCCCCCACGCAGCTCCACCATTAAAGCTCTGCCCTTGAGCCACTTCCAGGTAGGAGTTCGAGGCCCTCCTCCACCCGCAGGCTCCTGCCTGCGCCTCATCCCTGGTGGTCTAGTGGAAGAGCACCCTGATCTTCTGCTATTCCGCTCTGTCTTGTTGTGCTTGCTTTCTGTCCTGTTTACCCTTTTTACTGTCTGCCTCTTTCTCTTGGTTAATTTTTGCATTTTCTCTTTCTCTCTTTTGTGCATTTCTTCTTTGCTTTTTCCTTTGCTCTCTGCGTCTCTTCCTGCTTCCGGTGCTCCCTGCTGATAGTGCCCCATGGCCCCTCCCCCACCAGGGTGTCACTCCCGATCCTGCTTCCCAGCTGATTGCCCTCCCTGACCTCTACTTAGTGGCGGTCGCTGTGTGGCAAGAAGAGTAAGACCAGAGTCACTGCTTCCCTGTGCAGCTCCACCGTTAAGGCTCTACCCTTGAGCCCCTTCCAGGTAGGTGTTCGAGGTCCTTCTCCACCCTCAGGCTCCTGCCTGCACCTCATCCCTGGTGGTCTAGTGGAAGAGCACCCTGCTCTTTTGCTATTCCGCTCTGTCTTGTTGTGCTTGCTTTCTGTCCTGTTTGCCCTTTTTACTGTCTGCCTCTTTCTCCTGGTTATTTTTTCTTTTTTACTGTCTGCCTCTTTCTTTTGGTTAATTTTCGCTTTTTCTCTTTCTCTCCTTTGTGCCTTTCTTCTTTTTCTCTTTTGTGCCTTTCTTCTTTGCCCGGATGCAACAACAACTGCCAGCTCTCGACGCTGAGCAACACCCAAGGACCGATATCCTGCTTACACTGCCGCCGCACCTTCACCCACCTCCTGGACTCCGGCGGCAATCCCAGCCCCAGTCCACCGGATGCCACCGCACACAAACCACTGAGGTGCATCCTCCTCAATGTACGCTCCCTGTACAGACACGCTGTAGAAATCTGGGACCTCCTCAACACTCACACACCAGACGTCGCCTTCCTCACGGAGACCTGGACCAAAGCCAACTTCGCACCCGACATTGCAACTGCCTTCCCTGATGGATACAAGATCCTGAGAAAAGACCGCCTCAACTGCCCAAGAGGAAGCCTCACCATCGTCCACAAAAGCTCCCTCCGATTGACAACCACCAACTCGGACGATGCCTCGCTCCCCATGGAACACATCCACTTCCAGATCCAGCCCAGACCCAGAACTCTATGCCAACACACAGGAATTTGCCAAACCCAACAGCGACACAACTGACGCCCTCCATCCCAAGACCTCTGCAACAGACTCAGCTCCTTCTTTCACCTCAAGATAAAGATGCTCTACGACAACTTTGATGACCAAGACCACTGCACCGCCCGACCCCCAGCCCGGCCCCCACGCCCAACTACGCCGCCCAATGATGACGCCCAATGACCCTTCTCACCTGGATCCCTCTCACAACACAAGATACCTTAAAGACCATGAAGAGCATCCACACCTTCTGACCACTGCCCACCGCACATTTTCCACATGGCTGCCATTGCACCCGAATAAACTTCAAACTATAAACTGCTCCCTTGATACAGCCACATTACCCGACAACTGGAAACGCGCCAAAGTCAACCCCCCTCCTAAAGAAGCCCTCTGCAGACCCGACGGACCTCAAGAACTTCAGGCCGGTCTCACTGCTTCCATTTGCAGCCAAAGTCATCAAAAAGGCTGTCAACACCCAGCTAGCACACTTCATAGAAACCAACAACATCCTAGACACCCCTCAATCTGGATTCCGCAGCAACCACAGCACAGAGACAGCCCTCCTTGAAGCCACCAACGACATCCGGGCCCTCCTCAACCAAGGCTATACGGCATCCCTCATCCTCCTTGAGCCTTCGACACCATCTCCCATCATACACTAGCCACCAGGCTCCATGATACCAGCATCCAAGGAAAGGCCATAGACAGGTTGAGATTATTCCTCATAGGCAGAGCACAGAGAATAAGACTCCCGCTCTTCCTCTCAGAACCAACAGGAATCTGATGCGGAGTACCCCAAGGATCCTCCCCATCCCCACACTATTCAACATCTACAAAGTCCCCCTCGCAACCATCTTCAGAAACTATGGGCTCAACATCGTCTCCTACGCCAATGCCACTGAGCTTATCCTCTCCCTCACCAAGGAACCCAACACCACCAGACACAACTTCCAAGAGAGGATGAAAGCCGTCGCGACCTGGATGAGGAACAGCTGCCTGAAACTAAACTCAGAGAAAACAGAAGTCCTCATCCTCGGCTCCACCCCATCTACTTAGGACGACACCTGGTGGCCTCCCGCCCTCGGAAACAACCCCACCCTAACAGACCATGCTCGCAATCTCATCATCATACTGGACTCATCACTCGCCATGAATCGCCAGATCAACACCGTCTTCTCCGCATGCTTCAACCCCTCCACATACTACGCAAGATGTTCAAGTGGATCCCCCCGACTCCAGGAAAACCGTCACTCATGTAGGAGAGTAGGATCTGCTTACTATAGTTACCCCCACTTTTTGCTGTGTTTCACTGGTTTTTCGACTTTAGTCTGGCTGTGGCCCTGCTAATCAGGATCACAGCCTAGCTGTTCTATCTCTAAATTGATTACCTGTACATTAGGTACACTCCAGATTGGTTACTGGGTTACCCTTGTGAGTCCCTAGTGTATGGTACCTTAGGTACCAAGGGCATAGGTATCCCAGAGGCCTACCAGGGGCTGAAGCATGTATTATGCCACCCCTGGGAAGCCTTCCAAAATGGCAACAGAGGTCTGCTCTTGCAGCGTGGGTAAGGTGTTGTAAGCACCACTTACTTTGAAATAGTATACCTATATCTACCCTTTAAAAACAGACACATATAAACCTATAATTCACTCCTATGGCAGGCCTTGACAATCCTGAAGGCAGAGTGCTTGGTTTTGTGTGAGAGGGTGCCCCAGCATGAGCTGAGCCCCTCTGCAGCTTTCGGAATCTCTTCCTTATGGCTGTTCTGTGATACAGCCATACCATATACTCTTAAGTGCATTATAACCTTGCAATAAATGCAAACTTTGGAATGGCTGCATCAAAACATGTAGTGTTTGGTGTCAAACACTTTGGAATACTACCCCACTGCCAGTTCTGGCGGAGGGGGTAGCATTCCACCCTTCTAGAGGGAAAAGTCATGTACAAACTTGGTTACCCGGTAAATGTTTAAAAGAGCCCCAGCATCACAAAATGGATGCTGCTGCCACAGACACGAGTCTGACCTCCTGCTGCTGGACGAAACTCCGGCAGGTGAGGCCTGAACAATAGGTTTCCTGTTCAGGGAGGTGCCAGCACCTCCCCAGACAGGCTTTAGTGTATTGGGGCAGGGTGGGTTGCATTCAGTGAATGCTTTTCAGACAGTGCCTGGGGCACACAAGGTGTCCCTGTGCATTTCCCAGTTCAAATCGGTTGCTGAGGCACTTAGCCCCAGCTCTGGTATGAAACGAGACAAAGGGGAAGGGGTGTAATCACCCCCTCCCCAGGTCCTCAAATATGTGGGACCTTAAAGTTAGTCCAGCCCCTAAACTTAGTATAAGTATGTGGAAAAGTAAATTTTGCCATGTTCTGTGTCCCTACGTGTTCCCCATCTTATGTTATGTGTGCATGATTAATATGCATATGTATTCCCCATGTTCGATTAAAGACGCAATTATAGTTGTGTCCATCCCTAGTATGTCAGTTCCCAGTTCTCGTGAATACTACGAATATTAGGCCTATGTAAAGCTACGTTGCCACGTTTCTCAGTGTGCACGTTATTTCATTGAAAAGTCCCCGTTTCTAGGCCTCAAAGGGCCCGGACACCAGATTCAGCTCCTGTCTCCTGAGCCCTCGCTGAGGAGCGATACAGCCCCCACCTGTATTCCTGACCCTTCACTTACTTCCTGCCTCACAGTGCCCGGCTCAGCCTGGCTCTGCCTGCTAGTCTGCCAAGAGTATGTTATGATTCTAGTTATCAGTCCAGCCCTCCTTCTCTGCATTCCTAAGCTACTGAATCGCATCAATAGTTTCAGTCATCGTCTAGCCTTTACGTCTCTATGTAAGAGAAATACTGTATTAATGGTCATTTCATATTCTTCAACACGCACTACATGTAGAATAATGCATGCACCAGTCTTAGAGTCTGTTAGCCTTTACCCTGATAACTTCTGGATTCTATCAACATGTTCTCTAAACATCAGATACTAGATAGTGTTTAGGTACATGTCGCCCTGACTCTCCAGACTTCAGTCTCTGCTCCTAGCGCAGAAGTCATAGCCCCCAGCTTCTCCTAGTAACACGTCATTGTCAGTTTGCGCGCACCACTAGGTCAGAGGTCCCGGCTCCTTAGGTAGCCCCCTCCATGTTTCCGCCCCATTTATGACATATTCTGTTACGTTTACATCACATGTCTATGAATACGCCTCCTGTTACACCTACTTTCACCCTTATCTTTCGCGACTGCTATTGACCACACCCACTGCTCCGCCTATTGTATGTATTGTAATGCAATTGTTTTAGTATATATACTTGTGCACTGTTATTAAATGTTACGCCGATTCCGATCCTGGCCCCGGCAGCGCTGCCATCCTATTCCTGTGCAGGTTGTCCTGTTCCTGTCCTTATGCTGTATTAAACCTGCAAACTCCTACTACCTCGAATCTTGACTCTTATTTATTGAGCTATCTGTTATTACTATGTCCAGTCAAAAATAGATCCGGTATTATTTATTTATATACCACATAATGGCGCCCGAACAGGTACTTGCCCTTTCCCCACGCGCCGGTGAAGCCACGTATGCCCCCTGATCCTCTGCAGCCGTGACGGAACCATACCGTGCACGTGCAGATATTTCTGCTTCAAGTATCCCTCAGGACCACGGAGGAGACGGAGGTTGCGGTCCAGCATCCAGACGAGGCGGTGGAGGAACGCGGCGAGTCCCGACCAGAGCCCAAGCCGAGAGTCCAAGGTCCGAGGTATCTGGAGGCCCACCCGTAACAGAAGTCCGAAGTCCGTCCGTCCGGCGTCAAAGCAGTCCAGTCCAGTCCGAGGCCTTCCGTTCTTGCTGCCCGGTGAGTACCGTTGCTGGGGTAGTATCTAGACAGGGTCAATCTAATTGTCTCTGGTCCGAGGGGTTTGGCGGTACACAGATCCCAAAACGAAGTGTCCACTTCGGTGGATGCGGGTCCTGACGTGTCTCTTTATGAGACCGGTAAGTTTCGTACTGTTTCAGCAGTGCATCTAGTTCCTGTTCTAGTCAGTTCTGTTCCCGAGAAAATCCATGTATTCTGTTTTCCGTATTCCAGGTAGTATTCTGTTCGAACTGTTATTTTAAATGTTCTTCATGTATTTTAATGTCGTGGTATGAAAGTGGTGTAATTATCGTGTTCATTGTGTATTATATTGTGTCTAGATTACAGTTCCGTCATGCCGTTGTTCTCGAAACTACGTCAGTTAAAAACCAGAAAAGGTCTGTTAGAAGCAGCAGTTCCTGTCCCGCCTAGGGACAGTCCAGGTCATTTTATGTATCAGAAGCATGGCATAAGTGCCATATTATATCTAGATTTATGGGTAGACTATACCAAACAGTTAGAAGAAAAGTATAGATGGCCCGTATCAGGTACGTGGGATGCCGAGTGCATCATGCGAGTAGAAGAAGCATTATGGAAAAAGAAAGCCAGACCGTCACAGAAAGATGCCATCGAGTTATGGCGCAAAGAATCTCATAAAAGAACCGAAAAAGAAATCAGAAAGTCAGAATTAAGTAAAGAATCCTTAGAACGAGCCCAAGAAAGGGAATTAATCGAGATAGGTGAACGAGTCAAAACCGAACAGTCAGACAGACAGAGGAATGCCCTCATTAAGGGTATGTATCCTCTTCTTGCCGAGGGCTTGCCAAAAGCAACCCCGGAGGCATCCAGTAATTTTCCGCCACCATTAGTTCCGACCAAGCTACGTCACAAACCGACCGCAGCCGATATTTTCATCTCGTCCTACTTGGACGACACGGTTCCAGAATATGCAAATCCTGTTCCGCCAGTCCCTGTAAATCATGTAATTCCTGCTCCTCCAGACACCGGAGTACCTGCTACGGTACCCCCGGTCCAGCCTACATTGCAATTTCCCGCCGCGCCAGTACGAAGAGTATCAGTCGACGATTCTAGTTTAGGGGCCGCAGGAGGAGGTCCTCCTGGTACCCCGCCACCACACCAACGAGTAACGTTAGTCGAGTTACATGAATGTGCGTTACAGCGTACGCCCAAATATAAGTCCGTTGCAGATATCCGACGAGCTCTTACTGAATGCCGCTATGATCCAGTCGCAGGTGATGATAGTACGGTTATATATTCCATCCGTGTAAGACGGGTGACCGGGTATTTGGACACCCTACCGAATATGAAAGAAGATCTAGACAGAATATATCGTTTCATCCGTACAGGGAATGATCCAGAAAGTATTGGCGAAGCCATGTCTCAAAGGAAAGCTGAAATCCAGCTCATGCTATTAAAGTTTCTGATTAATTGTTTAATAAGAGAACAAGATTACCCGTCCAAAGATCCGGCCGAAATGAGAATCCTAACAAGGTGGAGTGATAATATAGCCGAGGGTAAACACAGAACTATCAGTAGTATAGAGAGTATGTACAAGAGAATTCGTAAGGAAATAATAAAGTTACACGAACAACGTAAAGCAGCACAAGTAAGCGAGAAAGAGAATGACTCTTCTACGGAAGAGGTAGAGGACGAGAATCCCGCCAGAATAGCGTATGTAGGAAAATCTAGATTTCCAGACCGCCATTTACGCCTAAAACACAAGTCAGTTTTTCATCATCCAGCACCAGAACAAGGTTCTCTAGAACAAGTATTTCAAGCTACCGATCACATTCTGAAATCACGAATCGGTTATAGTGAGTTAAGTACTATGCATGAACAAGAACTAGCCCGATCAGCAGTCCGATGGATTACTGATTCTACCACTTTTCCAGACGAAATAGTGGCACAAATGTTTCTGAAACTGCCCCCAGCCGAGCAACGACTGGTGGGTATGTATATGATCCAGCACCTCATTACTCTGTATGAGGGTCAACATTCTGATCCAGGTCCGTTACACGATGTCCTGAACGAGTTACTCCAGTATAGATGGAAAGGTTTAGGTACCGATTTAATTAGTGTCATTCTAGAACAGCGCCATAAATATAGTGCGTTCTTGAACCCTCATTTTGTTCATGTCTCACCTCCAGAAAGTAAACCGTTTTACATAGATAGACAGAATCCGTTACGAGAAGTACACCCAGTCAGGACAGCAGATGGTGAAATGCAAAGAGTATTTGTTTACACCCCGATTACAAAGATGGAACTCTTAGAAATGAAGAAATTAATTCCCTGCCATGACAAAGATCCAGCAGGGTTCCACCGAGAATTAAAAGACATGCTCCGTATGGGAGAATACACGTATCCAGATATTATTAAAATGTTAAAGGTCCTGTTGCCTGCGGGCATATACGAGAAACTCAAGGAAAAAGAATGGGAGGTGGGAGAGAAAAAGATCGATTGGGCAGTTCTAGAAGCTGAAGATAAGATACGAGTACCAGGTACCGGTCTTGGAGAGAAATGTAAAGAATTACCTGAATTGTTAATACAAGTTTTGCCCAGGTTATTAGCCACTAAAAAGGAAGACTGGGATGCAATCTCAGCCTGTAAACAGAAACAAGACGAAGACACTAGTGATTTTTATTCTAGATTCGAGAAATGCTTTATTATAAACAGTGGCTTGAAGACGAGTAGCGAGTCGTACCCTCATCTTTTTGTTACTAAATTAGTCGAGAATTCAAGTCCACAAGTTAAGAATCGAGTTTTGAAAGTCGAAAGTACATGGCAAGCTAGTACCCCGTCCCAGATGTTACAGATGCTCCAGTACCACCAGAATAGAATCAGAGAAGAGCAAGATCATGAAAGGAAACGTATGAAAGACACGAAAATGAAAGTACTAGTTGCACAATCTGTTCCACAAGACAGTCAGAAGAGGGGTCCGAATCAAGCCAGTCATCCTGCAGCTCCCGTTAAAGGGACATGCAATTATTGTAAACAGCCAGGTCATTTCATAAACGAGTGTGCAGTTCTGAAACATAATATAGCCACTGGTAAGACTAAAGAAAGACCACGTCCGCCTAGACAAGAACAAGTTTCAAAGACTTCTCAGCCACAGAATGCACAACAGACAGTTCCAGCACCGCAGCCTATTGCTGCAACACAGCATGTTACACAGCAGATGTACCAGTACGCACAGACAGAGTATCCAGAGTATCAACAGTACTCATGAAACAGCCTAGAGAGGGAGGTAGGCTTGCCTCTCATCGAGATTCCTGTAGATCAAGAAGGTCCCTATGTTCATAGTCAAGTACTAGGGAAAGACAGAAAGTTTCTGATTGATACAGGGGCAAGTAGGACCACCATCAGTCACGCCGAAGTTCCAGGGGCTCCGCTCTCAGGCTCTAGAAATGTTTCCCTTGGATTTTCAGGAAAGCCTATTGTAAACGAGATATCTAAGCCAGTTACTCTAGAAGTAGGTCCATTGTCCCGCACTACTGATCTGTTACTTACGAAGTCATGTCCAGAAAATTTGTTAGGTATTAAGACACTGAAAGAATTAGGTGCAGTCATATGTTGTTCCCCCGAGGGAATACGTTTGTTTTTACGTGACTTCAAGGGTCACTATGTATTACGAGATTTTGATCCAAGATTGTCTAATGTTCCGCAGCATCTATGGGCGCAAGGTCCAACTGATGTTGGTTTCATGCAGATCACACCTCATCGTGTGACTCTCAAGCAAGGTATAGTCCTGCCACGAATCAGACAGTACAGATTGCCACCTGAGGCTGTAGCAGCCTTATCCAAAATTATTGACGAGCTCATGGCTCAAGGAGTAGTTGTAGAAACTGACTCCAATGTATGTAATTCTCCGATCATTCCAGTCATGAAACGTACTGATCCGAATGCACCCCCAGTTTATCGATTAGTGATTGATCTTCGAGAACTCAATAAATGTATCATTCCCCAGTATCCAGTTGTTCCAGATATTTCTTCCCTATTGACAGCCATTGATTCCGAAGCCTCATTTTTCACAGTCATAGACCTCAAAAACGCATTTTTCAGTGTTCCAATTCATCCAGATAGCCAGTTCCTTTTCGGATTTTGTTTAAATGGAAGGAGCTATAAATTCACACGAGCTCCTCAAGGTTTCACAGAAAGTCCTAGTATTTACAGTCAAGCACTTAAGAGACAACTAGACAATATTCACATGCCAACTGACACTGCCCTGCTCCAATATGTCGATGATCTACTGATCACAGCCCGTTCTGAACGTGCTTGCGAGCGAGCATCACTTACAGTTCTGTACTTCCTAGCCGAAATGGGGCACAAGGTGTCCCCTTCAAAGCTTCAATTCTGTGTCCAGCAAGTGATCTACTTAGGCCACTTACTGTCCAAGAGGGGTAGGCAGTTGACACCTGACCGTATCCAGTTAATAGCGAGTCTTCCTCAGCCCAAGACACAGAAGGAGGTACGTGCTTTTATCGGTCTCACTTCTTATTGCCGACAATGGATTCCTCAGTATGCATTTCTAGCCAAGCCACTGATACAGTTAACGACACAGGAGGCAGCCGTATCGACTGTCCTCCCTTGGACCCAGGAACATACACTTAGTTTTAAAGAGTTGAAGAAAGCTTTATGCCAAGCACCTGTTTTAGCAACACCGAACTACAGTAAGCCTTTTACACTTTTTGTCACAGAACGTGATGGTACTGCATTATCTGTTCTCACCCAAGATCAAGCAGGACAATACAAGCCCTGTGCTTATTTTTCGAGCACACTAGATCCAGTAGCCCAGGCTCTGCCTGCGTGCCTCAAGTCAGTTGCAGCCACAGCACTAGCTATCAGACAAAGTGATTCTATAGTATTAGGACACTCCTTGACAGTACAAGTTCCACACTCCGTGGAAGTTCTTTTAAACCGAACACAGACTCAGCACTTGACTATTGCACGTTTAACAGGTTATGAACTGACACTATTCCAGCCACACATAGAAATCAGACGCTGCAACGTTCTAAATCCTGCTACACTGTTACCGTCAGTTACTTCAAATCCTGCCACACATGACTGTGTGGAAGTTGTTAACACTATGACAAAGCCAAGACAAGATCTGACAGATATTCCATTACCAGATCCAGACCTGACACTTTATGTGGATGGTTCATGTATGAGAACAAGTACAGGAGAACTAGTAGCCGCGTATGCAGTGACTACTGACACTGAAGTTATTGAAACACACCGTATTGACACCCTGTCTGCTCAGGCAGCAGAGCTAGTTGCTCTGACCCAAGCCTGCATACGTGCCAAGAACCTGAAAGTTAATATTTACACAGATTCACGCTACGCATTCGGAGTCGTACACGACTTTGGAGTGCTCTGGCAGGAGAGAGGTTTCATGACTTCTCATGGAACCAAGATTCAGCATGGTCTCCTTATTCAAGCTCTGTTAGATGCCATACATTTACCGACATCCATTGCCATCATGAAATGCAAAGCACACACGAAAGTTACAGACATTATTTCCCAAGGTAATGATCTAGCAGATCGAACAGCCAAGCTTACAGCACAGACTCCAGACATGTCAGTTAATCCGACACAGACACATACTCCAGATCCAACTACTAGTATGACAGTTAAGGACCCCACTCAAGATGTCATAGATATCCAGTTACATGCTACTCCCGATGAAATCAAGAAATGGTCCGAACAAGGAGGGGTCCAGACAGATCAGGGATGGGTGACGAAGGGAAGAGCCACATGGTTTCTCCCCGACTCAATGGTTCAAGTCATTATTAAAACCGCACATAGTCCAGCACATTTAGGAGAAAAAGCTATGTTAGACAGTATCCAGAACATTTGGTTCAACAAGCATTTACGAGCTGCAGCCAAGCAGAAAGTCCGTACCTGTATGATATGTTGCCAGTTTAATCCAGGTAAAAGTGTCCCGGTGGAACAAGGTGGATTCCAGCCCCCTGACCACCCTTTTGAGGTCCTCCAGATGGATTATATTCAGATGGAGCGATGTCGAGGTTTCAAGTATGTCCTTGTAGTTGTATGCGCTTTGTCCAGGTGGACAGAAGCATATCCAGTCCCAGATTACACAGCCACGACCACTGCCAAGCAGTTGGTTCGTGAATTCTTCCCCCGCTACGGACTCCCTAGAGTCGTATATTCTGATAACGGCCAGCCATTCTCATCTGAATTGATGAAACACATCTCCCTTTTGTTAGGGTACCAGTGGAAGTTCCATTGTGTACGCCATCCTGAAGCAGCCGGTCTCGTAGAGAGACATAACCAGACCCTGAAAATCCGCATTGCCAAAATATGTAAAGAGAAAGGTGTAGACTGGCTAGTAGCTCTGCCAGTCGCTCTGTTTTATATGCGCATGGTCGCACATTCCAGATCAGGTCTGTCCCCGTATGAGGTCGTATTCGGCCGCCCCCCTAATATGTGGGGTACACCTAGACCCCGAAGTATTACAGATGTTTCAAGTAATATGCTGACAGATTACCTAGCTTCCTTGATGTCTGCCCTACACTCTTGTCGTTCACAGGTTTCCGCCGCATTTCCAGACAATACCGAGGTGGCACCGCATGACATCGTTCCCGGAAGTTTGGTCCTTGTAAGGAACTTTGATCGTTCAAGTCCGCTGGAGCCCCGCTGGAAGGAGCCCAAGCAAGTCCTCCTGGCCACCCGTACTGCCGTCAAGCTGGAAGGCAGGAAGGGCTGGGTCCATTTGTCTCATGTGAAAAAGTTTTATGGATTAAAGACTGTTTCCAAGAACATTTCCGAGGATTTTAAGGATTGCCAAAGTACTATTCTTAAGGACTGTCCCGCAAAAGACAATGATACAAATCCCTCCCTGTTAGAGAAAACTCCGCAACAGGAGTATAAGCTAAAATTAAGGTCTAGTAAAATAGGTCAGCCAGTTTGATTGTCTAAGTCCTCCCCTAGGTGAAACGGTTAGACCGGTTTCTGACATGTATAAAATAGACCCCCATAGAGAGAGAGTTAGTGAGAACTCTAAAAGTTGCATTATTATTTTATGTTTTCTGCTATATCTCAGCCTTATGATTACCTGCACGAGTTATGCATTTTATTTATATTTTCTAGTTTCTCATGTAAATAAGTCTTCTAATACTACAGTAGAGCATACGTTTAGTGATCTGCCTCCTCATGAACTATCTTATCGTCTTGCTATGCGAAATAATTCCTTTATCCGCATGTTACATTATTCACACCAGACCAGCAATGCCACTAATTGTTGGGTGTGTGGTCGACTCCCCCCTTTTCAGACACCGAAGGGAGTTCTGCCACTCTTTCCTTACCCATTTTCACATACTGGTTCGTGTGGAGCATGGTCCACGTTAACGTCATCCTCAAATGATATGTCCTTTCTGAACAGTACATGTTTTCCAGACAAGCAAGGTCTTCCCCACAGAACAGGGTTAGATCTAGAAAATGAAGTTTATAATTTGGGTAATTATTCTTCGAATTTCATGGTCCTGAATGTTCAGTCTGATACTACTCCAGACTTACCTGCTATGTCAGTATTACCAGTCAAAGGTGAATTATGTGTCAGAAAGAATGGTTCCGTACATGTAGGACATAGTGATTGTACTACTATTGTCAAGTATAGTGACAGTGGGAAATCTATTTTCAAAGCTTCACGTCATTCTTATTTTGTTTGTGGTCAGACCGCATATGTTCGTCTGCCCCTCGATTGGGAGGGAACCTGTTACATTGCCTTCCTACTGCCACCAGTTTTTCTAGCCCCACCTGACTATCATAGGAACTCCCACCTAGTACATACTAGACACAAGAGAGACCTCCCGATTGTCGATTATACTGAAACTGCTCTAGAACAATACATAGATATCAATAAAGGTGTATTTCCCTATTTAGGTACTGTTGTGAATAGTAAACTGATACGTAGATTAACCAGAACACTCGAGGCAGTAGTGATTGAGACTACCTCTGCTCTAGGTAACTTGACCGAAGAGCAATCCTTTATGAGAATCGTCTCGTCCTTGACGTCATACTGGCCGATAGGGGCGGGGCATGTAGAGTCATCGGATCTAGTTGCTGCATTTTCATTCCTAATAACGCGCCGTCTGTTTATTCAGCTATAACCAGACTCCATAAGATTGCCCATATGTTACACCAAGATCCAGGCACCTGGACATGGTCCGGTTGGTTCTGGAATATGATTTCCGCCTGGGGATGGAAAGTGTTGTCCTTTCTAGGTATTGCAGTAGCGATCATATTCAGTTGCTGCCTCTGTATACAATGTGGCCCTGCGATTTGCGGCATTTGTGCTACCTCTTGTATTCCTAGTCCCAAGTCCCGTTCTAAATCCAGTTCCAAGAAAATTCGAGACGAGCAAATGATACTGTATGAAATAATAGATGGTATCATGAATATTGATGTTTCCTGATGGAAACGTAGTGACAAGGAGGGAATGTGGAAAAGTAAATTTTGCCATGTTCTGTGTCCCTACGTGTTCCCCATCTTATGTTATGTGTGCATGATTAATATGCATATGTATTCCCCATGTTCGATTAAAGACGCAATTATAGTTGTGTCCATCCCTAGTATGTCAGTTCCCAGTTCTCGTGAATACTACGAATATTAGGCCTATGTAAAGCTACGTTGCCACGTTTCTCAGTGTGCACGTTATTTCATTGAAAAGTCCCCGTTTCTAGGCCTCAAAGGGCCCGGACACCAGATTCAGCTCCTGTCTCCTGAGCCCTCGCTGAGGAGCGATACAGCCCCCACCTGTATTCCTGACCCTTCACTTACTTCCTGCCTCACAGTGCCTGGCTCAGCCTGGCTCTGCCTGCTAGTCTGCCAAGAGTATGTTATGATTCTAGTTATCAGTCCAGCCCTCCTTCTCTGCATTCCTAAGCTACTGAATCGCATCAATAGTTTCAGTCATCGTCTAGCCTTTACGTCTCTATGTAAGAGAAATACTGTATTAATGGTCATTTCATATTCTTCAACACGCACTACATGTAGAATAATGCATGCACCAGTCTTAGAGTCTGTTAGCCTTTACCCCGATAACTTCTGGATTCTATCAACATGTTCTCTAAACATCAGATACTAGATAGTGTTTAGGTACATGTCGCCCTGACTCTCCAGACTTCAGTCTCTGCTCCTAGCGCAGAAGTCATAGCCCCCAGCTTCTCCTAGTAACACGTCATTGTCAGTTTGCGCGCACCACTAGGTCAGAGGTCCCGGCTCCTTAGGTAGCCCCCTCCATGTTTCCGCCCCATTTATGACATATTCTGTTACGTTTACATCACATGTCTATGAATACGCCTCCTGTTACACCTACTTTCACCCTTATCTTTCGCGACTGCTATTGACCACACCCACTGCTCCGCCTATTGTATGTATTGTAATGCAATTGTTTTAGTATATATACTTGTGCACTGTTATTAAATGTTACGCCGATTCCGATCCTGGCCCCGGCAGCGCTGCCATCCTATTCCTGTGCAGGTTGTCCTGTTCCTGTCCTTATGCTGTATTAAACCTGCAAACTCCTACTACCTCGAATCTTGACTCTTATTTATTGAGCTATCTGTTATTACTATGTCCAGTCAAAAATAGATCCGGTATTATTTATTTATATACCACAAGTATAGGGACCCAGTCACTAAGACTTTAGATTACCCTGGACGAAACTCTGAAACATAAATCTTGGACCTTCAACATTCCATATCAACTGTAAGACGGAAGAAATCTCCCTTGGGGTCAAGGAGTGACTCCCCTGTTCAAACAGGCACCAAAGAAGCATCTTGCCGGTCTGCATTTTTTAGGCTCCCGCCGGATCCCAAAGATCTGTGACATGGGACATGGACTTCCAGACATCTCCAAGGCTGACACGAGTCCCCAGCAAAGCTGAGACCTGTAGCTATCACAAGAGACATGGGACTGGAACTCACTGTACAAGTGGTCCGTGGGCCTGCTTTCAGCATTCCTGCTCGAGGCTCCTTTGCGATTCCTAGTCTGTTGACTGGTGGGTCCCCATGAAGGTAAATCCTTTGTTTCGTGGGCTATCCTGATTGTTCCAGACGTGCCCTGACTCCCCTCCAAAGGGTGAGTCCCTCAGACCTTGCTGGTCTGCTCCGAAGCCAATCTTGTTATCTTGAGTGGGTTGCTGTTGCCAAGGCTTGTTGGGTCCAATATGGATACCAATGCTTCAGCACTCGACATACGATGGACAGCTCGAATCCAGCTTGAATACAGCTCCTGGTTGTCATTGATGCCTCCTGGTCTTCGTGGCTGAAGAGTCAAGCTTCACCTACATCACTTGAAAGCACCCGACATCGGCTGGCATCTTTTTGTCGCCTTCCTGGTCACTGGCTAGTGACCCAGACTCTGTACACTCTGCTTTCAGGTTTGTCAGATCTCTGATCCACCCTTGGGGTTAGATGTAGGTAATTTAGATTTACCGATTCGAAAATACCGAATGTTACCGATTCGGTATTTTCGAATCTGTAAATGCAATGCAGGTAATTATTAGGTAAAAAATACTGAATCGGTAAGATTCGGTATTTACCAAATCGGTAATTACCGATTCAGTATTTGCCATTCATTCCTATGGGCCTGGAGGCCCATAGGAATGAATGTCAATTACCGAATCAGTAATTACCGATTCGGTAAATACCGAAAAATTCAAGGGTGGCAGGGTGTCACTTTGACACCCTTTTGCACCCCTGATTAGTGCTGCTGTGCACATGTGACATACATATATGCCCTAAGGGCATGTATGTCTGGCACATGGCACAGGTGTAAATGCACATTTATGCATTTACATAGGAATTCCTTATTTACCACCAACTAATAGTTGGGGGTAAATAACAAATTCTTAAAGCCCAGAAGCACTGTTTTCAGTGCTTCCTACATCTCATTTACCGATTCGGTAAATACCGAATCGGTAAATGATGATTCGGTAAATACCGAATTGGGAAATACCGATTCGTTATTTACAGAATTGTGGTATATAAATAAATAATACTGGATCTAGGTTTGACTGGACATAGCAATAACAGATAGCTCAATAAATAAGAGTCAAGATTCGAGGTAGTAGGAGTTTGCAGGTTTAATACAGCATAAAGGACAGGAACAGGACAACCTGCACAGGAATAGGATGGCAGAGCCCGGCAGCTGCCGGGGCTGGATCTGGGATGAGCGCGCTAACTTTAATAACAGTACACAAGCATATATACTAAAACAGTTGCATTACAATACATACAATAGGCGGAGCAGTGGGTGTGGTCAATAGCAGTCGCGAAAGATAAGGGTGAAAGTGGGTGTAATAGGCGGCGTATACATAGACATGTGATGTAAACGTAACAGAATATGTCATAAATGGGGCGGAAACATGGAGGGGGCTACCTAAGGAGCCGGGACCTCTAACCTAATGGTGCGCGCAAACTGACAATGACGTGGTACTAGGAGAAGCTGGGGGCTATGACTTCTGCGCTAGGAGCAGAGACTGAAGTCTGGAGAGTCAGGGCGACATGTGCCTAAACAATATCTAGTATCTGATGTTTAGAGAACATGTTGATAGAATCCAAAAGTTATCGGGGTAAAGGCTAACAGACTCTAAGACTGATGCATGCATTATTCTACATGTAGTGTACTAGGAGAATATTAAATGACCATTAATACAGTATTTCTCTTACATGGAGACGTAAGGGCTAGACGATGACGGAAACTATTGATGCGATTCAGTAGTTTAGGAATGCAGAGAAGGAGGGCTGAACTGATAACTAGAATCATAACATACTCTTGGTAGACTCGTAGGCAGAGCCAGGCTGAACCGGGCACTGTGAGGCAGGAAGTAAGTGAAGGGTCAGGAACACAGGTGGGGGCTGTATCGCTCCTCAGCGAGGGCTCAGGAGACAGGAGCTGAATCTGGTGTCCGGGCCCTTTTGAGGCCTAGAAACGGGGACTTTACAATGAAATAACATGCACACTGAGAAACGTGGCAACGTAACTTTACATAGGCCTGATATTCGTAGTATTCACGAGAACTGGGAACTGGAATACTAGGGATGGACACAACTGTAATTGCGTCTTTAATCAAACATGGGGAATACATATGCATATTAATCATGCATACATAACATAAGATGGGGAACACGTAGGGACACAGAACATGGCAAAATTTACTTTTCCACATTCCCTCCTTGTCACTACGTTTCCATCAGGAAACATCAATATTCATGATACCATCTATCATTTCATACAGTATCATTTGCTCGTCTCGAATTTTCTTGGAACGGGATTTAGAACGGGACTTGGGACTAGGAATACAAGAGGTAGCACAAATGCCACAAATCGCAGGGCCACATTGTATACAGAGGCAGCAACTGAATATGATTGCTACTGCAATACCTAGAAAGGACAATACTTTCCATCCCCAGGCGGAAATTATATTCCAGAACCAACCGGACCATGTCCAGGTGCCTGGATCTTGGTGTAACATATGGGCAATTTTATGGAGTCTGGTTATAGCTGAATAAACAGACGGCGCGTTATTAGGAATGAAAATGCAGCAACTAGATCCGATGACTCTACATGCCCCGCCCCTATCGGCCAGTATGACGTCAAGGACGAGACGATTCTGGAGCACGACAATTCTCATAAAGGATTGCTCCTCGGTTAAGTTACCTAGAGCAGAAGTAGTCTCAATCACTACTGCTTCAAGTGTTCTGGTTAATCTACGTATCAGTTTACTATTCACGACAGTACCTAAGTAGGGAAAGACACCTTTATTGATATCTATATATTGTTCTAGAGCAGTTTCAGTATAATCGACAATCGGGAGGTCTCTCTTGTGTCTGATATGTACTAGGTGGGAATTCCTATGGTAGTCAGGTGGGGCTAGAAAAACTGGTGGCAGTAGGAAGGCAATGTAACAGGTTCCCTCCCAATCGAGGGGCAGACGAACATATGCGGTCTGACCACAAACAAAATAAGAATGACGTGAAGCTTTAAAAATAGATTTCCCACTGTCACTATACTTGACAATAGTAGTACAATCACTATGGCCTACATGTACGGAACCATTATTTTGGACACATAATTCACCTTTTACTGGTAATACTGACATAGCAGGTAAGTCTGGAGTAGTATCAGACTGAACATTCAGGACCATAAAATTCGAAGAATAATTACCCAAATTATAAACTTCATTTTCTAGATCTAACCCTGTTCTGTGGGGAAGACCTTGTTTGTCTGGAAAACATGTACTGTTAAGAAAAGACATATCTGTTGAGGATGACGTTAACGTGGACCATGCTCCACACGAACCATTATGTGAAAATGGATAAGGAAAGAGTGGCAGAACTCCCTTCGGTGTCTGGAAAGGGGGGAGTCGACCACACACCCAACAATTAGTGGCATTGCTGGTCTGGTGTGAATAATGTAACATGCGGATAAAGGAATTATTACGCATAGCAAGACGATAAGAGAGTTCATGAGGAGGCAGATCACTAAACGTGTGCTCTACTGTAACATTAGAAGACTTATTTTCATGAGAAACTGGAAAACACAAATAAAATGCATAACTTGTGCAGGTAATCATGAGGCTGAAAAACAATATGAAACTTAGAAAAACGATACATCGGATTGAGTTTTGACTAACTCTCTCACTATGGGGGTCTATTTTATACATGTCAGAAACCGGTCTAACCGTTTCACCTAGGGGAGGACTTAGACAATCAAACTGGCTGACTTATTTTACTAGACCTTAATTTTAGCTTATACTCCTGTTGCGGAGTTTTCTCTAACAGGGAGGGATTTGTATCATTGTCTTTTGCGGGACAGTCCTTAAGAATAGTACTTTGGCAGTCTTTAAAATCCTCGGAAATGTTCTTAGAAACAGTCTTTAATCCGTAAAACTTTTTCACATGAGACAGGTGGACCCAGCCCTTCCTGCCTTCCAGCTTGACGGCAGTACGGGTGGCCAGGAGGACCTGTTTTGGTTCCTTCCAGCGAGGCTCCAGCGGACTTGAACGATCAAAGTTCCTTACAAGAACCAAACTTCCGGGAACGATGTCATGCGGTGCCACCTCGATATTGTCTGGAAATGCGGCAGCAACCTGTGAACGACAAGAGTGTAGGGCAGACATCAAGGAAGCTAGGTAATCTGTCAGCATATTACTTGAAACATCGGTAATACTTCGGGGTCTAGGTGTACCCCACACATTAGGGGGGCGGCCGAATACGACCTCGTACGGGGACAGACCTGATCTGGAATGTGCGACCATGCGCATATAAAACAGAGCGACTGGCAGAGCAACTAACCAGTCCACACCTTTCTCTTTACATATTTTGGCAATGCGGATTTTCAGGGTCTGGTTATGTCTCTCTACGAGACCGGCTGCTTCAGGATGGCGTACACAATGGAACTTCCACTGGTACCCTAACAAAAGGGAGATGTGTTTCATAAGCTCAGATGAGAATGGCTGGCCGTTATCAGAATATACGACCCTAGGGAGTCCGTAGCGGGGGAAGAATTCACGAACCAACTGCTTGGCAGTGGTCGCGGCTGTGTAATCTGGAACTGGATATGCCTCTGTCCACCTGGACAAAGCGCATACAACTACAAGGACATACTTGAAACCTCGACATCGCTCCATCTGAATATAATCCATCTGGAGGACTTCAAAAGGGTGGTCAGGGGGCTGGAATCCACCTTGTTCCACCGGGACACTTTTACCTGGATTGAACTGGCAACATATCATACAGGTACGGACTTTCTGCTTGGCTGCAGCTCGTAAATGCTTATTGAACCAAATGTTCTGGATACTGTCTAACATAGCTTTTTCTCCTAAATGGGCTGGACTATGTGCGGTATTGATAATGACTTGAACCATAGAGTCGGGGAGAAACCATGTGGCTCTACCCTTCGTTACCCATCCCTGATCTGTCTGGACCCCTCCTTGTTCGGACCATTTCTTGATTTCTTCGGGAGTAGCATGTAACTGGATATCTATGACATCTTGAGTGGGGTCCTTAACTGTCATACATGTAGTCGGATCTGGAGTATGTGTCTGTGTCGGATTAACTGGAATGTCTGGAGTCTGTGCTGTAAGCTTGGCTGTGCGATCTGCTAGATCATTACCTTGAGAAATAATGTCAGTAACTTTCGTATGTGCTTTGCATTTCATGATAGCAATAGATGTCGGTAAGTGTATGGCATCTAACAGAGCTTGAATAAGGAGACCATGCTGAATCTTGGTTCCATGAGAAGTCATGAAACCTCTCTCCTGCCAGAGCACTCCAAAGTCGTGTACGACTCCAAATGCGTAACGTGAATCTGTATAAACATTAACTTTCAGGTTCTTGGCGTGTATGCAGGCTTGTGTCAGAGCAACTAGCTCTGCTGCTTGAGCAGACAGGGTGTCAATACGGTGTGTTTCTATAACTTCAGTGTCAGTAGTCACTGCATACGCGGCTACTAGTTCTCCTGTACTTGTTCTCATACATGAACCATCCACATAAAGTGTCAGGTCGGGATCTGGTAATGGAATATCTGTCAGATCTTGTCTTGGCTTTGTCATAATATTAACTACTTCCACACAGTCGTGTGTGGCAGGAGTTGAAATAACTGACGGTAACAGTGTAGCAGGATTTAGAACGTTGCAGCGTCTGATTTCTATGTGTGGCTGGAACAGTGTCAGTTCATAACCTGTTAAACGTGCAATTGTCAAGTGCTGAGTCTGTGTTCGATTTAAAAGAACTTCCACAGAGTGTGGAACTTGTACTGTTAAGGAATGTCCTAATACTATGGAATCACTTTGTCTGATAGCTAGTGCTGTGGCTGCAACTGACTTGAGGCACGCAGGCAGAGCCTGGGCTACAGGATCTAATGTGCTCGAAAAATAAGCACAGGGCTTGTATTGTCCTGCTTGATCTTGTGTGAGAACAGATAATGCTGTACCTTCACGTTCAGTGACGAAAAGTGTAAAAGGCTTACTGTAGTTCGGTGTAGCTAAAACAGGTGCTTGGCATAGAGCTTTCTTTAACTCATTGAAACTAAGTGTATGTTCAGATGTCCAAGGGAGGACAGTCGATAGGGCTGCCTCCTGTGTCGTTAACTGTATCAGTGGTTTAGCTAGATATGCATACTGAGGAATCCATTGTCTGCAGTAAGAAGTAAGGCCGATAAAAGCACGTACCTCCTTCTGGGTCTTGGGCTGAGGAAGACTCGCTATTAACTGGATACGGTCTGGTGTCAACTGCCTACCCCACTTGGACAGTAAGTGGCCTAAGTAGATCACTTGCTGGACACAGAATTGAAGCTTCGAAGGGGACACCTTGTGCCCCATCTCGGCAAGAAAATACAAGACTGTAAGTGATGCTCGCTCGCAAGTACGTTCAGAACGGGCTGTGATCAGTAGATCATCGACATACTGGAGCAGGGCAGTGTCTGTTGGCATGTGAATGTTGTCTAGTTGTCTCTTAAGTGCTTGACTGTAAATGCTAGGACTTTCCGTGAAACCTTGAGGAGCTCGTGTGAACATATAGCTCCTTCCATTTAAACAAAATCCGAAAAGAAACTGGCTGTCTGGATGAATGGGGACACTGAAAAACGCGTTCTTGAGGTCTATGACTGTAAAAAATGAGGCTTCGGAATCAATGGCTGTCAATAGGGAAGAGATATCTGGGACAACTGGGTACTGGGGAATAATACATTTATTGAGTTCTCGAAGGTCAATCACTAATCGATATACTGGGGGTGCATTTGGATCAGTACGTTTCATGACTGGAATGATCGGAGAATTACATACATTGGAGTTAGTTTCTACAACTACTCCTTGAGCCATGAGCTCGTCAATAATTTTGGATAAGGCTGCTACAGCCTCAGGTGGCAATCTGTACTGTCTGATTCGTGGTAACACTACACCTGGCTTGAGAGTCACACGATGGGGTGTGATTTGCATAAAACCTACATCAGTTGGACCTTGTGCCCATAGATGCTGCGAACATTAGACAATCTCGGATCAAAATCTCGTAATACATAGTGACCCTTGAAGTCACGTAGAAACAGTCGTATTCCCTCGGGGGAACAGCAAATAACTGCACCTAATTCTTTCAGTGTCTTAATACCTAACAGATTTTCTGGACACGACTTCGTAAGTAACAGATCAGTAGTGCGGGACAATGGACCTACTTCTAGAGTAACTGGCTTAGATATCTCGTTTACAATAGGCTTTCCTGAAAATCCAAGGGAAACATTTCTAGAGCCTGAGAGCGGAGCCCCTGGAACTTCGGCGTGACTGATGGTCGTCCTACTTGCCCCTGTATCAATCAGAAACTTTCTGTCTTTCCCTAGTACTTGACTATGAACATAGGGACCTTCTTGATCTACAGGTATCTCGATGAGAGGCAAGCCTACCTCCCTCTCTAGGCTGTTTCATGAGTACTGTTGATACTCTGGATACTCTGTCTGTGCATACTGGTACATCTGCTGTGTAACATGCTGTGTTGCAGCAATAGGCTGCGGTGCTGGAACTGTCTGTTGTGCATTCTGTGGCTGAGAAGTCTGTGAAACTTGTTCTTGTCTAGGCGGACGTGGTCTTTCTTTAGTTTTACCGGTGGCTATATTGTGTTTCAGAACTGCACACTCGTTTATGAAATGACCTGGCTGTTTACAATAATTGCAGGTCCCTTTAACGGGAGCTGTAGGATGACTGGCTTGATTCGGACCCCTCTTCTGACTGTCTTGTGGAACAGATTGTGCAACTAGTACTTTCATTTTCGTGTCTTTCATACGTTTCCTTTCATGATCTTGCTCTTCTCTGATTCTATTCTGGTGATATTGGAGCATCTGTAACATCTGGGACGGGGTACTAGCTTGCCATGTACTTTCGACTTTCAAAACTCGATTCTTAACTTGTGGACTTGAATTCTCGACTAATTTAGTAACAAAAAGATGAGGGTATGACTCGCTACTCGTCTTCAAGCCACTGTTTATAATAAAGCATTTCTCAAATCTAGAATAAAAATCACTAGTGTCTTCGTCTTGTTTCTGTTTACAGGCTGAGATTGCATCCCAGTCTTCCTTTTTAGTGGCTAATAATCTGGGCAAAACTTGTATTAACAATTCTGGTAATTCTTTACATTTCTCTCCAAGACCGGTACCTGGTACTCGTATCTTATCTTCAGCTTCTAGAACTGCCCAATCGATCTTTTTCTCTCCCACCTCCCATTCTTTTTCCTTGAGTTTCTCGTATACCCCTGCGGGCAACAGGACCTTTAGCATTTTAATAATATCTGGATACGTGTATTCTCCCATACGGAGCATGTCTTTTAATTCTCGGTGGAACCCTGCTGGATCTTTGTCGTGACAAGGAATTAATTTCTTCATTTCTAAGAGTTCCATCTTTGTAATCGGGGTGTAGACAAATACTCTTTGCATTTCACCATCTGCTGTCCTGACTGGGTGTACTTCTCGTAACGGATTCTGTCTATCTATGTAAAACGGTTTACTTTCTGGAGGTGAGACATGAACAAAATGCGGGTTCAGGAACGTTCTATATTTGTGGCGCTGTTCTAGAATGACACTAATTAAATCGGTACCTAAACCTTTCCATCTATACTGGAGTAACTCGTTCAGGACATCGTGTAACGGACCTGGATCAGAATGTTGACCCTCATACAGAGTAATGAGGTGCTGGATCATATACATACCCACCAGTCGTTGCTCGGCTGGGGGCAGTTTCAGAAACATTTGTGCCACTATTTCGTCTGGAAAAGTGGTAGAATCAGTAATCCATCGGACTGCTGATCGGGCTAGTTCTTGTTCATGCATGGTATTTAACTTACTATAACCGATTCGTGATTTCAGAATATGATCGGTAGCTTGAAATATTTGTTCTAGAGAACCTTGTTCTGGTGCTGGATAATGAAAAACTGACTTGTGTTCTATGCGTAAATGGCGGTCTGGAAATCTAGATTTTCCTACATACGCTATTCTGGCGGGATTCTCGTCGTCTACCTCTTCAGTAGAAGAGTCATTCTCTTTCTCGCTTACTTGTGCTGCTTTACGTTGTTCGTGTAACTTTATTATTTCCTTACGAATTCTCTTGTACATACTCTCTATACTACTGACAGTTCTGTGTTTACCCTCGGCTATATTATCACTCCACCTTGTCAGGATTCTCATTTCGGCCGGATCTTTGGTCGGATAATCTTGTTCCCTTATTAAACAATTAATCAGAAACTTTAATATCATGAGCTGGATCTCAGCTTTCCTTTGGGACATGGCTTCGCCAATACTTTCTGGATCATTCCCTGTACGGATGAAACGATATATTCTGTCTAGATCTTCTGTCATATTCGGTAGGGTGTCCAAATACCCGGTCACCCGTCTTACACGGATGGAATATATAACTGTGCTATCATCACCTGCAACTGGATCATAGCGGCATTCAGTAAGAGCTCGTCGGATATCTGCAACGGACTTATATTTGGGCGTACGCTGTAACGCACATTCATGTAACTCGACTAACGTTACTCGTTGGTGTGGTGGCGGGGTACCGGGAGGACCTCCTCCTGCGGCCCCTAAACTGGAATCGTCGACTGATACTCTTCGTACTGGCGCGGCGGGAAATTGCAATGTAGGCTGGACCGGGGGTACCGTAGCAGGTACTCCGGTGACTGGAGGAGCAGGATTTACATGATTTACAGGGACTGGCGGAACAGGATTTGCATATTCTGGAACCGTGTCGTCCAAGTAGGACGAGATGAAAATATCGGCTGCGGTCGGTTTGTGACGTAGCTTGGTCGGAACTAATGGTGGCGGAAAATTACTGGATGCCTCCGGGGTCGCTTTTGGCAAGCCCTCGGCAAGAAGAGGATACATACCCTTAATGAGGGCATTTCTCTGTCTGTCTGACTGTTCGGTTTTAACTCGTTCACCTATCTCGATTAATTCCCTTTCTTGGGCTCGTTCTAAGGATTCTCTACTTAATTCTGACTTTCTGATTTCTTTTTCGGTTCTTTTATGAGATTCTTTGCGCCATAACTCGATGGCATCTTTCTGTGACTGTCTGGCTTTCTTTTTCCATAATGCTTCTTCTACTCGCATGATGCACTCGGCATCCCACGTACCTGATACGGGCCATCTATACTTTTCTTCTAACTCTTTGGTGTACTCCACCCATAAATCTAGATATAATATGGCACTTATGCCATGCTTCTGATACATAAAATGACCTGGACTGTCCCTAGGCGGGACAGGAACTGCTGCTTCTAACAGACCTTTTCTGGTTTTTAACTGACGTAGTTTCGAGAACAACGGCATGACGGAACTGTAATCTAGACACAATATAATACACAATGAACACGATAATTACACCACTTTCATACCACGACATTAAAATACATGAAGAACATTTAAAATACTACCTGGAATACGGAAAACAGAATACATGAATTTTCTCGAGAACAGAACTGACTAGAACAGAAACTAGATGCACTGCTGAAACAGTACGAAACTTACCGGTCTCATAAAGAGACACGTCAGGACCCGTATCCACCGAAGTGGACACTTCGTTTTGGGATCTGTGTACCACCAAACCCCACGGACCAGAGACAATTAGATTGACCCTGTCTAGATACTACCCTAGCAACGGTACTCACCGGGCAGCAAGAACGGAAGGCCTCGGACTGGACTGGACTGCTTCGACGCCGGCCGGACGAACTTCGGACTTCTGTTACGGGTGGGCCTCCGGATACCTCGGACCTTGGACTCTCGGCTTGGGCTCTGGTCGGGACTCGCCGCGTTCCTCCACCGCCTCGTCTGGATGCTGGACCGCAACCTCCGTCTCCTCCGTGGGCCTGAGGGATACTTGAAGCAGAAATATCTGCACGTGGCCGGTATGGTTCCGTCACGGCTGCAGAGGGTCAGGGGGCATACGTGGCTTCACCGGCGCGTGGGGAAAGGGCAAGTTCCTGTTCGGGCGCCATTATGTGGTATATAAATAAATAATACCGGATCTAGGTTTTTACTGGACATAGCAATAACAGATAGCTCAATAAATAAGAGTAAAGATTCGAGGTAGTAGGAGTTTGCAGGTTTAATACAGCATAAAGGACATGTGCCTAAACAATATCTAGTATCTGATGTTTAGAGAACATGTTGATAGAATCCAAAAGTTATCGGGGTAAAGGCTAACAGACTCTAAGACTGATGCATGCATTATTCTACATGTAGTGTACTAGGAGAATATTAAATGACCATTAATACAGTATTTCTCTTACATGGAGACGTAAGGGCTAGACGATGACGGAAACTATTGATGCGATTCAGTAGTTTAGGAATGCAGAGAAGGAGGGCTGAACTGATAACTAGAATCATAACATACTCTTGGTAGACTCGTAGGCAGAGCCAGGCTGAACCGGGCACTGTGAGGCAGGAAGTAAGTGAAGGGTCAGGAACACAGGTGGGGGCTGTATCGCTCCTCAGCGAGGGCTCAGGAGACAGTAGCTGAATCTGGTGTCCGGGCCCTTTTGAGGCCTAGAAACGGGGACTTTACAATGAAATAACATGCACACTGAGAAACGTGGCAACGTAACTTTACATAGGCCTGATATTCGTAGTATTCACGAGAACTGGGAACTGGCATACTAGGGATGGACACAACTGTAATTGCGTCTTTAATCAAACATGGGGAATACATATGCATATTAATCATGCATACATAACATAAGATGGGGAACACGTAGGGACACAGAACATGGCAAAATTTACTTTTCCACAGAATCAGTAAAATAGCCTCCTACATAGGAAAAGGCTTTTACCAGTCGGTAACGTCCGATTTCGGCCGTTACCGACCGGTAAAAGCCTACCTACATCTGGCCCATGGATCCATCTGGACACTTTTCTCCTGGTCGCCTGCAGCACTTCTTTGCAGCTCTCCATTGAAAACGACGACAAAACCCGACACGAAAAGACACCTATGCACCCGGCTTCCCTGGGTGAGGTAACACGACTTTGGTGCCCCCGTGGGTCTTGACTCTCGAAGTGTCCAGTACTGAAGGGGTTTTACCGTAGTCCACTCCTAAGTGTCCTTAAACTCTAAACTTGTAACTTTAACTTTCTCCATAGAAGTCAATGGTGATTCGCAGCTGTGTTTAGACACTGCACGCGTCCCCTGTGGGTCTCCTGCGTCCCTACCTTGGGTGGTTCCTGGTTGCCCCAGTGGTTCTACAGGCCCTAGGCCTTGTCTCTATGCTTAGAACGATACTTATACCACTTTCTTAATCTATGGTTTGTGAGCCCCTAGGGCAAAACGTATACTGTGCTAATTTACTGTGTGCTATTTAAGTTCCTCTATTGTACTTTTACTTCTAGCCTCATAAAGAGGCTAGAAGGGTGTGTTTAGAATAAATACATATATTTTATATATATACCTGGTGTGGTTCATCTTTCATTTGATCATTCAAGGGATTATAGACTGGTAAAACAAGCTGCTTTACATTCCTTCAAGACTTAGCCTGAAGGCTGCTCTCCACGCTACCACTAGGATAGCTTTCTATAAAGGTTGTCTTAAACCTAACATCAATAAGGGTTGTTTGGACTGATGCAAAGTGCCCACTAGAATAGTGGACATCATATGCCAGGCCAACTTCTCACACTCATCACCAGCAAACTGGACTATGGCAATGCCTTCTACTCCGGAATCAACAAAAAACTCCACTGCAGACTCCAGACTGTCCAGAACACCACTGCCAGATTAATCCTCAATATCCCATGGCGCCACCACATAACCCAACACCTCCACAACCTCCACTGGCTTCCCTTCGAAAGAAGAATAACTTTCAAGCTGCTCATACACACACCACTACAAGGTCCTCCACAACGGAGTCCAATACCTCAATGACCGAATCTCCTTCCATGTCCACAAGAGAAACCTCCGCTCAGCCAACCTCTCCCTATCCACTGTCCCACGCTTCTACAGGACCAGAGCAAGTGGAAGATCCCTCTCTAACATCTCAGCCAAGACCTGGATCAAACTCCCCCTTCACCTCCAACGGAGCCTGACACTGCACCAATTCAGGACGGACCTCAAGATCTGGCTCTTCGAATGACCCTAACGGAGCTGCTCACACCCACTCCCAGCGCCATGAGACCCTCACGGGTCAGTAGTGTGCTTTACAAACCCTGATTGATTGATTGATTGATTTATTCCAAAATCAACGCATTGTCACCTCTGTGCTAATCGAAACCGACGCAACGCCCTTCAACTATGACTCAGTGCAGATCCAAAGACATGTTTGCTCTGTAAGCAAGGCTACCACTAAAGCTCACCAGACATGACACCAACCTTCCATAGATCTTCCAGACACTTTGTCATCAGTTCGGCTGCTTTGGGGTAATAGATCCAAAAATCCTTTAACTTGGCGCGAGACAAGGTCACAATTTGTCTTTTAGACACAGTTCCTCAGGATCAGTATGATGTTCATAAATGGTCCACCCCTCAAAATTCTAGATACATTTATGAACAGAACTTCGGAGTGATTGAGTGGGGGAAAAGGGAGTTAGGGAAGGAACGCCAAGGAAGGAGACCTACAAGAAAAAACAAGAAATGATTGTCTCCACAATTCCTGTTACCTGATAGCTATTCTACATCACTAAAAACAAAATATACGTGTCTAAATGCAAGTGTCTGGGGATAGAAGCCTCCTGTACAGGGATGTATGACATTACAACGCATGCTTTTACATCGCATGCCTTTACAACGCAAGTATTACAACGCAGTCCATTACAACGCATAGTGCTTTGGGGTGCTGGATAGTGAATAGTTTAATTTACTATTCCAACTCCAGTCCCCGTGGACACTAGGGTGGGTTATTGGATAGTAAATTAACCTATTCCCTATCCTAGAGCGCCCCCCAGAGCAATGCGTTGTAATAGTTTGCGTTGTAATTGTTGCGTTGTAAAGGCTCAGCGATGTAAAAGTTGCGTTGTAAAGGTTGTTTACCCCTGTACAGTGCTGGGACTCAATCACTCTGTAATGATCACAAGGTCCATTAGCCAGGGGTATAAAACAAGGTAGCTTTATTCACGCTTAGTTCCAGGTTAAGTAGAATATAGGAAAAGACAAACCCCACCAGGAGCAGTCTCCCTGCCGCTTAGCCTGCCTGCCTTCAACTGCCACTCCACACACAAGCCAGGCACTAAACATTCCATGAAGTCATCAGGCATTCTAAGACTCACACTAACTGAGCAGCAGGGAAGTCACAGCCAAGGAAAGGAAATACACAAGTAAAGTATAACACACTCCTCATAAGACACAGCAGAGACCTCAAGACAAGCTGTACCCAGAGATATAAACAACATGTGAACACATCCATGTTATACCTACTCAAGCATGCCCATTCCCCAGTCATCTCTTCTCAGAATGCGATAGCCTCCAGCAAGAAATAAATGCAGCCTTTTTCTTCAGATTGCAGCAAGGAATCCGAGCAAGCTCTTTTGGAGCCGGCGTTCAAAACCAACGGATGTCTGTAATTACGCACGGCAAGCCGTCGTGCACTGATCCTTAATTTAGCCCTCCCTTTTCTCTTCAGCTGAAACTAATTAGAGGAAGGGTCTCATGGAAAATGTAGTTTGTTTCTTTCTTCTATAATCAAGGCATACTTCCTGATATAACCTACTTTGCGTAAATGACTTCCTATACCCCATTATCTTTCTCAGTGTCACAACTTGAAGGCCCTTACATTATAGCTTCCCGATAGATATAGCATGAGCAGCATTAATAAACATGCCTGGTACATTTTTCACCTTAAAGAGCACATTGAGTTTCAAGCACAGAAGGACCAAATGTTTCAGTAGCCTTAAATCATAACAACAAAAAAACCCTGTTGGATGATTGCCTCAACCCACTGACATGTTGTCTTACCAGAAAATTATCATCAGATTTTTGAAATTGTCTGCCCAAAAAAGAAATTGCCATATTTATGGGAAATAACGCCAAAAAGGCAATATTTTTGGTGTGGCCAGTCTCATGCCATGACAAAGGCCAGTTTCCCCTACACCACTGGTTTCCCAATATCACCTAAAAAACAATACTGCCTGCCTCATCATTGAACATGCTGAGCACTTGACTGGATAGTGGGGGTGAGGGTCAAATCTATGAGCCATTAAACTGCACTAGGAAACTATGCCAAATATTAAATCTTCCCTTATTTCCACTGAAAACCTTGTGTGATGATGTTTCTATGGCAAACCACACTTGGACCTGGATATTGAAGAAAAACAGAAACAAGCTTGGCGGTTGGAATAATCCGCCAGGTGAAATTTTATTGTACGACTAGTACCTGCAGTTAGTGCAAGGTGACCTTTTTGAGTGACAGGGCAAGCTCAATTGATTGTATGAAAGCTGACACTTTCTCTTGTGGGAGCTGCATTTACCCCACCTGGAATCAATAACTTTTTCTTGTGGCAGTGTACCTTCACCCAACCTGGAATCAATCACTTACTCTTGTGGCAGTCTACATTCGCCCAACCTGGAATCAATCCCAATCCCTAAAAATGTGACACATGTAGCAAGGTCTTCAGTTTTATCCCTTACTAATGGTCAAGCTCTTGCAAAACGGTGTGAAAGGTATTGTGTGCTTGCCCGCATTCTGCAGAACCAGAAGGCCTAGGAAAAGGAAATCATCAAGGTAATGTATCAATACCTTACTAAGAAAATCCACTGCAGGCAAGAACTGATCTGCTCAAAATAAAAATATGAGACAACGCAGGCCATTGACATACACTTGTCATAGTAAAACATGTCATTAAACTGAAAATCCAGTAAAGTACAATCATCAGGGTGCATCGGTAACAATCTGAAAGTAGACCCGATGTCTACCTTTGTGAAGAGTCCCCTGCGACCCAGTTTCCTCAATTTACTTAGAGCCTGGTCAACTGAGGCATACAAGAGAGTGCAAATGTGTGGACCCATGGCATTATTGACCGAAGATCCCTTTTGGAGATTTGAAGCTGTGAATTAGCAGGAACTGGCCAGGCTCTTTTTTTAGGTACTATTCACAGTAGAGAACACAAAAACATCTTGAAACGAAGGCGATGCAAGCGGGCCTGCAATCCTCCCTATAGTACATTCTCTTTGCAATTTTTCAGCTACCACAACTGTGTGATGCCAAATCGATAACTAGTTCTTGCGATGAGGATTGGAGGGGACTATTATGACAGGTATTCTGGAACCCTGAGAAAAAGTAAAGAGCCTGGGCTGCATTTTGCTAGCATACATTTTGAGCCGGTGTAGCAACCTGTCTAACCTTACCGATGTGGGAAGCAGTGTTTTAGTTGGCAGGCTTTGCAATGTCCTTCCCTCTCGCTTGCCTTTTTAACACATTTGAGCTCTGGATGAGAATTGAGTCAGCATAAGGAACACACATGCTTAAACTTACAGGACTCTAGGGGCGTGTACACACCTTGTTTAAAGCTCACCAGACTCCTTTTTGTCCAGACAAACATTGACTTTGATATGATCCCATCTGATGTCAGGATCATCGACTCTTGCTCACCTGAAATAACAGTTGTAGCCTAACAACACTGTACCACCATATCCATGGTGCGCCCTAAAAAATTTGTTAGTGCAAATAATTATTGGGACAGCAAGCTTTTTTTCTCTATCATTACTGTCACACTGTTGCATAAACACTAAACGCAAAGAGCCAGTTCTTGATGGTCTCTTCAACTTTCGTTTTTAACCTTTTCAGCTTCTTTGCCCTCCCTTTCCTTTACCTCAAGCTCCTTTTTCTTTGCCTGAACCATAGAACAAAACCTCTACAATGTTCCCGCTGCAAATGTTTTCCTTCACATCAGCAGAAACATGGGATGCAAGCCTAACCAGTTTAGAGAGCATTGTCTCTTGCCCCTTGGTTTGGTTTTTTGCTCTCGTACCATTCTTTTTTCTTCTTTTTTTTAGTCCTCATTCTGCCAACTCTCTTGCTGGTGGTACTCTCTTCCCTCAAATGCAAGGCGGGAAAGATGAGCATTTCCACAAAAGAATATTGCTGTTTCCACTTCCATCTCCTTCTCATAGAGACCGGGGCAGAGGAGATCCGAGACCGACAGCATATATGGCTTAATCATCGGACCTGCTGGACGACTGTCTCCAAACCACCAACAGTGCCCAGACCATGTCCAAACTTCTAGCGTCACAGGCCACATAAGACTGACTCCTACATATGTCCCGCCTCGCCAACAGGATCACATAGAAGATACATTTAGTGATGACTGTGTTTGTTCCTGCACAACCTTCTTGATAGAGCCCACAAAATACAAGTCGAGGGCTTACCTTGATTCGTTCGCCAGTTTCTTTCCCAATGAAATTACACACCGTTGTCCAGTAGGGAGCGATCTTCAGGCACTGCATAAACAAATGCAAGCCATCTGCTGATGAAAGCATACACCTTGGACAGGCATATGCGTTCCCTGTAACTCTTGAAAGCTTGGCTGGAGACCAGTATACTCTATGGGTAGTAAATAGATGGTTTCGCTTAAGCGAAACTGGTTTCACCACTGCTCATAAAATGGAAAAGGAATCATACCAAGCTTGCTTCAGATCTCCTTCCCCGAGCTCTTCAACCCACAGATTAGAAATATCTGAGACAATCTTATCATCCGCCCCCACAAAAGCCCAATACCAAAATGAGACTTCTTTTTTCAATGGGTCAGTTGTCTCTTCACCTGATCTAACCAAGAGTTGTCTTCCTCTTCTACCCACTTTATGTGGCCCACCAAGAACGTAATTGGTAGTATTTAAATCTCGACAAACACAAAGAGATGATGGACGGAGCGCTGAAACTTTTCAGACACTCACCCCCATTCACAGATCTGGGTTGAATCCATCATCGTTCTTTAGCTCACTTCGACACCTCAGTTCAGACCCAGCTATATACGAATCAGTCTGACCCTGTCCCTCAAGGGAACAGTCCAGCCCGAATTGCCAGGCCAGGTCTTCCCTGAGCCGGAAACAAGCATCCTAGGACCGGTTTTGGGGTAACACCCCTCTTCAGCCAGGCTAGCTTGAATCCAGTGGCAAAGTGAGCTAGGGACCAAACCTGCCAACTTAGGGCGAACAAAGCAAACACAGGGAGATGATGGACGGAGCGCTGAAACTTTTCAGACACTCACCCCCAGTCACAGATCTGGGTTGAATCCATTATCAATCTTTAGCTCACTTTGCCACCTCAGTTCAGACCAAGCCAGGTCTTCCCTGAACCGGAAAAAAGCATCCTGGGACCAGTTTCGGGGTACCACCCCTCTTCAGCCAGGCTAGCTTGAATCCAGTGGCAAAGTGAGGAAGGGACCCACGTCTGGGCATACCCTGCCAACTTAGGGCGAACAAAGCAAACACAAGGAGATGATGGACGGAGCACTGAAACTTTTCAGACACTCACCCCCAGTCACAGAACTGGGTTGAATCCATCATCATTCTTTAGCTCACTTCGCCACCTCAGTTCAGACCGAGCTATACGCATCGCATATCAGTCTGACCCTGTGCCTCATGGGAACAGTCCAGCCCGAACTGCCAAGCCAGGTCTTCCCTGACCATAATATTGGCACCTCGTACTCGGCTACATCGTATTGCCTTGCTTAAGAACAGTCTCTGACACAAGAAAGCAGATCTGGCTGTGGTGGTTCTGTGGACTAATGTATCCACTCCAGACACCAGTGTTTGTCCTCATGGTTGTACATTAAAATCCCAGAGCCTTTCATCCATCCAATGTGACGTTGTGACTTTTGGACTTCAGGCAGTAATAATCAAGGACACAGATGTGTTAGCAGGTTGTGTCATTCTGCAAGGGTAGAAGGTGTGATACCTTCAGACACAACCCTCAGGTTCAAGTGGTTGGTAGACCTTAGATTGACTCTCCTCCTCTTGAAAGGTGAGATCCTCCTGACTTCCAGGTCTTCCTTTAGACTAGCTCCAATGCTGTTGTTAGCCTATTACAGATATGACATAGGTCAGAAGAGCTGGACATGACCCTCTAGGGCCTCTCAGCAGTCTTTCTGACAAGGTACCTCTATGCGTTGCATGTTGAATGCCAATAACTGTCTACTTCTCTGATGGAGTGGCATCACCTCATAAGCAGGCATGTTGTCATATGATCAGGAGAGTCACGGCATGCCCCAAGCAGCGGAGCCCACTGAAGCAGGAGAAGACCCTCAGGAGGATCCACAGGCCAGAGGCACAGGAGTCGCAAGAGGACCTCGACCAGCTCACCAAGAAGGAAGGCCCACGGTGCAGAGGATGCAGTGAAGATGCTGTACTTGACAGAAAGAGATGCTAGAGGTTGGAGCTTCTTGTAGCAGAAGATCTCTGGAGTGCAGAGCAAACAAGCCTTGTCAACGGCAAGTTGATGCGATGTACAGGGGTTCGGTCCCGGCGGTTCCGATGAGGGATACTGGCCTCAAAATTGCAGAGAGGACAGGTCAGGCCTCGAGGGAGTTGCAGAACCACCACCTGTGTTGCTGAGTCTTTTAAAGTCCATGGGACATCAGGAGCAGTAGTCTAATCAGCTTTGTTCCGGTGCCCATCAATGAAGGGGAGTGACTCCTTCACTCCAAGGGAGATTACTTTGGGTGTCCTTGATGCCCCAGGTCTGTTGAAGATCCTTGAAGTAGACAGACACTGATGATGAAGGAGACTTGCAGAACAGCAAGACCAGGAGCAGCAGGAGTCTTCTGTGATGCAGTCTCGGTTCTAGGTGAAGTCCAGCGAAGTCCAGGTGTCTTGACGGTCAAAGAGTGATGTGGTTTCAGGCTTGAGTCTTGTCCCACGATGAATTTGAGGACCCACCCACAGGTAAGCCATGCGCTGTGCAGTGCTGCGCTGATCCTATTGGACTTCAGCGTGGCCTTTGACACGGTATCTCATAACATTCTGCTAAATCGTCTGGCCACTGTGGTTATCTCGGACCGTGCCTTGGGATGGTTCCGCTCCTTCCTGGAGGACAGAACTTTCCTGGTATCAGCCCCTCCATTCCTCTCCCAGTCCCACTCCATCGGACAGGGAGTCCCTCAGGGCTCTGCACTCAGCCCATCCCTTTTTAACCTATATGTGCAACTGCTTGCGGCAGTAGCCAGAGAATGGGACCTCACGCTGGTGTCATACGCTGATGACACGCAGCTGGCTATCACTCTTACCGAGGGTCCCTCTACCTCTGCAGCAAGATTCAGGGATGGGCTGGCTGCTGTAGCCCAATGGATGACGGATAACTGCCTGCAGCTTAATGCAGGCAAGACGGAGGTGCTGCTCCTTGGAAAGAATACTGGCCACTGGAACCGGCACTGGTGGCCATCGTTGCTGGGCACCATTCCACCCCCTAAATCCTTGGTCAAAAACCTAGGCGTCTGGATGGACTCCTCACTCAACTTCCAGACTCACACAAAAAAAGTAGCGGCCACTTGTGTAGGCCTGATGAGGAGCCTTAATCCCATACTCGGCTTCTTTGATCCCAAGGTTCGTCAAACGATCATCCAAGCCACAATTCTTTCTCGCCTGGACTATGCTAATGTCTTACTTCTGGGCACCAACAAAGCAGAGATAGCACGCCTGCAACGCGTGCAGAACACCGCGGCAAGAACCTTGGTCGGGCTTCCCCGCAGGTGCTCAGCCAAAGCTACAATCCGAAAGTTGCATTGGCTACCTATCGAGTCCCAAATCCAGTTTAAAGCTCTCATCATGATCTTTAAAATCCTTAAGACTGGATGTCCAGAACTTCTCCGGCCACTCCTCACACCATATGTGCCACAGCGCAATCTGCGCTCACTAGGCCAACAACTACTGACGGTCCCCCTCACAAAGCTAGCTCGCACTGGCGGACGCTCCTTCAGAGTGCTAGGAGCCAAACTTTGGAACACCCTGCCAGTGAACATTCGCTCACTGGAAAATCTGTCTGCCTTCCGGAGAGCCGTCAAAACCCACCTATTCCCTCCCCTTTAGGTCCCCTGCTTCCTTCTTCTGTCCTCCGTGGAGTTTCTGTGGTTCTTTAGCGCCGGGACGCCTCTTTGCTGGGGCAGCTGTTAGCGCTTTATTAAATTTTAACATAACATAACATAACATTCCATAAGAAAGAGGTTAGGAAAACTCAGGGGTCCCTCCCAAAGGAGGCACTGGACAGAGGGGAGGATACTCCCATATCCTTTGTCTAGTTTTGTGCCAAAGCAGGAGCCCACAACTCCCTGAACTGGTTCCAACTGGAGTACGCAAGGAGGGCACCAAATGTGGCCTTCAAAGAAGTCTGGTGGCACTGGCAAGCGCCCCCACCTGTCCCAATAAACGAATTCCTGTCTGGGAGGTGGTCACACCTCCCTGTGACAGGAAATCTGTTGTTCTACCTTCCCCTGCTTGAGCTCAGCTCACCAGCAGGACAGCAGAATCGTGCCTGGGGTCAGCAGCAGCACTAGCTTGCTGGCAGACCCTAGAAGTTTGTTACCAGGCCAGGAGTACTGGGAGCTTCCCGGAGGAGGGTAACGGTGTTGGGGTATGATTCCAACATGTTTGATACCAAACATGCCCAGGCACAGCCACTATATAGTTAGCCATCGCTTAATGGCGGATGGCCACTGTATGTATCAAAGCCTGGAGAATCGACTCCGGGGTTTGTAGGGGTTGTCCTGCTCATGAAGGGGCACCCACACACTTATAACCCAGCACCTTGCCTTCAAGACTGATAGGCCTGCCCTAGACGTGACTTATAGGTTTTAAGTGTAGTGACCTCAGATATAAGAAAACGTATATCTTTTGTAAGTGGTGCTAGCACCAGCTTACACAGACTGCAATAACAGGCCTGTAGTCACAGTTTGAGTGGTCTTTCATGGGTGGCACAATACATGCTCCAGCCCATGGGCTATCCCTGGTGTACCTATGCTCTGAGCACCTCAGTACCATATACTAGGGACTTATAGGGGTACACCAGTAGCCAATTGTGGAGGTACATAAGTACTTACCATGTCAAATTTAGGGAGGAAGCACACAGTGACTGGGGTCCTGGTTAGCCGTATTCCAGCCAGACTAGTCAAGAAAACCTACTGCCACCAGCAAAAAGTGGGGGTAACCAGGAAAGCATTTCCTACTTTACTACAGTGAGGCACAGTGTCCTGCATGATGCAGGTAGCACCTTCACAGATGGAAATGCACATAAGAAAGAATGTGAAAATGCAGTGAATAAGCTTCGAACCAGCAGGGGAGCACTGCAAATGCTTTCATGGAGCATTCAAACAAGTGCATTTTATTTGAGTTTAGAATGCTTTATTGAAATAGTAAATAAAGTAAAACATTAGTACAGTTTATATAAACAAAGGCCAATCAGTAAAAATACCCAAATTGAGGTAAAATAAATATAAAAGAGAAATAGGTATATAGTTGAAACCAATTGAACCTTCTAAACCTGTACTTAGACAAATGCAATTTAGCATTTTGAAATTTTAAAAGGGGGTAGAGAAAGAGAGGGAGGGGGGAGAGGGAAATAATACGAGGAAGCTAAACAATTATGCAGAAATAACAATAAAAAGCAATTAAACATAATGACATTAAGGAGGTACATGTCAATGTGGATACGAAATAGATCAAGTAGCCAACCTGGAAAGAAATGGGGAGAGTGGTGTCTAGTGCGCAGTCTAGTCTGAGATGACATAGCAGGTTCCACCAAGCTTGATACGAAATTTTGGTTGCATCCTTCCAATTGGTGGTGATGACCTGAAAAGTAATAGCTATAAATAAATCAATACATTTGCCAACGTTTCCCTGGGTATCCCATATAGAAGAGGAGCCACACAGAAAAATGTGCACAATGTCAAAAGGAACATCGGTAGATAACATTTCATTCAGTTTTTTCCAAATGAGTAACCAAAAACTCTTAACCAGAGGGCAGAGAAAGAACATGTGTAGTAAATCACTATTAACATGAGGACACGACCAGCATTTCGTGGAATCCAACAAGTTGAACTTATGCAGATCTGTAGAGGTGAGAAAAAGCCTATTATAGAAATAACATAAGGTCTGCGTTGTACTTACTGAGCGTGAGGAGGTGCGAATATTTGTCCAGGTGGAGCCCAAGGCCTGAAACTAAAATTCCTGTACCATGTCTTTTTCCCAGAGAAGTTCTCTATTGGATTTGGTTCTAGGATCAGTTGGACTAGATAATATTTTGTAAATGGCAGATGCCTTGAACTGAGTAGAGAAATCTAGCGAGAGAGTGGACGTCTGATCAAGTGAGACTAAGGAAGAGTTCTGGGAGAAGAGGTGAATTATAGATGATCTGAAAAGAGAATAATGAGGAGCATGCAGGAGAGATATACCATACTTCCTTTGGATCTCCGTGAAGTCCATAAGAGACCCATCTTTTAACAAACGTTCAAATGTAATAATGCCTTTATCAATCCATTCCTTCCAAAATAGAGCTCTGTTTTTTATCTTTAAGTGTTTGTTATACCAGACAGGAGTGTGTGCCAAATTATCTGAGTGAGAAAGATGAATTTTAAGCAAGGACGTTACGACTGCTGTAGAATGTGTCAAAGAAGGTGATAAGAAACATCTGGGGGGGGGGGGCTGAGATACCGAGTGCCTGCAGTAAAAAGAATTATGCATATTGGGCTTGTTCTAAAGAGCTCCAAGCCGTTAGAGGTGTATGTGAAGAATCAGATAAAGAGGTCCAAATTTGTTTCAGGGTGAATGCAGAATGGTAATGTCTAAGATTAGGAAATTTAACCCCTCCTAATTCTTTGGGCTGCTGGAGATGAATAAGTGAAATCCTAGTCTTACGGTTGTTGCATAGGAATTTGGTCAAGCAGCGGTTAATAATGCTAAAACAAGCATTTGCAATGCAATAGGTCTCGCATTAGGAAAGTTTGAGCTACTGGTATTGTACATGACACATTTTTTATTTATGTTTTGTTTTTGAAAATAGCGAAATTAATACTTTTGTCATTTACAATGCCAATAGTTATAAGCTTCGCAAATGTGACACCTATAGCATTTGTAATGCAATATGTGTTGTATTTACGTGACTTACATGTATTATATTACAAATAACAATGGTTTTTATTTTTTTTAATAATTAATACTTAAATGCAAGTTATTGTCATTTATAATGGCAATAGCTTAAACTTTTGTAAATAACTTTTGTGAAGATTATGTTCAGTGTATTTTATTGTGAAGAAAATCCAAGAACAGAAGTGAAATATTAACATTTTGTTACATTTGTAATAAAGCTTGAAACATTGAGAGAACATATTTGAACCAGTTGTTGTTGAATGGTTGCACAGATTGATGCTGTGGTGGGCCTGAGTGATGTTGTGATGGCGAACGATTGATGCTGTGGCGTTTAGTGATGCTATGGTAGCGCATAGTGATGTTGTTGTGCCCCTGAGTGATGCTATGGTGAATGAATGAATGATTATGCATTTGTATAGCGCATGGCTACCCTTAGGCATCCCAGCATATTACGTCCCTAGTCATTCCTCCAGCTCAGGGAAACAAGAAGGTTTTAAGCTGTTTCCTGAATGTGAGATAGTTAGATTCCCGTCGGATGGCATCGGGAAGCTGGTTCCAAAATTTTGCAGCGTGAAGGGAGAAACGACGGCCACCCATCCTAGGCCTTTCAATCCTGGGGATTGTTAGCAGCTTCTTATGGTTTGATCTGAGGGTCCGTGGAATATGATGGGGCTGAAACATAGGTTGGAGCAAAGCAGGCCGAGAATCAGAAATGGATTTATGGACAGTGATCATGGCTTTGAACCAAATCCTTTGCTGCACTGGAAGCCAGTGCAACTGATGTAATGCAGATTTGGCCGAACTATGTTTAGGCACATCCATAAGCAGGCGAGCAGCACAGTTTTGTACTGTTTGCAAGACTTTGATAGTTCCCAAAGGGGCACCCAGATACACTGCATTCGCGTAGTCAAGACGTGACAAGATCAGTGATTGGACCAACAAACGCCTGGCTACAAAGGGGAGAAGATTTAAAATCTTTCTAAGAAGTCTAATAAGACCATAGCAGGTTGCCGCAACCTTGCATGCATGTATCAGGAAATTAAGGTTGGGGTCCAAGAGACAAACTCTTGATTTGCTTCTTGGGGGGTGGGCAAACCAAGACAACTCGGCCACCAAGGATCTAAATTGTTGGGTGCCAAATGCCCCAGCATCATTATTTCGGTCTTTGAACCATTAAGCTTCAAAAACGATGCATCCATCCATTCAAGGACTTTACCAAGGCATGCGGAGAGGTTAGAGCCAGAGGTGTCATGTCTGGAAAGGGCGACTACCAACTTGGTATCGTCGGCGTAGGTGACCAACTGAACCCTCCAGGGAAGAACCATCTGATCCAATGGCCTCATGTAGATGTTAAACATGGTAGGACATAAAGAGGATCCCTGGGGGACGCCGTACTGCAGGGGAATCTGCTTCGAGATTGCCTCCTCCTCAAAGACAGCAAAAGTTTTGTCCGTGAGAAAGGACTGGAGCCAGTTTAAGGCCAACCCTGATACCCCAACGTCACTCAGCCTCTGCATCATTATCGAGTGATTGACGGTATCGAAAGCCGCGCTTAAGTCCAATAAAATAATAGCGGCGCAGCTTCCGGTATCCAATATTTTCCTCACCTCTTCGACTACGGCAATGAGAGCCGTCTCCGTGCCTTATTTACATCTAAAACCCGTCTGAGTGGGATGTAGGGAATTATTGATTTCCAGAAAGGAAGATAATATGGTGTTAACATGCTTTTCGGCCAATTTACCTATACCAGGTAACAAGGAGATGGGTGCTGAGTGATGAAGTATGCTATGATATGTTTTGTTTTACTATTCTATGTTTTGTTTTGTTATGCTATGCTATGTTTTGCTATCCTATGCTTTGATTTGTTATGCTATGCTATGCTGTGTTTTGTTATGCTATGCTATGTTTTGTTATGATATGCTATGTTTTGCTATGCAATGCTTTGTTATGCTATGCTATGTTTTGTTATGCTATGTTTTGTTGTGTGTTATGCTTTGTTTTGCTATGCTATGTTGTGTTATGCTATGCTATGTTTTGTTGTGTTTGGTATGCTATGCTATGTTTTGCTATGCTATTATAATAATAATAAATTTTCTTTATTCGGCTTTTCACAAAGGAAAACCATAAAAGAAACATTAAAAAAATACAATTTACATATTTGCACAAAAGTACAAATTACAAAAATATGTTCCAAAGAAATTCGTACAAAAACAATTTTATAAATTTTAAAACATTTCAGTTCATCAAATTAGTTCCAAAGTGCTTATTACAGGTTTTTCCTATGCTTCATAATACATTTTAGGAAATTGAGGACAATGTAACAAACGGATTCAGATTCCAGCATTTGGAGGCGAAGGAGTGCAGGCCTACATTGTCTAAGGCCCCAACGCCTCAGAGTTGGTAATAGCCAGGTTTTCCTGTGTGGATGGTGGAATGTACAAAACATGATCACATGCATATTAGACTGGCTAGATTCCCCGTCACAGGGACATGAGGGAAGGTTAGAGTCCCATCTGTTATTCGCGGGGAAAGCAACCAGTCTAAAAAAGGTATCCAATCTGAATCTTGTCATCAACATTCTCTCGTATGTTGTGACCTGCAGGGTTAAGTACGGTTGAATGCCGTGAGTTGTCTGAACCAGGTTCGCGTGAAGAACCGAAGGCTTTGACGGCTCGGAGATCAATCTCAAAGTCTCTAAATGACAGAGAGCTTGTTGCTTTAGAACTCTCTTCGGGAGGTCAACTATGGAGTCTGGTTGGAGATAATATTTCTCAAGGCCAAGATCTTTAAAAAAGTTTCTGATGTAACAAAGCCACTTTACTTTTGGGGACTGGTCAAGAGCCATTGTATCAGCTACGATTGACTGTGTCAGTGCATTTCTGTCAGAAGTCCAAATGCGCCGCCACAGCATCAATGGTTGAATCTTGAGCAAGTCCTCTAGATAAGGAATTCCTAGTTCCAAATGAGAGGCGTAGGTTGAAGTGCCTCTCGGGGTGGCTAAAAGAAATCTTAAAAAAGCGTTTTCTGCTACCTGGAGAGCACTGGTGTCCGTGTGTCCCCAGACACCCGCTCCATACAGGGCGATGGCCTGGCACTTGGCACTATAGATTTTCAATAGCTCCACTGGTGCCCTCCTCCCCAATCTCTGGGAGAAGCTCATCAGGGCCGCCATCGATCTTCTAAACGAATGGCATCTTGCCTCAACTGCTGGCTTCCATGTCAGTCTTTCATCTATCATGATTCCAAGGTATGGGTACTGGGCAGTTACCTCGAGTTTTTGGTTATCGAGGTATATGTCTTTCACCCCTTTTTTCCTAGTACCTGATATCATGACAAACGTTTTTTGACGTTCACTTGTAGGTCCAGACCGCCCATGAAAGTCGTGTATCTATTCAGAGAATTCTGAAGTTCGCGCGGCGTGCGCGCGAGAATGACAGCATCATCCGCATAGAGCAGAGTGGGAATCAGGCGCTGTTTTACACGTGGTAGGTCCTGGGCCCTCCTCAACATCTCTGGCTCCAGGCCGTTGGTGTACAATGAGAAGAGAAAGGGGGCCAGGACGCACCCTTGCCTGACTCCATGCTCTACTCCAAAAGATGCCGTCAGCTCTCCGTTCAGACCAAAGCGCACTCTTGCCGAGGCTCTAGAATAGAGTTCCCTCAGAAAGTCTAAAAGGGGGGAATCCACTCCCATTTGGCTTAGGACCGTCCACAGCTTTAAATGCGAAAGGCAGTCAAAGGCTGCGGACAGGTCTACGTAAACCATATAGACCATATTCTTCTTTGCCTGTATGTATTTACCCATAATCAAACTGAGGTTAAGGGCCTGCTCTACCGTTCCGAACCCCTCTCGGAAACCAAACTGGAGGTCAGAAAAAATGCCTCTCTCCTCACCCCAATGCTGAAGTCGCTCAAGGATTACTCTCCCGACGACCTTGCCAAGTGAATCCAGCAATGATATGGGGCGATAGCATTTCACATCCTGGCGATCCCCCTTTTTAAAAATGGGGACCATAATGGACTTAGTCCAGGAATTTAGCACTCCCACGTTTGCGGCAGCTGTACACATTCTGGTAAGAATAGGGGCCCAGAGGTCCAAGTTATGTTTAAATAGGTCCACTGAGACCCCGTCTGGACCTGGGGCTTTCCCAGTCTTACTTAGTTCCAGGGCCACTAGTAAGTCGGGTATGTCAAAAAGCAGCGGAATTGGGTATTGTACTTTTGGGAGTATGTTAGCAGATCCACCTATAGTTGGATTATTTTTAAAAATATTAGTGAAGTGGGCCACCCATGTTTCTTCGTCTATGGCCACTTCGATCTTAGGGCTATTATTGTTGGTAAAATAGGGAGATCTAACAGTTCGCCAAAAGGCCTCGCTATTTTTTGAAACAGCACTCGTGTGCAAGTCTTCCCAAAGTTTCTGTTTCAGTTCTTGGGTTCTTAGCTTGCGTTCCCTAGTGTATTGGCGCCTGAGGAGCTGGATCTGCCCCGCATCTCTGGGTTTATTATGTAGGGCGAGTTTTAATTTGGAAAGGGCTGTAGTGCAGCTGTGATTGAACCACCCCTTATTAATAGAATTCTTGGGTATTGATTTTGCAGTGAGTAGTCCCTTAATTTTCTCTAGGATTTGTCTAAAATTGTTTAGGACTTCTTCGTGGTTTACCGAAAGATCCAAGCATTTAATTATGTTCGGATAAGCCACATCAACCAGTTTTTTTGTGATTTCGTTAGGATTCGTTTTTTCCCATTTTATTGTGTAGCCATTCTGTTTCCCTAGCTCTATCTTTTTCTGAGCAAGAGATTTTGCTATTGCTATATTTTGGGGCTTATACTCGGTTAAGTAGAGGTCTATCCTTAGCGCAGAATGGTCACTCAGTGAGTTGGCAATGACCTGGAAAGCTTTAGCTATATCTAGCAATCCAGGAGACAAGAAGATGTAATCGACTGTCGATTGGTGGCCTCTGCCCACATAGGTAGGATGGAGGGAGTTTTGATCCAAACTTGGACGATTTGCTATCACAAGATCCAAGTCAGAGAGCAGATTGTTCATAGCGTTCCCCAACTTGGTGTGTACAAAATGGATTAATGGGACCTCGAATTCATCCACTATCCTGCAACAGTGTGATTTCGCCTGTGGGCATGGATGGAGGTTGAAATCCCCTCCGCATAGAAGATGAGTAGCCCCGTGTCTATCCTTCAGCTGATAGAGTAGAGATAATCTCTCCTGAACATTACGCAAAAGAAACAAAAATTGGTCTTCCTCTAAGTTGTTATAAGAGTTGACCAAAAGAATGGACTCCTTGTTCGCAAAGAAAAGAGAGAGAATTTGGTCATTTGGATCAGAATAGACAATGGACACTTTTAGATGGTTCAGAGTGTTTGCGATGTATGTTATTAACCCTCCTTTAGGCCTGCCTATTGAGCTACGCACGGCTGGGATGAAATAGGTTTTGTAGCCCATTAGATGAAGCTCCGTTGTGGACCATGTCTCTTGGAGACAGATTATTTTATATGGTTCCAAAAAATTCAGGGTCGTCCCATCCTCGATCTTTGGGCGTAAGCCCGCCACGTTCCAAAAGAGGGTGGGTATGGGCAGTGTATCAGCTTTTAAAGCTGCGGCTTCAATAGTTACCGGGGGAGTTCTTAATTTAGGGGACGATTGGGGTGAATTAGAGTTAATAGATTCAGTTACCGTTGATGGTCAATCGACCATTTCAAGTCCACTATATCTATTACTTAACGGGATATTATACCAAGGGTCCCAGCAGGGCGGTTCTCTGTGTACCGGCCTCTGGGTATATGGACCCCATTCCTCCCAACCTCCTCCCTGGTGACGTGATCCCACTAAATGCCAGGAATTATCGTTCTTGCGATAACGGGGGCCCCAATATTGTCTAATGTTAGAAACGTCGGCCTGACGGGGGGTGGTGCGGCCCAGGAAGAGTCGTAATCATATGAAAAGCCATTGGGTTGTCTGATAGGGTAGAAAAAGAGAGTGGTTTAGTACCCATACCTCCATTTGCATTCGTGTGGTCCCAGGAGCAGATATAGTCTGCTACGCGGGAGTCTTCAAAAGTAATCACGATGCAGTCCCCATGTATCGTTTTTCTGCCTTTACCCACCCATGGTGTCCTACGTACTGTCAAGATCCTTCCATGCCAAGTTGGCGGCATGGGGCGATTGGTATGTAGCCAGTGTTGTACTTTGTTTTTCAAGGACCACCTAGGTTCCGCGTTGTGGTCCGCTAGCCCAGGGACACCAGTCATCACCACTACATAAGGTGATGCATCCGGTGGCAAATCAACAGGAAATCTGACCTCCCCGGGTCCTCTAGCAACATTTCGATTAGCTATTGGAGCCGGTGGATTGGGGGCCAGAGTTTGAATCACCGGGGTTTTAGATGTTACTTTATTCGTTGCCACTGTCTTCAATGCAGGTGTTGTAGTAGACGGGACATTTCCCTGTAGGGGGGTAGTAGCTGCATTAGTAGTTGGTTTCAATGTGCTCTTAGTATTTGTTGGTATGGGTGTTACAGCCCGGGGTACAATCGTTTGGGGGATTGCAGATTTCGAGAGGGTGTTTGCAGACCTCAGGGAAGGTTGCTTGTTAAGATTGTTTCCTCCCTTTTTTTGGGCCCCTATCGGTTGGTTATGTGATGGGAGGTTAACAAGCTTGGATATCTGCTTCTCCAGCTGCTCTAACTTTTGTTCTACTGGTTGCAGAAGTAGTTTAAAAAGGTCAGCGATCTTATTTAGCAACTGTGAATTATTACTACCTATTGATCCCTCGCTAGTAGCTAGTAATGTAGGTGAGTCCAAAATGATGGGAGTAGAAATTTCGTGAACGTGATGGATCAGCGCGGGAACTACAAGCTGTTCTACTCTCGGAGATGGATTCTGTGGAGATGGATTCTGTAGAATACTAGAAGCATGATCCTTCGCAACAAGGATAGGGTTTATCAAATCATTCTTTCTTTTACTTATTGCGCCCTCCCTTCTCCCCCTTGCTTGAATTCTTTCCTGAGAAGTCGTTTGTGGAAGGCTTTGAGGTAAAAGGTCAGGTGTTCTTTCGAGATCTGAGCTTATCTGTGAGTCTGAAAGCTGGGAAGCCGACAAATCCACATTATTAGGGAGACTACGTCTGCCCTCACAAAGCACCCTCGGCCCTTCATTATTAATATCAGGTATAGGAGTTCTAGCTTCTGCCAAATTACCCATTGAGGATCTTTTGGCAAATGCTAAATCCAAGGAAACCCTTTCCTCCATCAGTGATATACTTTGGTCTATGAATGAATTAGCCTTTGTAATAAAATCATCCATAGGGCCTAGCAATTTTCCCGCGCTGCCCGGGGCCTTAGTTTTGTTTCCTCTAGTCAACACCATGTTTACCTTAAAGGTAACAGATAGGGAAAAAAGAATAAAGATAATAGGGGGTGGCCCAGTCCAGTCTCTGCAGTCCTCGAACGGCCTCAAACGGCCCGCCCTTTGCCCGGGCTTAGCCCCGGGCTGAGTCCCGCGTGCGTCCCGCGTGCGCGTTAAGGGCGGGGTTGAAGTAGCGGGGAGGAGGAGTCCGGGAAGAGGCAACAGGTGCGCGTGATGTGGTGAGCGCTAAGACCTGTGGGCCTCGCAGTCCCGGACTTGGCAATCCCGCGGCGGTTGTCTCAACACCCCAGGAGTCACAGGCAGAGACGAAGAACAGTCCCAGCAGGGCTTCCTCACAGGTCACAAAGCAGCGTACGGCACAGAGTCAGGATAGCGACTTCGAGCGGCACCCGCGGAGCGGGGGGCGCGAGTCGTAGATGTAGGCGCCCAGGTCAGTTGGGAGGAGTCCGGGAAGCGGCAACAGGTGCGCGTGATATGGTGAGCGCTAAGACCTGTGGGCCTCGCAGTCCCGGACTCGGCAATCCCGCGGCGGTTGTCTCAACACCCCAGGAGTCACAGGCAGAGACGAGGAACAGTCCCTGCAGGGCTTCCTCACAGGTCACAAAGCAGCGTAAGGCGCAGAGTCAGGATAGCCACTTCGAGCGGCACCCACGGAGCGGGGTCCGCGAGTCGTAGATGTAGGCGCCCAGGTCAGTTGGGAGGAGTCCGGGAAGAGGCAACAGGTGCGCGTGATGTGGTGAGCGCTAAGACCTGTGGGCCTCGCAGTCCCGGACTCGGCAATCCCGCGGCGGTTGTCTCAACACCCCAGGAGTCATAGGCAGAGACGAAGAACAGTCTCAGCAGGGCTTCCTCACAGGTCACAAAGCAGCGTAAGGCGCAGAGTCAGGATAGCGACTTCGAGCGGCACCCGCGGAGCGGGGGTCGCGAGTCGTAGATGTAGGCGCCCAGGTCAGTTGGGAGGAGTCCGGGAAGAGGCAACAGGTGCGCGTGATGTGGTGAGCGATAAGACCTGTGGGCCTCGCAGTCCCGGACTCGGCAATCCCGCGGCGGTTGTCTCAACACCCCAGGAGTCACAGGCAGAGACGAAGAACAGTCCCAGCAGGGCTTCTTCACAGGTCACAAAGCAGCGTAAGGCGCAGAGTCAGGATAGCGACTTCGAGCGCCACCCGCGGAGCGGGGGCCGCGAGTCGTAGATGTAGGCAGCCAGGTCAGTTGGGAGGAGTCCGGGAAGAGGCAACAGGTGCGCGTGATGTGGTGAGTGCTAGGACCTGTGGGCCTCGCAGTCCCGGACTCGGCAATCCCGCGGCGGTTGTCTCAACAGCCCAGGAGTCACAGGCAGAGACGAAGAACAGTCCCAGCAGGGCTTCCTCACAGGTCACAAAGCAGCGTAAGGCGCAGAGTCAGGATAGCGACTTCGAGCAAATGTGACACCTATAGCATTTGTCATGCAATATGAGTTGTATTTACGTGACTTACATGTATTGATATTACAAATAACAATGGTTTTTATTTTTTTTAATAATTAATACTTAAATGCATGTTATTGTCATTTATAATGGCAATAGCTTAAACTTTTGTAAATAACTTTTGTGAAGATTATGTTCAGTGTATTTTATTGTGAAGAAAATCCAAGAACAGAAGTGAAATATTAACATTGTGTTACATTTGTAATAAAGCTTGAAACATTGAGAGAACATATTTGAACCATATTGGACCAACAAACGCCTGGCTACAAAGGGGAGAAGATTTAAAATCTTTCTAAGAAGTCTAATAAAACCATAGCAGGTTGCCGCAACCTTGCGTGCATGTATCAGGAAATTAAGGTTGGGGTCCAACCAGACACCCAAACTCTTGATTTGCTTCTTGGGGGGGGGGCAAACCAAGACAACTCGGCCACCAAGGATCTAAATTGTTGGGTGCCAAATGCCCCAGCATCATTATTACGGTCTTTGAACCATTAAGCTTCAAAAACGATGCATCCATCCATTCAAGGACTTTACCAAGGCATGCGGAGAGGTTAGAGCCAGAGGTGTCATGTCTGGAAAGGGCGACTACCAACTGGGTATCGCCGGCGTAGGTGACCAACTGAACCCTCCAGGGAAGAACCATCTGATCCAATGGCCTCATGTAGATGTTAAACATGGTAGGACATAAAGAGGATCCCTGGGGGACGCCGTACTGCAGGGGAATCTGCTTCCAGATTGCCTCCTCCTCAAAGACAGCAAACGTTTTGTCCGTGAGAAAGGACTGGAGCCAGTTTAAGGCCAACCCTGATACCCCAACGTCACTCAGCCTCTGCATCATTATCGAGTGATTGACGGTATCGAAAGCCGCGCTTAAGTCCAATAAAAAAATTGCGGCGCAGCTTCCGGTATCCAATATTTTCCTCACCTCTTCGACTATGGCAATGAGAGCCGTCTCCGTGCCTTATTTACATCTAAAACCCGTCTGAGTGGGATGTAGGGAATTATTGATTTCCAGAAAGGAAAATAATAGGGTGTTAACATGCTTTTCGGCCAATTTACCTATACCAGGTAACAAGGAGATGGGTGCTGAGTGATGAAGTATGCTATGCTATGTTTTGTTTTACTATCCTATGTTTTGTTTTGTTATGCTATGGTATGTTTTGCTATCCTATGCTTTGATTTGTTATGCTATGCTATGCTGTGTTTTGTTATGCTATGCTATGTTTTGTTATGATATGCTATGTTTTGCTATGCTATGCTTTGTTATGCTATGCTATGTTTTGTTATGCTATGCTATGTTTTGTTGTGTGTTATGCTATGCTTTGTTTTGCTATGCTATGCAAAACGCCACTGACCAGGGACCGGAGGAGGGTCACAGGAGCACCGCAGCATTCCCGCAGCATTCCCTAGCTGCTTGTCAGCAAAGTCACCGCCGGCCGCCGCATCTTTGGGGCATCGCGGCACGGCGGACTCCATTACCCAGCAGCGCCCAAGCGACCGGAAGTCGCGCACACCCTGTACCGCCCCCGGAGGTGCTCTAAAGACCAGCTAGAGCCCCGGGGGAGCGGGGGGCAAAACGCCACGGACCAGGGACCGGAGGAGGGTCACAGGAGCACCGCAGCATTCCCGCAGCATTCCCTAGCTGCTTGTCAGCAAAGTCACCGCCGGCCGCCGCATCTTTGGGGCATCGCGGCACGGCGGACTCCATTACCTAGCAGCGCCCAAGCGACCGGAAGTCGCGCACGCCCTGTACCGCCCCCGGAGGTGCTCTAAAGACCAGCTAGAGCCCCGGGGGAGAGGGGGGCAAAACGCCACTGACCAGGGACCGGAGGAGGGTCACAGGAGCACCGCAGCATTCCCGCAGCATTCCCTAGCTGCTTGTCAGCAAAGTCACCGCCGGCCGCCGCATCTTTGGGGCATCGCGGCACAGCGGACTCCATTACCCAGCAGCGCCCAAGCGACCGGAAGTCGCGCACGCCCTGTAACGCCCCCGGAGGTGCTCTAAAGACCAGCTAGAGCCCCGGGGGAGCGGGGGGCAAAACGCCACTGACCAGGGACCGGAGGAGGGTCACAGGAGCACCGCAGCATTCCCGCAGCATTCCCTAGCTGCTTGTCAGCAAAGTCACCGCCGGCCGCCGCATCTTTGGGGCATCGCGGCACGGCGGACTCCATTACCCAGCAGCGCCCAAGCGACCGGAAGTTGCGCACGCCCTGTACCGCCCCCGGAGGTGCTCTACAGACCAGCTAGATCCCCGGGGGAGCGGGGGGCAAAACGCCACTGACCAGGGACCGGAGGAGGGTCACAGGAGCACCGCAGCATTCCCGCAGCATTCCCTAGCTGCTTGTCAGCAAAGTCACCGCCGGCCGCCGCATCTTTGGGGCATCGCGGCACGGCGGACTCCATTACCCAGCAATTGCCCAAGCGACCGGAAGTCGCGCACGCCCTGTACCGCCCCCGGAGGTGCTCTAAAGACCAGCTAGAGCCCCGGGGGAGCGGGGGGCAAAACGCCACTGACCAGGGACCGGAGGAGGGTCACAGGAGCACCGCAGCATTCCCTAGCTGCTTGTCAGCAAAGTCACCGCCGGCCGCCGCATCTTTGGGGCATCGCGGCACGGCGGACTCCATTACCCAGCAGCGTCCAAGCGACCGGAAGTCGCGCACGCCCTGTACCGCCCCCGGAGGTGCTCTAAAGACCAGCTAGAGCCCCGGGGGAGCAGGGGGCAAAACGCCACTGACCAGGGACCGGAGGAGGGTCACAGGAGCACCGCAGCATTCCCGCAGCATTCCCTAGCTGCTTGTCAGCAAAGTCACCGCCGGCCGCCGCATCTTTGGGGCATCGCGGCACGGCGGACTCCATTACCCAGCAGCGTCCAAGCGACCGGAAGTCGCGCACACCCTGTACCGCCCCCGGAGGTGCTCTAAAGACCAGCTAGAGCCCCCGCGTCGCGGGACGCGCGCGGGCTGAGCCCGGGCAGAGGGCGGGCCATCTGTGGCCATCAGGGGCCAGAGGAGGCCGGGACGGGGCACCCCCCTTACATTGGCTGACCCGGATTGGGAGTAAATTAAAGACATAAGGTACTGTCATTCATTGTTACTCCCCAGTTTATTACCAGGCCCGGGTAGAGCTGTAACACAGCTGAACGTTTTCCTGGTGACTTGATTCCGATCCAGTTGTAACTGATAGAACCCATCTCGTCATGACCCGTGAGGAGGGGGGGACCAGAAATACTTCCTCCCAGAGTCACACCCTTAAGGGGACAATGGACTATTTCATCAAAAGGGTAACTCTCCCTATTTCTAGTGAACTAGAGAGAATAGAACGATCCCCCGCGATGGATAGTCCCCCTAGCATATGTTCTCTTGTACAGTCTCCTGATGCACTACCAGATTTATCGCTACTGGACGAACTAAATCAATTATGCAAATCCACGTACGTTACTGTGGAATCAGGTAATGTGCAAATTAATGCCCCTATTTGCACTATAGCAGCCATTACTCCCATTACTCCCCAGCCATGCAGACAACTCCAACTAACTGAAAACTCCCAGGGTACCCCCTTTCTAGTACTACCAGAGTCAAACTTTAAACCTACAGGGCCACCACAGGTCTCCTCTATCAAAAGGAAGAAAGATGGGGTTAAACAAATGGGGAACCATGCTAAGCAACACAAACTAAACCCAAATTCTCCACTGCCCAACACTCCCAGCACTGTCAGCACTGCCAGTATAGCACCTGTTCAGGCTTCTCTATTGGCCCTGATCGAAAAAATTTTGGAAACATTAATATCACCCCGATAGAAAAAATAATCAGCTTAGGGGATAGGCTCACGGGGGTCGAGGAAGCGATTAAGGCTAACTCGCCACTCACAAAAACCCTGGCAGGACCTTCCCAGTCACAGCGCCCAACCCCTACGGAAATGCCCAAATCCGTTATACAAAGCAAGACTACTTATAATCAATTGATCAACTCACAAAAGACAGCTCTGAACCCCTCGAAAGAAGGCACAATAGCACGGAGCTCTTACTCCAGAGCAGGGCCGAACAAAGCACCTAGGTTACATAAGGGGTTACCGGCAAACAGCGAGAATATGCGATACAAAACCAATCTCCTACATTTGCCACCGGAGGCCGTTCCATTTGTGTGCGTCCTCGCAGGAGTACCAGAACTGACCATGGGGAACAATGAAAGACAACAGGACCTAAGAAATAAAGTCATGTTCTGGCTAACCAAAAATAGACCTCTGCCAACTAATATCGATGGTACTATACTATCTGTCAGAAGGGTGGGCTGGCTAGGACCTTTACCTAAAGACGTTGCAGGGGATTTGATACTTGTAAAATTTAGGAGCAAATATGTAGTCCCACATCTCCAATCATGGCAGCCACAAATAGGAGATGGTCCCATATCCACCTGGAGCATAAGTGATTTTTATCCCAGAACATTATATGTCCCGTCCCCATGTTAAAAAGACATGAAGGGTTGAACTGGATTTGTTTCGAGTGGCCGCTTAACCCCTATTTTTAATAATTTTGAACCACCCCTGGGTCAAACTTTGATGAATTAATATGTATGGATAGAGACACTATTTCAAAGAAAAGTAATGATCTAATCCATTTTTATTTGGTAACAATTCTTTATCACACTGCTTTATTTACTGTTTTTATGGAATTACATTTTTATTGAATTTTTGTATTTTTATAGTGTATGTAATATTACATGTTACGCTTTTATGGTTATATTTTTAACCGAATAAAGTTGATGATGATGGCTATGCTATGTTTTGTTATGCTATGCTATGTTTTGTTGTGTTTGGTATCCTATGCTATGTTTTGCTATGCTATTATATGTTTTGTGTTGCTATGCTATGTTTTGTTGTGTTTTATTAAGCTATGCTATGTTTTGTTGTGTTTTGCTATATTTTGTTATGCTATGTGTTGTGTTTTGTTATGCTTTGTTTTATGTTATGCTATGTTATGTTTTGTTTTGCTATCCTATGCTTTGTTTTGTTATGCTATGCTATGTTTAGTTTTGCTATCCTATGCTTTGTTTTGTTATGCTATGCTATGTTTTGTTGTGTTTTGTTATGCTATGCTGTTTTGTTTTGTTGTGTTTTGCTATGCTATGCTTTGTTATGCTATGTTTTGTTGTGTTTTATTATGCTATGCTTTGTTTTGCTGTGATATGTTTTGTTATGCTATGCTATGCTTTGTTATGCTATGTTTTGTTATGCTATGCTTTGCTATGCTATGCTTTGGTATGCTATGCTATGTTGTGTTTTGTTATGCTATGCTATGTTTTGTTGTGTTTTGTTATGCTATGCTATGTTTTGCTATGCTTTGCTATGTTTTGTTATGTATGCTATGTTTTGTTGTGTTTTGTTATGGTATGCTATGTTTTGTTATGCTATGTTTTGTTATGCTATGCTTTGCTTTGTTATGTTATGCTATGTTTTGTTATGTAATGCTATGTTTTGTAATGCTATGTTTTGTTCTGCTATGTTTTGTTGTGTTTTGTTATGCTATGCTATGTTTTGTTGTGTTTTGCTATGCTATGTTTTGTTTTGTTATGCTATGTTTTGTTTTGCTATCCTATGCTTTGTTTTGTTATGCTATGCTATGTTTTGCTATCCTATGCTTTTTTGTTATGCTATGCTATGCTGTGTTTTGTTATGCTATGCTATGTTTTGTTATGCTATGCTATGTTTTGTTATGCTATGCTATGTTTTGTTTGGTGAGGGTGAGTGAGGGGGTGTGAGGGTGAGAGGGTGTGAGGGTGAGGAGATGTGAGGGTGTGTGAGGGTGAGGGTGTGTGAGGATGAGAGGGTTGTGAGGGGGTGTGAGGGTGAGGGTGAGTGAGGGTCTGTGAGGGTGATGGGGGGTGAGGGTGTGAGGGTGAGGAGGTGTGAGGGTGAGGGTGTGTGAGGCTAAGTGAGGGTGTGTGAGGGTGAGGGTGTGTGAGGGTAAGGGGAGTGAGGGTGTGTAAGGGTGAGGGGGTGTGAGGGTGAGTGAGGGTGTGTGAGGGTTGTGAGGATGAGGGGGTGTGAGAGTAAGGGGGTGTGAGAGTAAGGGGGTGTGAGGGTGAGGGTGTGTGATGGTGAGGGGTATGAGGGTGAGGGGTGTGAGGGTGAGTGGTGGTGAGGGTGAGTGGGGGTGAGGGTGAGGGGGTGATGGTGAAGGGGTGTGAGGGTGAGGGGGTGCAAGGGTGTGTGAGGGTGTGAAGGTGAGGGGTGTGAGGGTGAGGGTGTGTGGGTGAGGGGGTGTGAGAGTGAGGGTGTTTGTGGGTGAGGGGGTGTGAGGTTGAGGGTGTGTGTGAGGGTGAGGGGGTATGTGAGGGTGAGGGGGTGTGAGGGTGAGTGGGTGTGAGGGTGAGTGAGGGTGAGGGGGTGTGTGGGGGTGTGAGGGTTTGGAGGTGTGAGGGTGTGGGGGTGTGAGGGTGAGGGGGTGTGAAGGTGAGGGGGTGTGAGGGTGAGGGGGTGTGAGGGTCTGTGAGGGTGAGGTTGTGTAAGGGTGAGGGTGTGTGAGGGTGAGGGTGTGGGGTTGTGAGGGTGTGGGGTTGTGAGGGTGAGGGGGTGTGAGGGTGAGGGGGTGTGAGGGGGTGGGGCTGAGGATGTGAGGGTGAGAGGGTGTGAGGGTGAGGGTGACGAGGTGAGGGTGACAGTGGTGAGGGTGTGTGGGGGTGAGGGTGAGGGGGTGTGAGGGTCTGAGGGTGAAGGTGTGTGAGGGTGAGGGTGTGTGAGGGTGAGGGTGTGAAGGTGAGGGAGGGTGTGAGGGGGTGTGAGGGTGAGGGGGTGTGAGGGTGAGGGGGTGTGAGGGTGAGGGGGTGTGAGGGTGAGGGGGTGTGAGGGTGTGTGAGGGTGAGGGTGTGTGAGGGTGAGAGGGTTGTGAGGATGAGGGGGTGTGAGGGTAAGGGTGTGTGAGGGTGTGTGAGGGTGAGGGTGTGTGATGGTGAGGGGTGAGGGGTGTGAGGGTGATTGGGGGTGAGGGTGAGTGTGGGTGAGGGTGAGGGGATGACGGTGAGGGGGTGTGAGGGTGTGTGAGGGTGTGAAGGTGAGGGGGTGTGACGGTGAGGGGGTGAGGGTGAGGGGTGTGAGAGTGAGGGTGTTTGTGGGTGAGGGGGTGTGAGGTTGAGGGTGTGTGTGAGGGTGAGGGGGTATGTGAGGGTGAGGGGGGTGTGAGGGTGAGTAGGTGTGAGGGTGAGTGAGGGTGAGGGGGTGTGAGGGTGAGGGGGTGTGAGGGTGAGGGGGTGTGTGCGGGTGAGGGGGTGTGAGGGTTTAGGGCTGTGAGGGTGTGGGGGTGTGAGTGTGAGGGGGTGTGAGGGTTAGGGGTGTGAGGGTGAGGGTGTGTGAGGGTGTTTGAGGGTGAGGTGGTGTACGGGTGAGGGTGTGTGAGGGTGAGGGTGTGGGGTTGTGAGGATGTGGGGTTGTGAGGGTGAGGTGGTGAGGGTGAGGGGTTGTGAGGGTGAGGGGGTGTGAGGGTGTGGGGGTGAGGGTGTGAGGGTGAGGGGGTGTGAGGGTGAGGGTGACGGGATGAGGGTGAGGGGTGTGAGGGTGAGGGAGAGTGAGGGTCTGATGGTGAAGGTGTGTGAGGGTGAGGGTGTGTGAGGGTGAGGGTGTGTGAGGGTGAGAGGGTGTGTGAGGGTGAGAGGGTGAGGGGGGGTGAGGGTGAGGGGGTGTGAGGGTGAGGGGGTGTGAGGGTGTGTGAGTGTGAGAGGGGGTGAGAGGGTGAGTGAAGGTAAGGGTGTGTGAGGGTGAGGGGGTGTGAGGGTGAGAGGGCGGATGAGGGTGGGTGAGAGGGTGAGTGAGGGTGAGAGGGTGGATGAGGGTGGGTGAGAGGGTGAGTGAGGGTGAGGGGGTGTGTGAGGGTGAGAGGGTGAGGGGGTGTGAGTGTGAGGGGGTGTGAGGATGAGGGGGGTGAGGGTGTGAGGGAGGGTGAGGGAATGTGAGGGTGAGGGGATGTGAGGGTGAGGGGGTGTGAGGGTGAGGGGGTGTGAGGGTGTCTGAGGGTGTGTGTGAGGGTGGGAGTGTGTGACGGTGAGGGGGTGTGAGGGTGAGCGTGTGTGAGGGGGTTTGAGGGTGTGTGAGGGTGAGGGTGAGTGAGGAGGGTGAGGGTGTGAGTGTGTGTGAGGGTGTGTGAGGGTGAGGGAGTGTGAGGGTGAGGGGCTGTAAGGGTGAAGGGGTGTGAGAGTGAGGGCGGGTGAGGGTGGGTGAGAGGGTGTGTGAGGGTGAGAGGGTGGATAAGGGTGGGTGAGAGGGTGTGTGAGGGTGAGGGGGTGTGAGGGTGAGGAGGTGTGAGGATGAGGGGGTGTGAGGGTGAGGGTGTGAGGGAGGGTGAGGGGATGTGAGGGTGAGGGGGTGTGAGGGTGAGGGTGTGTGAGAGTGTGAGGGTGGATGAGGGTGTGTGAGGTTGGGGGTGTGTGAGGGTGAGGGTGAGGGTGTGTGAGGGTGAGCGTGTGTGAGGGGGTGGGAGGGTGAGGGTGAGTGAGGGTGAGGGTGAGTGAGGGTTGGGAGGGTGAGGGGGTGAGAGGGTGAGGGTGTGTGAGGGTGAGGGTGTGTGAGGGTGAGGGGGTGTGAGGGTGAGGGGGTGTGAGGGTGAGGGTGAGGGTGTGAGGGTGAGTGAGGGTGTGTGAGGGTGTGTGAGGGTGAGAGGGTGTGAGTGTGTGTGAGGGTAGGTGAGGGTGTGAGGGTGAGTGAGGGTGTGTGAGGGTGTGTGAGGGTGAGGGTGTGTGAGGGTCCGAAGTAAATGGTGGCAGGGCAGACATCATAAGACAGAGAGAAACACAAATGTTAAGATAAAAGTGCTTGAAGGGGTTGTGAGAAGGTGGAAATGGGATTAAAGGAGAAAGGATGAAAAGTTAAGTAGGCAAGAGGCCAGAAAAGAGACACAAAGGAGTGGAGTGTGTGGCGGAAACAGGGAAAAGCAGAAAAGGATGACGATGGATAGATCCGAGAGGGTGCAATGAGGAAACCTGCAGGTGGTTAATCCAATTAGTGGAGTAAATGAGAAACCTGAGGGCAACTGTATGCACTGCACAAAAATATTTTTTAAATTCATTTGAAACAAAAATCTCAAAGCTAAAATATAAACGTTGTATAGGTTAATTCGGAAAATGAAAGGAGAGTTGAATAGGCTAACGGGTAAGGGAATCTGGTAAAGGTAAAATGGACAAGGTGTCAAACATAGCTAACTGATTAGTTGAAGCAAACCCAATCCCACCATTTAAATTGCGAGAAGGAAAATGGGGAGGGGGGATATTCTACTAAGGTAGTGCAGCTTTCAAATTGTAGAGACCATGTACTAAGGGGATTGCATGGAATGTGCTGGGACTGAACAACCAGATCAAGAGAAGATGCTTGCAACAGACAGGATATCGGGAGCTGGAAAAATGCCATTACTAAACACCTGTGGGGGGTGGGGGAGCAGCATTGGGAGTTGGGGTCGGGGGAGCGGCTTGGGAGCGGATGCCTTTGAAGTCTGATGCCGAGGCTCAGACAAATGGTGGAACGCATTCCTTTGAAGTCTGATGGGGGGGCGGGGGAGCGGATGCCTTTGAAGTCTGATGCCGTGGCTCAGACAAATGGTGGAGCGCATTCCTTTGAAGTCTGAAGGGGGGTGGATGCTTTTGAAGCCTGATGCAGAGGCTCAGACAAATGGTGTATGGTGTGCAGTGCTTAATTTGTAAAATCTGAAGTGCAGGTGCTCAAATGTTTGTAGGAGGCCACATCTACTTTACTCTGGCTCCACCCACTTACTTTATTAGCCATGGCTGTCATCACCTACAGTTAGAGGTTCTAATTTCCTGTCTGTGTGGTCACAGGTTTAAATCCTGGCAGGTCCCCTTGCCTTTCATCTTTCTGAGTTCTATAAAATGAGTACCATTGAGTTGGGTAACTATAATGATCTGTTGTTCAGCTCCAAGATAGATACCCTTGGGTGAACGTGCACTTTACAAGTTCTTATGTATACTTTATGTTATGATTTGCAGTATAATTTCTATTCTTCTTCGTTTGACAGGCTGATCCCGAGATAAAATAACAAGTAACTAGGTGCATAACAACACTGTCATGGCGTGGTACTAGGCGGGCACTGGGCATCCGAATAAAAGTTACAATCCATTGCCAGGTTCAAGATGGTGCTTCCTTCTCTTCCCAGCACCAGTGCGCGACAGAATCAAGTCATTCAACCTCTATGCCTGACATGCATCTCATGTGTCCAAGCCAAGGTATTCTATTGATTAATGGTACATATAACATATCGAGTAACCGTCAACTTGCTATTGCAACCTGTTTCTTATCGACAACATCATCAAGCGTTATGGGACTAGTAGTTCACTACTTATGGTCTACAAGACCGTGCATGCTGAGGGCAGGGGCGGGGTTAGAAGTTGAAGTAATCCCAAACTCACAAGAGCAGAGTTCAGTTTAGCTACCTACTTTTAATTTTACTTATGACCTAGTTGTGCTGCTATCCCCGAGACAAGCACAGAACGGGCATTCCAATACTGCGAGAGTGAGACAGTCAGACGAGCCCGATTTTTGCCAGCCAGCCTGCACGGATTTATTTAGACCAGTACTCTGAAGCAGGGGAGGATACATACTTCACCTTGGGCGGGGCGGGGGCAGGGCCTTTAACTTAACCCCGGAGAGGCCCGCCAATATCTTGTTATAACTAAGTGTACGGCCGGCGTCAGCTGCCAGGCCAGGCACTGCAATCTGCATGATCATTATTCACGAGCATCGAATTTTGTGGAGCCAGATCTACCGTCGCACTGTGGTCATTTGGCCAGGTTATATCCTTGCCTTGCCTTCCCTCAAAACTGACACAGCGCAATAACTAAATACTAGGGCCTGAACAGGAAAAATATACACAATAATGTAGTTCACGAGAATAACTTGATGCCTTATCAGCCTTTCAAGTTCACACGTGGTACTGAACAGGATTATTAGCTGAAATGCATGACTTCTGAATTCCGATGACCGTCACGCTCACGCCTCCACGCCGCTCCCAAAATAAGCGTTAGTTTGGCATGATGTTTATGGCATAATATTGGCAATGCATCGATCATGACCACTGACTACTACTTAACTCAGCACTTAATTAATTTACCCGTACTCGTGGTGGCCGGCCGGGACACAAACTGCAGACTGGTTCCGTTAAGCAGGCCTGCTGCTGCTAGCAACTGTTAAACGAACGGATGACTCGCTGTGGGGTGCGTACGAGGATGAGGGCACGGGTCAGGCTGAGGCTCAGAGGCGCGCCCGCCCAGGCCGCAACACACATCTTGAACTGGCTGGGAGTGGGATGGCCCAGGAATGGCATGGCTGGAAAGAGAGACGGCCGGGCACTGGGGACAGTGACGGGGACCAGTTGAGTGAGACGTGGGTGGGTGGCCGCGGGACTCGGGACTGGGACTCTCTCTGCACTGCCGGCTGCACAGCTTTATTAACAGTCTGGTGAGATCAGGGCTTGCTTGCTTAGGCCTGCCAAGAGGCCCCGTGACCGTCTCACCTGGTGCAGCTGTGTTGCCAGACCCTAGTACTGGCTAACTCAAGGGCGACTCACAACGTCGTCCGGCCGGTACTACTAGTGAGTGAATGCCGACAGCCGTTGAACAACGATGTTTGGGTGCGGCCGACCGGCCGTGGTGCAGCGGGTATGCTGGGGCGTGGCACTCACTGAGGGGAATGCGTGCGCACTGCGCAATGAAAACTGCCACAACAATCTGAAAAAATCTGCGAGAACGAAAACCAGTCCTGCCCAACAGTGTCCCGCCCTCTGGGCCAGCCCAGCGGCGACACTGCATCAACATTCGAGCCGCGAGCAGTAGGTGAGATGAGATCATCAGAAATAATCTGATGATGATCAATTGAGAACTGTCTTGAAGTAAGTGATGACGTTCAAGCGAGTGACAGTGCTGAGTGCAGACTCTGACTCCGGAGTCCGGAGTCGGAAGCAACTAAAAGCAAATAATTACTATAATAAATTAATTACGTGCACAGTGCACAAGAGTGTGTAGACCCGGCCCTGATAATTAGGTGCCGGTGCTTAGCACCGGCAAGCCCCGGCACAAATTAAGCACTGATAGTGTGCGATGTGCGCTGTGGCTGGTGATGTGCACACGCCTGGCTCACATAAACAGCACCTAATCAACAGTGGGTAGACTTTTGAAAGCTTCTTACTATAATGTCGCTGAACAATGCTTACGCATTGCTTCAGCGAGACCTAAAAAGAAAGTGGGAGAGTGATCGGGAGCATAGAGAGATAAAAATTGGTGATTGGAAGCAACATTATTTTATTTTTAGCTGGTCTTCCCCACCAAGACAAAAAAAGTGGGGACCAACTGTCAATGAGTGCAGAAACTTTTTTAAGTATGTCTTTAAGATTGATTTTAACTGTTTATTTTTAATACTATTAGTGTAGAGGATTCCTAGGCACTTAATACTCCTGGAGTTCCATGTGAACCCCGTATCATGAAACATATGTGGAAAACAATGTTTATTCAATGGCATGACCTCGGATTTATCAATATTCAGTCTATAATCAGAGACTAGAGAGTGTTCTTTTAGCAAGGTGAAAAATGCCGGCAAAGAGGTAGTGGGATTAGAGATGGAATGGTAAAATATAATCCGCATATGTAGTAAACTTAATGTCTGTGTGTTTAAATTGGAAACCTGTATATTGGGGGGAACGTTTAAGTTTCTCCAAAAAGGGTTCTAGGGCAAGAATAAATAAAAGTGGGGCTAAAGGTCACCCTTGTCTAGTTCCTCTGTGGATTGGAAAGTATTTAGATTGACATCCATTCACCCAAATAGAGGTGGAGGGTGCAAAATTAAACAGCTGGATGTATCTGGTAATAGGGGGCTAAAGCCATGCCATTTCAATGCTCCAAAAATGAATTCCCAATTGACTCTGTCAGAGGTTTTTCAGCATCTAATGTAATTGCAGCAATTGGTGCCTCTACCTTGGAGGCTAAATGAATAGTATTAAGGAAAGTCCTAGAGTTATCTGTGATAGAACACCCTTTCACAAACCCTGATTGATACATATTAATAAGGTCTGGGATCACCTGATTAATACAAAGAGCATGTCATTTAGCAAAGATCTTACAATCCGTATTAATTAGGGAGATGGGTCCGTACTTTTTACAGTGAGAGGGGTCTTTGTCTTTTTAGGGATCAGACACAGCATCGCTTGAGTAAAAGACCCCATGTTTCACCGGAGGGTAGAAAGTGATTTATCAGGGCTAACAGCTGAGGGATCAGAAATTTTTGAAGTAAAGAAAAAAACGCACACTAAAACCGTCCGGACCTGGTGTTTTGTCTTTGGGAAGTTGATTAATGGCATTTGTGATTTCTTGTTCAAATATTGAACTCTCAAGGGATGTGAGACCAATGTAGCTCTCAGGGGGTTTGGGAATGGTTTGGAATAAAGAATCAATTTGATCAGAGGAAGGGGTGTAGAGGGAAGTATAATATTCAGTGAAACAATCAAGAATCTTAGCATCTGTAGTGTGTGTGATTCCAGCGCCATATGTGATGGCAACAATTTTGGATTTTTGTTTTTTAATTTTAAGATAATTGGCTATGGATTTGCCTGCTTTATTCCAGCCACCGTACATTTTGGCATTACATTTAAGGAGATTGTTACAAGCATTGTCCCAGGATTGTTTATTATATTGCATTTTGGCTTTAATGAGATTGGACAGCATATCGAACAATTTGTGGTAAAGTATTTGTGCTCTAGGGCCTTAATTTGCTTTAGAATAGATATTGCCTTCATAAGTGCTTTCCTCCTATTCCGGGAAACAAAATCTATTATATAACCTCTAGCTGAAGCTTTGGTAGCATCCCAAATAAAATAGAATTGTGAAGCAGAGGAAAGATTATTGTTGAAAAACTCCTGCATAAACTGTGCAAATTGTTCGACAAATTGAGAGTCCAACAGAAGGGCATTATTGAAATGCCAACGGCTGGAGGTAGGTGCATGTGTGGGATAGTCCATATCTAAAATGACAGGGGCATGGGCAAAAATGAGAATGGAGCCAATCTCTGCATTTGTCATGACTTGAAGAGATGATTGGGTGAGAAATATATATTCTATTAGGGAGTGAGACCTGTGAACAGGGGAGACAAAGGAAAATTCCAAGACATCAGGATGGGAAATTCTCCATGCATCCAACAACCCTCCAGATATAATAGCCTTGTAGAAAATCTTTTGCATTTTACTGGGGATGAATTGAGATTTCCGGTCTAAAAAGGGATCTATAAATTGATTACAATCACCACCCAAAATTAAGTTTTTGAAGGAGTGAGAAGAGAAAAGAGTGGAGAAATCATTCCAAAATACTAAATCAATACCATTGGGACCATACACATTACAAATAGAGAATTGAGTATTGTTAACCTTAGCATTCAATAAAAGCCATCTACCTCTAGTGTCTTTTACCTCATTTTGCAAAAGAACATTTAGTGACTTATGAAACAATATTACTACACCATTCTTGTTTACTGCTGGGGAACAAAAAACATCTCTAACCCATAATTTGCGCAAGGAAGACAAGTCTTGCAATTTAGGGTGCGTTTCTTGCAATAACGTTACGTGACATTTCAATTTAGCGAGGTGAGATAATATTCGTTGTTTTTTAACTGGATTGCGGATACCCTTAACATTCCATGAGATAATACGAAAACCACTAATCGAAAAAAACTATTCAAAATTAAGCATAAAAATACATGAAACTTAAAGAGAGTGTAGTAATAGGGCTGCGAGAGGCAGAGTGACAATAAGTGGTAAAGTACCGAAAGGAAGCAAAACCAGAGAAGAGAAGAACATATAAAGGCAGAGAAGAAAGGAAAGACAAGAATTGAAAAATAGAAAGGAAAGTAAAACAGCTAGCCTGATGTATCCAATTAAACATGCCAGGTTGAAAATGGTAAAACACCACAAAAACGTAGAAATAGAGAGAAACTGCAATTAAATGGAGGGCATAGAGGAGTGGAAAAGAGTGGGAAAAAAGGAAGAGATAAAGGAGACAGAAGGAAGACAAAAAAGGGGAACACAGTCGCCCAGGGAATGTAATCGAAAAAAGATGACAAAAAGTCAGAAGGCTTCAGTCATAATAATCACAGACGAGAAGAACATTAATAGAGGAGGAGGGTGGTCAAAGAGAACAGAGGCACCCCAGAGAGGGAGACCAAGAAAGAACGGGTTTTACTGATACCAGAAGAAAGAAAACAGAAAATTATAATCTATAAAGGTAAACATAAGCAACACAATGGAAGGGAACTTACCGAACATTGAGGAAGATAACACAACGGAATGAAGCATACACAATAAAACAGATGGACAACACAGATAAGGACGTCAGTCCCAACAAGTTATGAGGGGGAAACCTATGAAACAAGAGAGAGAACATATGAGAGGACAATTAAGTTTTGCTTAGTTCCATAGCTTCTCCTTTATGAACTTGAATAAATTCCCTAAGCTCATCAGGATCCTTAAAAGTGAAAGATCTCTCCTTATATGTTACTTTGAAGAAACATGGACGAATGAGACCGTAGAGAGCATTAATGGATCCTAACGATGGTCTAAGGCCTAGAAACTCTTTTGGGCAATTAGCAGTAGGCTTGGAGACATCTTGACTGATAAAGATTTTGTGGCAGGACCAGAGCATCTGATTATGTTGCTTAGCTGCGTTGAGGATTGCCATGAGATCAGAATATAGTAAAAAAAATATGCAAAGACTCCCCGCGTTTTTGTTTGGGGATGATGCGTTCTGGTAGCCAATCCTGTGCGCCCTGTGAATGTTGAGATCATTAGATTTCGGCAGACCAACTATCTGTGGAACGTGAATCTTCAAGAAGGAGAGCATATCCGAGCCTTTGGAGTCTTCCGGAATTCCACAGACTTGTAGGTTGTTGCACCTGTTTCGATTTTCTAAATCTTCTGTAGCTTTCTTCAGTTATGCAACCTCTCGAGAAAGAATGTCCACTTTGGCAACGACATCTTGTGCATCACTGATCTTTTGCTCTACATCCGAAAGTCTTGAGTCTAGACCGGACCATTTTTCCTCAATTCTCTGAAGTGTTGCAGTAGTGTCCGTCATAAAAGGTCTAATGTTGAGCAATTTGTCCATAATGTCTTTCAAAGTCAAAGGATGAGGTGATTTTGTTGGGGAGGACGGATCTTTTTTGACACGTTTGTTGGTATTACCAACCGATTATTTGCGCCCACCAGAATTGGAACCAACAACCCCATGGGGCTTGTTTGGGTACGGAGGATCCATGACCAGGACAGTGTATCAACACAGCTTGACAAAAATCTCCTTCAAGTCACAAAAATCCGAGCCGCACGCGATACAATATGAATAGAGGTTGCACTAACAAACCAGATAAAGACCTGACTGAAAATGATGGCCAAATAACCTTAATGTCACATGAGGAGAAATTGAGGTATTTGAAGAGGAGAAGAGTCATCCGTTGGTAATTGTCACCATTACACCATGAAATAGCAAAAGTAATGTTGAGAATAACCCAAATGGGCAAGAAAGACCAAGCACGGGGACATTGCTGCAGCATGGCCCTCTGTGGAAAGTGCGAGTGTCAGGTGCCCAAAATGGCGGCCGTAATGCAAGGCTGCCTGAGGCAGAAGAGAAAGGAAGAAAAATAATCTAAAAAGACCTTTTTAAGGTCTGAAAAACTTGCCCCAGCGCTCTGTACAGCTTCCGATGGGAGAATCCATTATTTGTTCCCTGCACTGTCGACAAAAGAAAGCCCTTCGACTCCGGCCGTTCCTCGGTGTCGCGGAGCTGTTTTCAAGGGCGGCCATCTTGGTTCGCCGCTCGCTCCAAACAAGTGCATTTTAGGATGTTAACTTTCTGACAAACGGAACACCTTTAATTATTGCAATGCAATTGATAATCAAAGTTGGCCAAAAAACTGCAACATTTTAAATTAATATGGCAAAACTTTCAAAAAGGTAAGGCACTACAGAAGAATGTATGTCACTGTGACTAATGGCCAGTCAACCCCACAGCAAACATTAGATATTAGCTTCGGAAAGAAGCGTTAATACGCTTGGGGCCAGATGTACGACCCTAAATTGCTTGTGCAAATGGGTTTGAGACCCATTTGCTTATGAAAAATGGCCCGCGGCCATGTACAATTCCTAAATAGCGAGTCGCAATTTAATTGCAACTCTCTATTTAGGAATTACGAGTTGCAATTAGGAAGGGGCATTCCCTTCCTAATTGCATCTGCAAATCAATGTACGAATGTTTTGCGACCATAATTGCTGTCGCAAAACACTCACAAATGACCAACTTCTTCAAGAGGGTGGTAATGCAGTCGCAATTTGGAAGGGGTCCCGAGTTCCACTTTGTTACTGTCTCTAAAAATATATTTTAAGGGCAGCCAGTGGTCCCAAGGACAACTACCTGCCCTTAAAAATATGAAACGATAACGTTTCATTTTTTTTTAATGCAGCCCATTTTCCTTTAAGGAAAACGGGCTGCGTTTTTTTTAAAAAACTGCTTTATTTAAAAGCAGTCCCAGACATGGTGGTCTGCTGAGCCCAGCAGGCCACCATACCTGGAAGGCCCTGTCATTCCCAATGGGCTCGCAAATTGCGAGAGGCTCATTATTATTAATGAGCCTCGCAATTTGCGACCCCATGGGGAATCACATACCGTGTTAAACACACTGTTGTACATGGCAAATTGCACCTTGCAAATTACGACTTGCAAATGAGTAGCAATTTGCGAGGCACAATTTTGCTGGTCTTACATCTGGCCCATGGTCTGTTCACCAAATAGTTATAGACTGTGAAAGCTGATAGCCTTGGATCAAGCTGTCTTGTATTGCCTCATGACTCTCTTCCAAAATTGTTTGATGTCAAGTAAATCACATTCTCCCTATTCCGCGAGGGCAGCCTCCAGTGTGGGTTTCTATCCTATATAGTGTTATCACACTCAATAAACTCAATTTCTGTTCAGATCTATATACATTTTTAAGTGACTAGGGAATTGATTTAGAAGAGTATGGTATGGAATTAAACCCCCAGAAAGTGCACTGCCACTCTTAATCCTCCAAATAACCATTTTCTGATGGGTTTTTGCAGGAGCGTCCCGTGCGGGTTTGAGTGGTGGGCCAGGTTGGGGGGGATTCGACAGCTGACCACAAGGGAAAATTAAATGAATAATTACTTTCCCCTCAGCGACGACTACCCCTCCCTCCCTCCCTCCCCCCCATCGGCCCCACCAGCCCCACCAGCTTGGTTTGTGGACACATTTGCAGAGTCCTTCGAAGTGATAATGGAAAGTTGACTATTCTATTGCCACCTCATACTCTGCTTCCCCTCTATACATTTTGGGGAAAAATTACAAACATGGTGGATTTTACAACATGTTTTAATATAGAACATCGTCCAGTCATTGAATTGATGTATAGACATTGAAGACATGGCTATATGGCCCAATGAATAGTTGGATGGGTGAGGAGTGGGTGGATGAATTAATTCAAGAATGGATGATAATTAATAAGGACTTTTTACTATGTTGGGTGCGCTAGCTTTCATTTTAGCTTCTGCATTAAAACATCTCCCTCCCCAAACACAATCACCACCAATCCTTATGAAACATGCATAGCCCGGAAGTATTTAACACAGCGCACTGACAGAGCGCCTCAAAGAATTAAACACGGAGCATTAAGCTTTGATCTAAAATGAAAGAGATAATCATGTAGTGGCCAACGTGCACAATAGGAAAGAGAATCCACAATTTTGCAGTACAGGTCACAAAGCTTTTTCCGCCCCAGTGAGCCAGTCTGAATTTGGGACCCTCGATGTTTTTCATGATCGAGGAGTGTTGGGACGGGAATTCTCCTGCATATCTCTGGAGAGAGTGCTTCCCCTGCCTTATGCTAATCTCCAGGCAAGTCGCTCCAAAGCTACTGTAAAGTTTCTAGATCCCTACCTCAGTGAGCATGACAATCATACATGTCCACTGAGGGTCTCCCTGTTTACATGGATTGAGACCCTAGAGCTTGGCTCTGAGGTCGAGGGGGCATGCCTAGTGCACCCCTATTTTTCAGAGAGTGGCTACTGCCCTCTCTATTAAGGCTGTGGTAGACTGACAGTGGTGGCAGCAATAAATCTATAGTCAGGCGGGGTGAGTCCCTAGGCACCCTCCTGACCAAGTCCGTGCAGTTTGCCATCCCTGTGGGCCTGTTGCCTTTGTCCGACTGATGTGTGTTTGAGAACCCGTGGGTGTACAGGGGAAGAATGGTGATTTGAGCCAGTGTGAGGGATGCGAGCTGTTCTGCTGGACATCCCAGCTCCCCCCGTGCCCCTCCCTATTTCCTGGGAAAGGCCTGGTGGGCTGGGGGAGACACTCAGCTCCTATCTGGGTTTAGCTGCACTAACTGTGCGGAGAGGACCCTCCCCCACTGGTCAGGGCCTCCTGGGCTGGAGTTAATTAAAATTCCTCTCTAGGGAGTTGCACAGCCTGATACCAGAACAGGACCTGGTACATGCTTGACCCATGCATTGAACACGCGGTGAATGGTTTGTGATTGGAGGTGTATTCAAGATGCAAAAAGTAGCAGAAGCTCTGATTGGATGAGCCTATCAATCAGAGGTGATAAAAGTCTGGTCTGAGTAGTCAGCTGTTGTTCAAAGACCGGTCTATGACAGAGAAGATAGCCAGGCACGGACCCCGCGGTGTGAAGACAGGAGATAAGACTGTTCACTGCGGTCTGGAAGGAAGGCATCAGCAACATTAAGGACCAGCTGTTTTTGTGAGGCTTGGAGGAGCGTTCGCTTTGGACCAAGGAAATTACAGACACCTGCCCAAGGTGTGGAAAGGAAGCTTGCCGCACATCACCCAGTGTGGAAAGGAAGCTTACAGCACATCACAGAGGCTGGTGGAAAGAAGCTTGCAGCACATGACGAGAGCCAGAGAGGAGGATGCTTGATTCTAGTCTTTGAAGGTGAGATCAAATCCCCTCTAGGCTCCTCCCTTGCGCTGTGGGAGCCTGTACAAGCAGTAACTGGGAATAGAGGCCAGTGAAGCAGGCCCCCACCTTTCTTTTTGTGAACTCTGAGGGTATCAGGCTGAACTGGCACTCTGCCCAGCCACTACCCTCCTACAGCTAGCCAGTGGCTACTGGACTAGTGGGACTCCAGTAAACTGTGCCAAGACATCCGGCACCTGTGATCAGATCCCTGACACCACTAGAGCGGTGTCCTCACTCACAATGGGAGGGCACTTCTGTTGCTTTGGATGGGGGGTTATGGGGCTGATCATGAACATTTGACTTCACATCATATGCTGAAACTATATCCTTTCAATACAAAGTTTGGTATCAAGGCTCTAGTGAATGAGAACAGCCCTATGATCTGTAATATGCAATGCTTACTGTGTGTTTTCATGTTAACTGTGTTTTTATAGTGCTTGGCGTCTAGGCGCTATAATACTGTTTGGGGTCAGAACTCTGTCCCAGAGGGTTGTAGAGACTTCTGGTTTTCACTGTTTATCCTAGTTTTATGTGTAGAATAATTATCTTATGTGTATTAAAGTACTTTTCTTTTATAAAAAGTAAAGCACTGATTGGACATTGAGTTTATCAGCTGGTGGTACGGTTTACACTGTATTCTGAATGTCTAACCCCACCTCACCTCCTTGAGTAAGCCTTGGACTGCTCTGTCTCGCTACCCTGAGAGAGTCAAGTGCTGGAGAGGAGTACTTGGTTATCCAGTTTTGGGTCCCTTAGTACTGAGGCCCCAGGACATCAGTGAGGGAACACTCCAGTTGATGCGATTGCAGCGCAGTTACCCCTGAGTGCCCTGGTGCCCAGGTAGCCGGCTCTAACAAGGAGCGTAGCGGTCTGAGAGGAATGTACCAGCGAAAACGCTGAATAAGGGATGCCAGTCCAGTATTGTGTAATGTCTTAAAGGCGATATAGAAGACCTTAAACGCAATCCTTTTTTTCGTAGGCAAACAGTTGGCTCAATGGCGTGGCTGCTGAGTGAAAATTTGATATTTAATATACACAACTGAAATGGATTTGCAATGGCCACGTTATGAAGAATGACACAATTCTTAATGTTTAATTGTTTTCAGTGCTTAATTTGAGCCAGTGGTTTCTGGTGCTCGGCACCGGCACTTAATTGCCTACACCGGAGCTTGTGACGCTATGCCACAAGCTGGCACTGTCTGGCTAACTTAGAGATGACCATAACAGCAGTTAATTAAGAATTCAATATACATCAAAAATTACTGTTACCTGACACCCAAGCCATTCTTATAGCTTTGGGGGCCTGGAATAGTCCAAATTGTCACCCTTGTAGGAGTGTGATGGTTAGAAGTCATGCTGTTACTATGAATGGCAGGATGGCAAGGGTGATTTGCGGTGCATGCTGTAGTGGCCGCCTGATGAGAGGCCTAGCACTTATTTTCTCACAAATTAAGCACTGGTCTTAAACATTGATGTACCTAATTCTGTGAGCTGAGCAACAGCAGAACCCTCACCTCCCTTCTCCCTGAGTGGCTGCACTGCCATTGGTGGCCATGCACAAGATAGAAAACAAAAAAAATGTGAAAAAAAACAAATGGTTTTAAAGCGAGTGACGTCTAACTGACACACTTTAATATCATTTGTTGTGCATTGTTTTGTAAAGTGCGGAAGCACTACTGGCAGAAAACCTGGCCAGCCTGGCCCCAGTAACAAAACTGACCACCGCCATCAGTCAAAAAGTCCCCCAACCTGCCAGCCCACTGAGAACACGCCTGGTGCCCAGGAGGGCCAGTCTGAGCCTGTCGATGGGGATAAAATGAATACTGTTGAGTTGGGTAACAATAAAGACCTGTTGCCAAGATTACCCAATAGGTCAACATGCGTTTTACTAATACACGTTTTGTTTACCACGTCTGCGAAATTAACTACTTGGGGGGCAGCCCAGTTAAAGCCCAGTCGAAATTAAGCCCTTGGGGGTCAGTCAAATTAAAGTGATGCTCATTGCCCATGGTTCATGCAGAGTGAGTTCCTGATTGATGTGACAAAAGTCAAGCTCCTCACGCACGCATACAATGCCCTCCACAACATCGGACCAGCATAACCGCCTCTCCTTCCACGAACCCAAGAGAAACCTCCGATCAGCCGACCTCTCGCTGGCAACCATCAGAACGGGTGGAAAGTCCTTCTCCTACCTCACAGCCAAGACCTGGAACGACCTCCCCCTCCACCTCCGACAAAGCCCTACACTGCTCCAGTTCAGGAAGGACCTCAAGACATGGCTCTACAGATGACCCCAGCCATCAAAGAGAAAACATACATGTGTTAGATATGGAACCGCATCAAACATGCAGCTCAACCCCATCCCTTCCCGCAAGCTCAGAAACAGTTTGCACTGCAGTCAGCGATGCACTCTCTGTTCACCAGACGCTGCTTCCAAGTTCCCTCCATTTTTGGAAGCCTCGTCTGCTCCCTTGGCAGAGAAGAGCCTTCCTCATTAGCCTCCCACAGCCGCCTTGCAGCAGCAGATGTCACCTTCATGAACTTTCTCCTCTTTCCAAGGATTGATGCATTTAGCCATGTGTCTGTGTTCTGCTAGGCCCTCCCAGGCTGTTTCTGGATTGATTTAGATTGTAGGGTGTGTTGCTGTGCAGTGCCGCGTGTCTTCTGCTCCAGCTCTCCTCCTAATTTGGAAAGCCTGTGGAATGCCCTTATCTTGCTGGTTGGCACACAGTAGCCATATTACAGCTCCATTCTCACTTATCTCAGAACTTCCGGTAGTGCTGAGTGCAGCAGGGCGTTAGGCGCTTGGAGGTGCTCGACTTTCCAAGCTGGCAATTAGGGCTGACATACAGGGCTGAGTGGTTAGTACAGTTTACGAGCCTCTGCTAGGGCCTGTTGCACTTGTACACTCTGCAGGCTGGCCAGCTCCCTCACTTGGCGAAGGGCCCACTTTGTATTGAAGGAGACTCCTGCACACTCAGCACAGAGCTCTTGGCTGCAGTGCTTAATTTGTAAAAGAAAAAAAAAAGTGCCAAGGCTCTGATCAAGAGGCCACTGCAGCTTGTACCACACATTGCAGCTGTCAGCGCTGTCAATGAAAGTAGCACCACAACTACTAACCATCACACTCTTACAAGTGTGACAATTCCGACTTTTTCAGGCCTCCAAAGCTGTAAGAATGGCTTGGGCAGCAGGTGATAGTCATTTTTAATGTATGTTGAATTAATAATTAACTGTTGATGTGGTAATCTCGAAGACAGCGCCACCTTGTGGCTAAATGTCATAAGCTCTGGTGTTGACAGTCAAGTGCCGGTGCAAAACACCGTAAACCACCGCCTCAAATGAAGCACTGCTTGTCTGCCATCCTCCCATAGCACTCTTGTCTGAAAGCACTGCTAAAGCAAATTAAAACAGTGACTCGATTTTTAAAGAAAATGTTTCATTTGGTGCTTTCAAATACTAGACTGTGAGAGAGCGCAAATCGAGAAAAAAAATTAGAAGTGCACCATATTTACAAGCACGTTGCATTAGTTTAGTAAAGATTACATAAGAGTGTCGAATTTATAGAGTGAAAATACATAAGAGTGTTTAATTAAAATAGAATGCATATATCTGTGTGAAAAGCTAATATAGAAGTGGGTAGAGATGTTAGAATGATGTTGAAATTCCATGTTATGTGGCTGTTGTAGAGGAGAATGTAATACTGATAAACGTAGAAATGTGTAGGCCACATGGCAGTTCACAGAGAATGAAAGGTGCTGTTATACTTTCACATGATATGGATTTTAATGTTGTTGTAATTCAAAGTATTATTGATCATAGAACTGAAAAATATGTTTTATAGAAGTGTTTCATATAACCATTGTGTGTAATAAGTTAGAATACTGTTTAGACTAAGAAATTAAAGGTTTATAGAGTGCACAGGCCCGTTTCATGTAATTCTAATAGGCCTGAATAGATAAGTTCATTTCTTTTGACTGCATGTGTTAGTTAGAGGAATGTCATGTTAAGCTTAAATTGCAGAGACTTCTCGATGGTTTACGACTTAGAAGATATGGTGGAGGCTGGAATTTGGGGCCCACTGTACAAGTGTCTGTTTGCAGGTGCGAGGAGGTTCCAATCAAGAGAGTGATGAATAGGGTTTTGTTAAGAGAGCCAGGCATAGGCCTGGAGGAGGCTTCAGGAATTTCCTGGGGGGTAGGTACCGTCCTGCCGGAGAAGAGCCTGAGAAGCAAGGTCAACGCTAACGATGGGCCCAGAGGAGTATCAGCATGGAAAATGCCAGAACTGACACCACGTGAGGGGCGTCTCTAAAGGGCGTTTCTATTGTAAATGTGATTTTTGTATTAGGGACAGCACCCCTGGGTGGAGTTAGGACAGATGGTCTGAGGAACCTAAGAGAGCGGATGGGTAGGCAGATAGGATAACTGCGAGACACCGATTTACAACGAAGACTAAGGGAAGTGAGTGATCTTCTTTGGAAGTCACCACGGCTGACACCTTTTTAGGTTAAGATTTTACTAAAGTAGGGATGTCACTTAGTCTAGTGTAGGGACAGTCTAATCTGGATTTTCTTCCTTTCTGTAAATGACTCATAAGCTACAGCTTGTGTCTATTCTTGCAACTCTGATGATTTTCGAATTGGTTTTGGTGATATTCTTCTGCCGACTAAGAGCATTTAGAAAATTTATGTTTGTATTGATACCAGTATATCTTTTGAACCTTATTTTGAGATGTTTGTATCTCCAGTTAACTTTGGCTTTATAATAAACTTTTAAAACGTATTCGTAGTAAGTGGTTCTTTAGAGTGGTGTAAGTCCTTAACTGATTGACCTAGTAGTGGATTGCCTTTTACTCTATGACAGGTATCAACGGTTCAGTCGACCTGAGTTGGGATCTAGACCTATAGAAATAGATCAGAAATCCCGCCGTAACAGTTGGTAGCAGACAAGGATGGTTACCTTCTAGAGGAAGGTGATCTAGACTAGGTTAAGATTACCCCAAGGTCCCTAGAGATCGAGAGATGAGCAGCGGAAGAATCGCCTGCCGAAGAAGGTGCTGACGGTGCGAGAGAAAAGCAGCAGGGTCGGACGAGAGTGAGTATAACAAGGGTCATGCGTTGACAGATTGCGGTGTTTTGTGTTGTATCTGTATTGTAATGTCATGGGGAGTTGAATGCCTGTAGTGTGAGTGAGAGAGGGTTGTGAGCGCGCGCAACCTGGCTGGGGGAAAATCTTAAGTTCGGGGAAGAGCTTAAGTGGTTCGGGTGTATCGAACATCCAGAGTAGTTGTCGACCAGAGTAAAGGGGGTCATGAGGTACCATTGATCGCCCGCAGGACCGAGATAGGGGGAACGCAAGAGTGAGTGTGTGGGTAACGGACGCAGGTCGAAAGTTACCGTGTGTAAGTAACCTATCAGTTAAGGCGATTGTCTGGACGTACACGGAAAGACATTTCGTCAGTTAAGGTGACAATTACAGTTAGACTGTGGGCATACAGTCAAGGAAAGTGATCGCTTGGTCGGAAGTAATCATTTTTCAGAGTATGAATGGGACGCATGCATGACCAGGAGACGAGCGGAGAAAGGAGGGGAACTGCTGCGAAGGGGGACGAGTGACGTCAGCGAGAGCCGCGCTGTGATAGGCTAGTTGGTGTGAAGCCGCGCTGAGATAGGCCGGTTGGTGTGACGTCAGCGAAAGCCGCGCTGTGATAGGCCAGTTAGCGAGAACCGCGCTGAGATTGGTGGATTGTCATCAGGAAGTAAACGAACGCGGAGAAAATAGAAATTTTGTAGATTTGAACATGAAGTGTTTTAAATGTTTGAGAGCGATCTTTAAGAGAAAAAGAAGGGAATCTTATTACGAAGAAGAGGCACCGCCAGAGGGTACACCAGCTCACTATATGGCAACGAATGTTGGGTTGCATACTATACTGTGGCTTGGTACTTGGAGTAAGATTACAGAAGGGAATGAGGAACTGACTTTTCCGAAATACGGAACGTTTAGACTAGAAGTGTTGCATCAGCTGAAAGCAGTTATGTCCTCATTGAGACCTTTGCCTAGACCAACACAGTTTGAGGCGCTTAATGCGTGGATTAGGGCGGTGAACGACAGGAATCAGAACAGACGACAGGAAAGGGTAAGGCGATCAGTAAGGGCAGTGCAAGATGCCAAATGGGATGCGGAAGCTAAGAAATGGAGGGTACAGACGATCGAAGTGGATAAGTTGTACCCAGTGAGAGAGGTTACAGGAGAAAAGAGACCCATAGAAGAGAATGACGAGAGCGAGTCGGAGGATGGCCTAATAAATAGGTTGTTGATAGATAGACCGCCTCCGGACAATAGGGAGATAGAAGGTACTGAGCTCCCAAGGGAAGATAGGGTTGACATAGAAGAGAACAGGCCACTCCCTATAACGAATTGGGTACCTACCAAAGGTGAGGAGATACCTCAACATAGTCCTGTACAGAGAGTAGTCGGAAGGGTTGTGGTGCAGAAGATGCCAGCAACAGAGAGGGTTGAGGCTTATGGATTGCCAGATGCTCTTCAAGTACCCATTACCATAGGTCCTATAGTGTCGGTTTATCACCCAGAGAAAGGGAGAGAGGAAGAACAGGTACGGCTAGACAGAGAAAGAGTTGAGATGGAAAGGAGGAATAACATGACAAACGTCTGGAGGAAATTGCCAGGACCGATAACGTGGAGCACCCCATTGGATTCAGCAGTGGATCCCGTAGTAGAGCAGGGGGGTCAGAGAGGACCGATGGACCTGAGGGGACCACGGCCGAAATCCTATAAAGAGTTGAGGGCTGACTTGAAGGAATGGGATAGGTCCACAGAAGCACAGAGCAACAGGTCAAGAGCAGAAGCTGGATGGGGAAGTCGAGGCAACGGGACATTATCTCACTGCGGGGCTAGCGAAAGCAGTCAGGAGTGGGACGGTAAAAGTCAGGAGAGTAGAGGAGTTACACGTCATATTGACGGTGGAAATGGGCAGGAGCAAAAAGATAGAAGTGCGGAGTGTGGAGAGACGTCTCGTCTCATTCAAAGTGAGGGAGACCAAAGGACACAAGAGTACAGGGATAGGTTTAAGTGCACTCTCCACGCACCTGATGATAACGTACAGTACTGGAATTGTGGGAACATGGGGAACCGCGAAGGATCCTGCCATGCGTCGGGTGATCAGAGATCACAGACAAATTGCGAAAGCATGGAGAATAATGGAATGTCTTACCATGCACCGAGAGAAACCAGGCAGAATGGGAAATGTGGGACTATGGGAAATAGAGAAGTGTTTCACTATACACCCAGAGAGGATGGAACTGCATGGGACCTGGAGAGATGGGAGCATGGAAGGACTCCCCATAACACGCCTGAGCCCAGACGTAGGACTCAGAGCTGTGATGGGAGAGATGTAAATGGATTCTCTAGAGATAGCATACTGAAAGCTGTGATAAAAGCCAAAAGACTCGATGTGACCAGCTTAAAATCTGACCTGGACGAGATAATTGATGGTGTGTTGCCTTTAGAAAGGATTGACATGTACGAACAAGATGAGCTGCTGTTTATAGCAAAGGATGTTACTCGGAAGGCAAGAGCAACTCATGAGAAACTGTCTGAACTGGCAGACAAGTATATGGTAGATTTGTCCAGAACAAAGGCATTGCAGGGTAACCATAGGTTGCATTATTCAGATCAGGACTTAGATGAGAGGAGGACAACTGGATTAAAAACACACATAAGGGAACTGATCACAGGAATAAGAGCATGGAGAGATCTGGACAAATGGGAAGAGAGGTGGTCCAAAAAGGGAACTGTTAGGCGGAGCGCGAATGTGATGTCTCCGGAGGGAAGGCTACTACAGATGGAGGCATTCCCTTTGCGAGAAATAGCGAATGGGAGTTATGTACACGTGCCCTGGAGTAGGGGAGATTTGGCTGCATTTACCAACTCATTTCCGAAGTTAAGGGAAAATCCCGTAGAGTGGTACAAGCAGGTAGAGAGGTTTATCAAGATTTCAAAGGTATTGTGGATTGATTTGAACACCTTATTTGACATTGTGGTCCCAGGAGACTTGTGGATAGCATGCAAGGTTAGTGTCGAATGGCCAACTGCAGAACCAGAAAGGGATGCTCGTACTAATGGACCGTCAGAAACAGTAATGTTAAAATATGATAGGGTGATGACATGGCTGAAGGAGAAGGTGCCACCACAAGATATAGATTGGGTAAAAATAGACCGAACAAGACAGGAACCCAAGGAGACAGTTCATGAGTTTTATGAGCGATTGCTGAAAACGTTCAAACAATACAGTGGATTAGATGTAATGGATCCCAAGGATATAGGACAGTCTGTATCGAAGTTCGTTTTGGGGTTGAGACTTGATATTTGTTTGATGATTCAGCAACATTTAATTTGTTGGCAAAACAAACCATTGGATGAAATTTTGAGATACGCAAGGTATTGCAGTGATGAAATAGATTCCAAAGCAAAGAAACTAAAGGAGAAACTGATGATGGTACAGATGCAGTCGGCTGGAAAGGGTGGACAGCAGCAACAGGGAACAGGGACAATGGGACGGAAACCAAATAGTCAGAATAAGGACAGCGAGGAAAACTCAAGACCTAGAATAGACATTGCTACATTGAAAAAAACGACAAAGTGTCACCAGTGTCACCAGGTGGGACATTGGAAACGCGAGTGTCCCTATAACCCTGAAAATGGAGAGCTAGAAGTAGAGGAGGAGGAAGTTCAAGAAGTTCCAGTTCAAAGGGTGACAGTGCCAAAGAGTAAGGTGGCCAAAGGGGGGACTTCGGCTCCACGAGCTCAGTTCCCGCAGCCACCAAAGATTACGACAGGGGGAAAGATCTATAGACAAATGCCTCTTTTTATAGACGAAGAAGAGTGTTACTACGTTGATCCGTTGACGGGACGACGTGTAAGTAGAGAGGAGGACTGTACCCTCGGGGCAGTTCTAGAGGTGGATCAAAAAGGACCGTTTGTTGAGGCTGAAGTGGCAGGGTGTCCTACAACATTCTTAGTAGATACCGGAGCTACTCGATCAACTTTGAGATCGGCAGTGGTTCCAGATCTACCAATGTCGGAGGAAACAATTCAAGTGGTAGGAGTTGCAAATAGGAGAATGACTAACCCTTTGACGGAACCAGTGCTAGTGAGAATAGGAAACCACAACTATGAACACCAGTTTGTAGTATGTGATTCTAGTCCTGTGTGTCTGTTAGGAAGAGACTTATTGTGCAAACTGAACTGCACAATATACTGCACACCTCAGGGAGTGGAGGTACAGACTACAGACGATGATGCTACCTTTAAAGTTGCAAATTCGAGAGTATGCGTAGAACTGTATCCTACCCTGACTGTGGAGGACCTTCCTCGGGACTTACGAGATACAGTGTCATCAGAGGTATGGGATTTTACTGGAGAAGAGATAGGATTGATCAAAGGAGTAGAACCAGTGAAGATCATGGTAAAACCAAATGTTGAATATCCAAGAACGCCTCAATACAAATTGACCCCGGAGACGATTGCAGGAATAAAACCCGTAATCGACTCTATGATTCAACAGGGAATACTGAAGGAAATCGTGGGTAGTCCATGCAACTCCCCGATTATGGGTTTGCAGAAACCTAGTGGGAAATTTAGAATAGTGCAAGATCTTCGAAAGATTAATAACATAGTTGTTTCATGTTGTCCAGTGGTACCGAATCCATCAGTGATATTGTTTCAGATACCATTCCAAGCTGAGTGGTTCACCGTGATAGATCTTTGTCAGGCTTTCTTTTCAATTCCATTAGATGAGGAAAGCCAGTATCTTTTCGCTTTTAAGCTGGAAAATCGTGTCCTAACATGGTGTCGTATCCCCCAGGGGTATACAGAAAGCCCATCAATTTTCAACCAGCTATTGAAGAAAAATCTTGAAAGTCTAGTACTGCCACAGAACTCGGTTCTGGTCCAGTACATAGACGACCTACTTGTTGCGTCAGGAACGGAAGAAGCTTGTAAGATAGATACCATCGCCTTGCTGAACCATTTAGCTGAAAATGGGCATAAAGTATCTCCGAGCAAATTGCAGTACTGTCTGACAGAAGTACAGTACTTGGGTCACCGGATAGAAAAAGGAAAGCGCAAGGTGTCACCAGATAGGATAGAGGCGATAATGAAGATGAACGCGCCTACGACACAGAGAGAAGTCAGGATGTTCCTAGGAATGGTTGGTTATTGCCGACAGTGGATAGCTAACTTTTCCCTGAAAGCAAAACCCTTACAAAAACGGATGCACAAGGAGGTGAGTGATCCGGTACCATGGGACAAGGATTGTTTGATGTCGTTCCTACAGCTGAGAGAGGACTTGTGCCGTGCTCCAGCTTTGGGGATGCCTGATTACGAAAAACCATTTTCACTTTACTGCTGCGAAAGAGAGGGTTGTGCTCTGTCAGTCTTAGTACACACTCATGGAAATGCCCGTAGACCAGTTGCATACTTTTCGGCTACTTTAGATCCGGTAGCCGCAGCGTTGCCCGGATGTCTCAAATCCGTTGCTGCAACAGGTGTCAGCATTGAAAGGTGTGAAAATATCGTCATGGGACACCAATTAGTGGTGCATGTACCTCATTCTGTAGAACTGTTAATGACCAGGACCAAGACACAGCACTTAACCAGTAATAGGCTCACGCGCTACGAGCAAGTTATTCTTGCTGCGGAGAACGTGACCATTAAGAGGTGCTCTGTTTTGAATCCTGCTACATTGATGCCACTTCCTAATGATATAGAAGGCGAAGAATGTGAAGATCACGATTGCCTTGATGTGACTGAACTATGCACCAAGCCAAGACCAGATATTGTGGATGAGCCGTTGACTGACCCTGATGAAATTTTCTTTGTTGATGGCTCATGTTTAAGAGACGATACTGGTCGGTTGAGAGCAGCTTATGCTGTTTGCACCATTACTGGAGTTGTGGAAGCATCTTGCCTGGAAGGAGTACACTCCGCTCAGGTAGCCAAAATCATTGCATTGACACGTGCCTGTTTAGCAGGTAGCAAAATTAGAGTCACCATTTATACCGATAGCCAATATGGTTTCGGTGTGGTTCATGATTATGGGCAATTGTGGTCTCAGAGAGGTTACATGACCTCCTCTGGTTCGCCTATTCGAAATGGGGAATTTGTGCGACTGTTGTTAGAAGCATTACAAGGTCCAGCAGCAATTGCGATTGTTAAATGTGTAGCCCACACCAAAAATACAGATTTTGTGTCGCAAGGTAATCGATATGCAGACGAAGTTGCTCGCTACTGCGCGGAGCAAGGATATTCTTTCACGGAAGTGGAAGTAGGTGGGACTCAGGAAAAGACAGAGTTAAACATGATGCTAGAAACAGTTGATACTTGGGATGATTTAAAAGACATGCAAGAGAAAGCACCTGATTCTGAGAAAAAGGTATGGGAAACAGCAGGTTGTGTGAAAAGTGAAATGGATTTGTGGGTTTCAGCAGATGGAAGGGCAGTATTACCTGATGAACTAGTGAGTCCAATGGCACGACAGATACATGGTCCAGTACACTTAGGAAGGGATGCCATGCTGAGGTTATTTAGGCAGACTTGGTATAATCCTAGGTTTTGGATTGCCGCAGAAGCAGTGTGCCAGAGATGTGTCACCTGCCAGCAATTGAACGTAGGGAAAAGAACACCAGTTACAATGAGTCACATTGGGAGGTCTGGGGGGCCTTTCAACAGAATGCAATTAGATTTTATTTAGATGCCAAAAATCAACCGCCTCAGGTATGTTCTGGTGGTTGTATGCATATTTTCCAGATGGGTCGAAGCATACCCTACACGCAGGTGCGATACACTCACAGTAGCAAAGTTATTGCTTAGAGAGTTGATCCCGCGCTTTGGGGTGCCGACCTCTTTGGAATCAGACAGAGGAACTCATTTCAACAGCGAAGTTGTGAAGATGCTTTGCTCTGCATTAAACATTGATCAGAAGTTGCACTGTAGCTATCGACCAGAGGCTTCAGGTATCGTGGAGCAGATAAACGGAACTCTAAAGTCCCGAATAGCCAAAGTATGTTCATCGACGTCCTTAAGCTGGCCTGATGCTTTGCCCTTTGTACTCATGAGTATGCATAGCACACCAGACAGGAGGACAGGTCTCTCTCCACATGAGGTTTTAATGGGGAGGGCAATGAGACTTCCGTCTGTTCCAACTACAGCTTTGTTGAATATTACAGATGACCTGATCTTGGATTATTGCAAGGGACTTTCTGATGTCATTCATTCTGTGTCTCTTCAGGTGCAGGCTGCTGAAGTTCCATCTTCAAGAGACCTATGTCACGACTTGTGCCCTGGTGACTGGGTCCTTGTGAAGAAGCACGTCCGGAAGAACTGCCTAGACGTGCGTTGGAAGGGGCCCTACCAAATAATCCTGACAACGAATACTGCTGTAAAGTGTGGAGGGCTGCCAAACTGGATTCATGCTTCCCATACTCGAAGAGTTCCAGCACCCTTAGAAGAAACAGCTCCTCTCACAGATGAAAATCCAGCTGTGGACGGCGAACCACTAGAGGGGACCAGTCAAGCTGTGGGGGTGTCGGAAGAAGTTGGGAGTGCTACAGATCCAGAAGAAGAAAGACAGGACGACAGTGAAACTGAAGTTGCTACCGAAGGAGAAAGTTGCTGTGAATACGGCTCAGACACAGATCAAGACAAGAGTGATCAAGAACCGAGTGTGAGGACAAGAAATAGGAGAACAAGGCGTGGAGAAGCTAGTTGGCCTGAAAGAAAGACGAGGCCGAGCTTGAAGCCAACTCCAGAGAGAACTCTTGCTCCTATATCTGAAGACTTGGAACTGGACGGAGGTGCACAAAGACAGGAACAGGAAGGTCCGAGAAGATCGAGGAGGGTGCGAGTGCCCTGCAGAAGATACGCTACTCCTGAGTGGACCTACCTAGCTGCAGATGTCCAGTGCATGGAGATCTGGGAGGGTGAGGGAAGTGACATTGCCAGGACTGACCCAATCATAACATTGGAAGTAGTGTTGTTGATACCCGGAGTGGAGGTCGAAGGGTTGCTGACACTCACTATTCCTAATCCTCCTTATCTGAGCAGGATAAGAGAACTGGTTTTAAACAGAATAGAATTTCCGACTTTTTGTTCAATGAGGCCAACACCCGAGGAGATCATTCTTCGTTTGGAAATATTAGAATACGTGATTAGAGCCGCTGGAACACGTATCATTCCAGATTGTTAAAGACTTTGTAAATAAACAGATTGAAAGATGACCTAGCGCCAAGTGGAAGAAGAAGAAATTTAGGGACTTCCCATTTAGTGGACGGAGAAGGGCTAGGGTTGTCTGTTGCTATAGAACTCAAAGACTGATCTTGCAGAAGGGATTATCAGCTTCCAGGTGTGGTTTGGAAAGACTGAATAAGCAAAGAAAAGAGACTTTGTATCGTGAAAGAAAAACAGAACTACACTGTCTTGAGATCATGGAGGCTGGCAACCCAAACCGCAGGACTAAATGCATAGTAGACACACTCTTAGTGGGAGTAATTTTCCTTATAGTTTTAGTAGTTACTATATCATATGTAGTGGGACATGAAAATGAAGAAAAGGCAACAAAGGAAGCAAAAATTGTATCAATACAGAAACCTACTACTGCTGGTCAAAGGGGGGACAATACAGAGAAAGATAAAGCTTTACTAGCAGCAGAGACTCGTAGGTTGCATGTGGATGAATCACAGGGAAATTTCAAATCAAATGCATATGCTAAATTGCTTTATGAATATATTGATGCTATGGAGGCAAAAGATTGCTACGTGTGTATGCAATTGCCAGCCTCTGTAGACGAAGGTATTAGATATCATCATCTTCCATTGACTTATGGAATCACATGTAGTTTGTTGCTCAGTATATTTTATGAACGTGATGGGTTTGAATATTATTTCTCAAATTTTTATGCTGTTTTACCAGAAGTTCCAAATTACAAGCACATGAACAAGTGGGATTATTATAAGAGTGAAGATAGATTAAAGAAATTTTTCATTCCTTGGAAAACGTTGGATACTTCACATGCCCGAAGAAATAATTTGACTTGTAAAGTGTCAGAAATTGAGAAAAGGTTTATAGGGCAGGTGGATGATCGGTACAGGAGACAGAAGATCTTAAAGGCTTCAGGCCAATGGAAAACAGATTGGACCGAGGAAGAAAGGTCACACCAAAGAAAGGGTAGTAATGGTCCAATAGCTTTAGATCGAGAGAAAAAAGGGAAACTGTGTATATATAGGGGTAAAACCTATGATGAGAATGTGTTTGTGGGAGAAGTAAATTGTGAACATGCTTTCCAATTAGAATATTATACCAAGGATTTCTTGAAGGGAATGCAGGTGATCCCAAATGTATATTTTGTTTGTGGAAGAAATGCATACGTGAAACTACCGGATAATTGGTATGGATCATGTTATTTAGCAATTGTCTTCCCCAAAATATACCATGCTAAGGATCTAGAAATTATAGAGGGAAGAACTCAAGCTAGAGGAAGAAGGGATCTAAGCGATGAGGAGGTAGTTGGAGACGTATTTGGTGCTATGTTTCCTCTTTTAGGGATAGTACTGAATGATGTCAAGATTAGAAGATTGGCAACAGTTGTAGATAGGTTGTCCGCCAGTACTGCTAGATCATTAATGCTGGTGGAGGGAGAGATGCAATCGATAAGGGCAATGGTTCTTCAGAACCGACTTGCTCTAGACGTTCTGTTAGCCAAAGAGGGAGGAGTCTGTAAGGCTTTGAAGGTTCAGGAATGTTGAACTTACATTCCAGACAATTCAAAACCTCTAGAAAAGTATATACGGAACATCACTGAAATTCATCATGAGATTGAGGATTTGACACAGGTAAATGTGTGGGAAAAAGTAGGTCATGGAATGGGTAAAGTTGGAGGTTGGTTTGGCAACCTAGGAAAGGGTTTCATTTGGTACATACTGAAACATATCATCATAATAGTGATTTGTATAATCACTTTGTGGGGATTGGTGCGGCTGTACCAATGGTACAGATCAAATAGGTTGCAGAGATCCATGAGAGAGCAGGAGAGGAGATTAGCTGAGATGCAGGATAATCAATACAGGAGTCTGAGGGCTCTAGAGATGATGAAACGAGAGAGTACTACAACGAGTTCAGTTTGAATTAGTTCATACCTTAGGGATGGTGTTGTGATGGTGATGACTACTAAAAGTCATCAAAGGGGGGAACTGAGAGAGCGCAAATCGAAGAAAAAAAAATTAGAAGTGCACCATATTTACAAGCACTTTGCATTAGTTTAGTAAAGATTACATAAGAGTGTCGAATTTATAGAGTGAAAATACATAATAGTGTTTAATTAAAATAGAATGCATATATCTGTGTGAAAAGCTAATATAGAAGTGGGTAGAGATGTTAGAATGATGTTGAAATTCCATGTTATGTGGCTATTGTAGAGGAGAATGTAATACTGATAAACGTAGAAATGTGTAGGCCACATGGCAGTTCACAGAGAATGAAAGGTGCTGTTATACTTTCACATGATATGGATTTTAATGTTGTTGTAATTCAAAGTATTATTGATCATAGAACTGAAAAATATGTTTTATAGAAGTGTTTCATATAACCATTGTGTGTAATAAGTTAGAATACTGTTTAGACTAAGAAATTAAAGGTTTATCGAGTGCACAGGCCCGTTTCATGTAATTCTAATAGGCCTGAATAGATAAGTTCATTTCTTTTGATCTGCATGTGTAAGTTAGAGGAATGTCATGTTAAGCTTAAATTGCAGAGACTGCTCGATGGTTTACGACTTAGAAGATATGGTGGAGGCCGGAATTTGGGGCCCACTGTACAAGTGTCTGTTTGCAGGTGCGAGGAGGTTCCAATCAAGAGAGTGATGAATAGGGTTTTGTTAAGAGAGCCAGGCACAGGCCTGGAGGAGGCTTCAGGAATTTCCTGGGGGGTACCGTCCTGCCGGAGAAGAGCCTGGGAAGCAAGGTCAACGCTAACGATGGGCCCAGAGGAGTATCAGCATGGAAAATGCCAGAACTGACACCACGTGAGGGGCGTCGCTAAAGGGCGTTTCTATTGTAAATGTGATTTTTGTATTAGGGACAGCACCCCTGGGTGGAGTTAGGACAGATGGTCTGAGGAACCTAAGAGAGCGGATGGGTAGGCAGATAGGATAACTGCGAGACACCGATTAACAACGAAGACTAAGGGAAGTGAGTGATCTTCTTTGGAAGTCACCACGGCTGACACCTTTTTAGGTTAAGATTTTACAAAAGTAGCGATGTCACTTAGTCTAGTGTAGGGACAGTCTAATCTGGATTTTCTTCCTTTCTGTAAATGACTCATAAGCTACAGCTTGTGTCTATTCTTGCAACTCTGATGATTTTCGAATTGGTTTTGGTGATATTCTTCTGCCGACTAGGAGCATTTAGAAAATTTATGTTTGTATTGATACCAGTATATCTTTTGAACCTTATTTTGAGATGTTTGTATCTCCAGTTAACTTTGGCTTTATAATAAACTTTTAAAACTTATTCGTAGTAAGTGGTTCTTTAGAGTGGTGTAAGTCCTTAACTGATTGACCTAGTAGTGGATTGCCTTTTACTCTATGACAGGTATCAACGGTTCAGTCGACCTGAGTTGGCATCTAGACCTATAGAAATAGATCAGAAATCCCGCCGTAACAACTGTGTTACAGCTCTGTCCTGGGTGTGCTGTGGTGTAATTCCCTGTGCCATCAACTCCACATCCTGCTGCCAACGCATCAAAGGCCCTCATTTCTAGTTGATCAGAATTCCTTATATGACTGAAACTTATATTTTTGGCAGAAACGGTAAATGCACATTTCCGTGGGTAATTCTGGCTACTTTTAGTATTTGTATATGTAGTGGAAAAACAAGCAAAAATCAGAGCGGTAAAACGAATTTCCCAACGGGATTCACAATTCCATAAAGGCCTGGAGGGGGACTCATAATGACCTGGTACAACCGTTACGCGATATTATGGATAACCTTGGAAGCGATATGTCTGTGTCTATATCGTCCTGAGCAAGTAAGGTCAACTCTACCTGGCTGCTGAGTGAGTGAGGAGACAGCGGTGCCCCCTCTACGGGCTCTCCACGCCACGCCCCAACTGTGTTGGAGGAACTAGCCGATATTGATGGAGAAACCGCAGAGCCGGCAGGCATTCCGCTCTATTGCTTTTGCGCCACCTAGCGGAGGGCACATGGAACCACACCCTGCAGGGTGCAGAACTGGTAGGCAGTGAAACACGTCAGCCCAAAGCGGGCTTTAAAGTGCTTGGTGGCCGTGGCATCTAAATACCCGCACCTCGGTCTGAGAAACAATCTTCCCTCATCTATGCTGCAAAGCCCCAAGCACAAAACAGACCTTATAGCTTTTGCTGCATGCACATGCTCAGAAGACTGGGTGAAAGGCATATAAAGGCAACACAGGTGGAGCGCCCACCAAGAATCCAGCCCTACAGCTTCATCAGCACCAATTTTGAGAATAGAAGCACATACACATGTTGACAGATGACCAACTGCATGTCAATATCCTGGCACCTGACCCGAATGGAGGTTTGGCAGGTAGACCTCCAGCGGCTCCACAAGGCCAAGAAGATGCATCTGCACACTCCTTAATGGGAGTCCTACCTCAGGGGGGTGGGGGGGGGGAGGGTTAAGTGGGATGAAAAAACTGGAGGGGGAGGGTCTCTCAAAGCGGCGTGGTTAATGTAAGTAAGGGCATGGCTTAAAAAACACGTAAACTAAAAATCTGTGCTTAGCATAGTGGGCCGCTCGACTAGTATTTTGCTAATTCTGTGATTTTATCCAGATATATAATACAACACGTTTCATTACACATACAGCTAGACAGGACTATTGGCTTTGTCAATGGTTGTTAGTTGCATAAGATAAATAAGCAACAACTATGGCTTCGTTGTGTATAATATTAAAAATATTTTTTTGATCAAAAATAGGGAGGAGGAATTGGTGTCTAGTCAGTTCCCCAGGTAAGATACGTTTATCAGAAATAGACTAGGACACTTGTAACTACGTTACACAAGATTGTCTAGATAACCCTCATAAACGCTATGTTTTGTGCTGTGCGGTTTATCTTGGTTCTCCGCCCCACATAGACGTTGTGGCATTTATCATCGGGTGATCTATTGTGCTACATGCCAGCCTCAAGTCTGAGGTCACCTCTGGAGTAGCGTAGCAGTGTCCAGAGATATGTTTAGGTATCACCACACAGGAAGGTTAATACTAAAAAACAAACCTACACCCAAGCAACTGTTTTATTTTTCGACGGATGTGATTTGTTATTAAAAATGACACTTGGGTATACTGTTCGATCAAGCAACTGGATCCTCGTATATCACTTAAAACACACAGTCAACATGTTTCTGCTCCTTGCCGCCCAGCCGGGTCTATGGAGCATTCGTCAGGACAAACAGATTAAAATTATACTCACACCTTTTGTGCAGTATGACAGGGGTTGTAATTGTACCCACCGTAGTTTCAATTCAAGTCTCAATTTACCTAAAATAGAAATCACCAAATCAACTTTTGACAATTTTTGTTATATTTATGGTGTACCTCTGCATGTACGTTTTAATTATTTTGCACAGTTTTTCAGTTTTTCAAATAATCAGTGAGGGCAATATTTGCTCGTGATATCATATTCACAGTTTTAGCATTTACGGGGCGACTATTCGGCGAATCACAGTGTGGAATCTAATCAAGACAAAAAAGGGGCACATTTTTATGAAAGGCAGTAAACGTTGATGGTATTTAATCACACGTTTGCAGAAATGTTCTAGTTTTTAAGTAGAAATAGACATATTAAAGAGGTTCATCGCATCTCACAGTTTACGTGCAATTTAGATAGCGATTGTATTATACTCGCTCTCACTATACTACGGTGGGTACAATTACAACCCCTGTCATACTGCACAAAAGGTGTGAGTATAATTTTAATCTGTTTGTCCTGACGAATGCTCCATACACCCGGCTGGGCGGCAAGGAGCAGAAACATGTTGACTGTGTGTTTTAAGTGATATACGAGGATCCAGTTGCTTGATCCAACAGTATACCCAAGTGTCATTTTTAATAACAAATCACATCCGTCGAAAACTAAAATAGTTGCTTGGGTGTAGGTTTGTTTTTTAGTATTAACCTTCCTGTGTGGTCATTGTCACCTCGCCACTTTGTCCTTGAATGTTGCCGGCTGGCACTGACTGAGAATTACTTTGAATTTGATGGAAGTCTGTTTTTACAGAGAAATGGTACTTCCATGGGAAGTTCATTTGCCCCTTCGGTGGCTGGCCTGTATGTCAGCAATTTTGAAACCAACAATGTATTTGCTGACACTAATCCCTTCGTTACCAGTATCCTATACTGGAAGCGCTATATAGATGATATCCTGATGATTTGGAATAAAGAGAAGGATCTGAGTCTATTTATAGACTGGTTGAACACAAGAGACAAGTGTTTAAAATTCACGTTCACATCAGATGATACCAGCATAGATTTTTTAGACCTGATGTTAGAAAGGCGACCCCGGGGGAGGCAGAAGATGTCTGACTGACCACCCCTAGGTCCACATCTCCGTTAAGAAGTAGCCGAGCGTTACTGAGAGGCCTCCTGGGTGAGGGCCCTCTCCTAGGATCGCACAGCAGAGTAACCACACACTACAAATGGACACCACACCAGAGGTCGAGTTCGTAAGCTTTATCAGGAAATAAAGGTTGCTGGTTCTCAGCGATATGTACAAGCAGACCGAGGGGTCTGTAAAGTCTCGCAAGAGGGGATCAGGGTAGCGGGACAGTCTCGGTTGGGGTGGAGGAAGGGATACCTTGCGCACAGCTCTCAATCCTCGAGCCGGGGGCTCCGAGAGGTTGAGCCGCGGCAGCGCCAGCAGGCTCTCAAGATGGTTCGGTAAAGGTGGGCCGCGGCAGCGCCAGCAGGCTCCCAAGGTGGTTCGGCAAAGGTCCGCGGCAGCGCCAGCAGGCTCTCAAGATGGTTCGGCAAAGGTGGGCCGCGGCAGCTCCAGCAGGCTCTCAAGAGGGTTCGGCAAAGGTGGGCCGCGGCAGCGCCAGCAGGCTCCCAAGATGGTTCGGCAAAGGTGGGCCGCGGCAGCGCCAGCAGGCTCTCAAGATGTTTCGGCAAAGGTGGGCCGCGGCAGCGCCAGCAGGCTCCCAAGATGGTTCGGCAAAGGTGGGCCGCGGCAGCGCCAGCAGGCTCTCAAGATGTTTCGGCAAAGGTGGGCCGCGGCAGCGCCAGCAGGCTCCCAAGTTTTCGTGAGGTTCCAGGAAAAATGAGTTCTTCTGGGGTCGGCCGTGACAGCGTCAGCAGGGCTTTCCAGTCCAGGATACAACTGACGTTCTAATCCAGGGCTGGCCCAGATATAGGACTGGAGTCCTTTGATGTCCGGACCCTCGCGCCTGGGGGTCAGAGGGGCCGGGATGATGGTGTCCAGACACCCAGCAGGGGGGTGGAGCCAGCGCCCAGGGAGGCCGGAGGGGCGATCGAAACCAGGCGTCCGGGGACGGCTGGAGGGCCATCGAAACACCCTTTTCTCCGGGATCTGTCGAGTGGCCACTCGACCACCTGGGTGGATCTTGGTGCCTCGATGTCTGGGCTGTGCTGAGGCCTGGGCCGGGGCCGAGGCCACGTGGTCGTGATGTGGTGGGCCCAAGATGGAGTCGGGCGCGGCCTCGTGCTTAGGTCGTGAGGGGCCCACGCTGGAGCCAGGTCGGTAGTGGGGGTCCGGGATGGTGGCCGGACCAGCAATGTTGGGGCGTGCAGTGTCGGGCCAAAGGGCTGCCCGATGCTGGGTGGAGGGCCGATGTCGTCCTGGGCCCGCCATGCGGGAGGGGTAGGACCACGCCATGAGGCCGGGTCCAACACGCGTCCTCCCCAGCTGAAGGCAGGGGAGAGTCACCCATCTTCTGGGGATTCTCCTCGCCGAGGCGGAAGAATCTGGAGAGGCCGTCAGCATTGGCGTGGTCAATGCCGGGGCGATGCTCCACAGTGAAGTCCATCCCTTGCAGGGAGATGGACCATCGCAACAGTTTCGGGTTCTCGCCCCGCATCTGCATCAACCACCGCAGGGGCCAGTGGTCGGTCTGGACCCGGAAGTGGGTGCCGAAGAGGTAGGGCCGGAGCTTCTTTAGGGCCCACACGACGGCGAAGGCTTCCCTCTCAATGGTGCTCCAGCGCTGTTCTCTGGCTCGACTCTGGCTCGGGCTCGGACGGCTGTTTGGGTGATTGGGGGCTCCCAGGCCAGGCTGGCGTCAATCTTTGGCTGGAGGGGAGCCACCCGGCCGCTTCCCACCTGGTGTCCTAAATACGTCACAGACCCTTGGCCGATCTGGCACTTGCTGGCCTTTATTGTTAGTCCGGCCCGTCGGAGGGCCGACAGGACCTCCCGGAGGTGGGTCAGGTGTGCATCCCAGCGGAGGCTGTACACTGCAATGTCGTCTAGGTAGGCGGCGCTGAACTCTTCTAGCCCGGCCAGCACTCAATTCACGAGTCTCTGGAAGGTGGCCGGGGCGTTTTTCATGCCAAAGGCCATCACCTTGAAATGGTAGTGGCCATCAGGGGTCGAGAAGGCTGATCGCTCTTGCGCTCCAGGGGTGAGGCCGATCTGCCAATACCCGGCGGTGAGATCGAAGGTGCTGAGATACTTCGCCGCCCCCAGGCGATCGATCAGTTCATCCGCCCGGGGGATGGGATGGGCGTCGGTCCTGGTGACGGCATTCAGCCCCCGGTAGTCAACACAGAACCGGAGCTCCGGGGGCGTGCCGGGGGCGGCGGCTTTAGGGACCAGGACAACTGGGCTGGCCCACGGACTGTCGGAGGGTTCGACTACCCCAAGCGCTAGCATCTTGGCCACCTCGGACTGGATGCAGGCCCGAACTCGATCGGGCACTCGGAAAGCTCGGTGTCTTACAGGCGGGCTGTCTCCGGTGTCTACATCGTGGACACACCACCGGGTGACTCCAGGGGTGAGGGAAAACAGATCTGCAAACTGCCCCAGCAGCTGCCGGCAGTCATGGTGCTGCTCCGGGGTCAGGGTGGAGGAGAGCATGACCCCTTCGATGGAGCCGTCCTTCTCAGTGGTGCTCATGAGATCTGGCAGCGGTTTGGAGTCATCTTCAGCTCCTTCATCGGTCGCTAACAGCAGGCTTAGTTCAGTGCGGGCAAAGTGCGGCTTGAGCCGGTTAGCGTGTAGAACCCGGAGGGGGTTCCGGGGGGACTCCATGTCCACCAGATAGGTGACGGGGCTCTTGCGCTCCACCACTTTGAAGGGCCCCGTCCACTTGTCTTGGAGGGCACAAGGTTCAACCGGGGACATGACCCAGACCTGCTGGCCCGGTTCGAATTCGATGGACGAGGCGTTCTGGTCATACCAGCGTTTCATCTCCTCCTGACTGGCTTCAAGGTTGGCTTCGGCAAGTTCCCGGAACTTCCCAGTCTGGTTGCGGAGGGTCAGGAGGTACTGGTAGACATCTGGTGGAGCGCCTCGGGCAGCCGTCTCCCAGCCTTCTTTGACCAGGCTGAGGGGGCCCCGGACCGGGTGCCCATACAATAGTTCGAAGGGGCTGAACCCCAGGGACTTCTGTGGTACTTCGCGGTACGCGAACAGGAGGCAAGGCAGCAGAACATCCCATTTGCGTCGTAGTGGCTCCTCGAGGCCCTTGATCATTCCCTTCAGTGTTCGGTTAAACCGCTCCACAAGTCCATTCCCTTGGGGGTGATACGGGGTGGTGAACTTATATGTGACCCCGCACTGTTGCCACAGGGATCGCATATACTTGGAAATAAAGTTTGTGCCCCGATCCCTCACGACTTCGCGGGGGAAGCCGACTTTGGAGAAGATCCCCATTAGGGTCCGGCCTACTACTGGGGCCGTGATGGTTCGGAGGGGGATGGCTTCCGGATATCGGGTGGCATGGTCCACCAGCACGAGGATGAAGCGGTGCCCTTGAGGGGTGCGGGGGTCCAGGGGCCCCACGATGTCTATCCCCACTCGCTCGAAGGGGGTGGTGACCACGGGAAATGGCTGGAGCGGGGCTTTGACTTTCCCCCCGCTCTTCCCGCTGGCTTGACAGGTCGGGCAGGATCTGCAGTGATTGTGCACATCGTTGCGCATTTTCGGCCAGTAGAAATGAGTCACCAGGCGGCTGTAAGTTTTGTACTGCCCCAGGTGCCCGGCGAGGGGCACATCATGTGCTAAGTTCAAGAGGAAGTCTCGAAATCGGAGGGGAACGACCAGCACCCGGCTGGCCCCTAGTTCGGCAATCTTCTGCTCACTGTAGAGAAGGTCGTTGTCCCAATAGACCCAGTGGGTCCCCGCAGGGTCTCCAGCGGCTTGAGTGGCGGCTTGTCGTCGAATTCCCTCGAGGGAGGGACAGGTGCTCTGTTCTTGTCGGAATTGTTCGCGGGTGGGGCCACCTTCTTGGCGCCACTGAGCTAGTTCCGGCAGGTGGCCGAGCTCGGTGATTTCCTCATGGCTGGGCCCCGGGGGGCCGGGTTCAGAGTCGGTATCCTCAGGGACGGCGGGCGGTGGAGGTGCGGGCCACTCCGGCTCCTCGATCGGGGCTTCCTCCGTTGGGGGGGAGGCCCGGGCGGACATGGAGCGGGTGGTCGCACAAACCCACTCGGGAAGGCCTAGCATCCCCAGATGCTCTGTCCGCTCTACGCCGGCCCAGAGGGAACTTTCCAGGTCGTTCCCGAGGAGGCAGTCAACGGGGGCATTGTCTCGGACAGTCACCTTCAGCATGCCCGACACCCCTCCCCACTCGAAGGGGATGCGGGCCATCTGGCACAAACTTTCAGAGTTGTCAGCCGACCGCACTGGGCACAAGACGTTGGGGAGAATTTGTTCTGGTGTTACCAAGTGGCAGCGGACCGCCGTCACGCTGGCTCCAGTATCCCGGAGGGCTTCGGCCCGACGTCCATTGATGGTGACCCATTGGCGGTATTTCTGGGTGTTACCTGGGATCGGGTCTCGGGGGATCATGTCTCGATCACCCAGGCATGCTAAGATCATGGCTGCGGGCTCCCACTCGGCCTGCTCGGTGTCGTCGCCCTCTTCTTCGCCTCCCTCTGCACTCAGGGCGGCGGCCGCGATCTGGCGGCTCGGGGGACCGGTGGTGCCGGGTCGCTGGTTCATCGGGCAGAGAGGGTCGTTCGCATAATGGCCCTGTCGCTGGCATCTGTGGCACGTAACATTCGGGCGGGGCCCGGGCCTGGCTGGGGGGCCTCCCCTCCAACCCAAGGATGGAAATTGGGAGATAGGGGATGACCCCGCGGGGGTGTCTCGGCCCCTGCTCTGGCCTCCTCCGCCGCCTCGGGGTCGGTGGTTCCCCGGGGATCCCCGGCCGTAGTCTCCCATCGGACTCCGGGGAACTCGGTTGCTCACCCATCTATCCGCCTCGACAGTGAGTTTTCGTGGCTCTGTCAATTTGCTGTCGAGGAGGTGCTGCCGGAGTTCGACGAAGCAATTATTGGAAAGATGCTCCCATAGGATGAGGTCGACCAACTGCTGGTAGGTGGTGACCTGGCAGCCTCTGATCCACCCTTCGAAGGCTCTGCTGTAAAAGATCACGTACTCACCCAAGTGGTCCCGGGGATTTTTTTACAGTCTCAAAATCGCTGCCGGTACATTTCGGGGGTGAGTCCGTAGCGAGTGAGGAGGGCGGTCTTCATGTGTTCGTACAAGGTCATCTCGGCGTCGGGGAGCTCTAGCAGGGCGTCTCTCCCCTCGTTGATGAACTTCCCCCATAAGCCGGCGCCCCAGTCTTTGAGGGGTACTCGATGGGCGGTCATGGCGACCTCGTAGGCTTTGAACCACTGTTGGATGTCGTTGTTCTTATAGTATTCTTTGACGACCTCCTTGGGTATGTGCACCTTCGTGTCCCCCGGCGGGGGTGAGGTCTTACCCCCGGCGGTGCCGGTTTCTGTTGTCTTGGCCTTGATTTCCAGTTCTTTGAGGCCACGCTCATGCTTGAGCACGAGTTTCTTTTCTTCGAGGTCTCGTTGTCTTCTCCTTTCCTCTAGGTCTCCTTCCAGCCGTAGTTGCTCGAGGGCTAATTTCCTTTCTGCCAGCTGTATCTCTCCTTCTTGTCGGAGTCGGGCGAGCTCCAACTCGTGGAGCCGGTTCCTCTCTCGTTCTCGGGCGTCTCCGTGGGGGAGGCCCGTGTCTAGGTCTGCGGGTCTTTCCCCCGCTGTGTTCGCGTCGGTCTCCGGGCGTCCATTCGGGCCCGGGTTATCTTCATTCTGGGGCGGCGCGTTATCGGCGTCCGCCCAGGCTTGCAGGGCTGATTTAAAGTCCTCTTTGGTGTTGAGGCCCGTGGTAGCGATTCCTAGGTCCTTGCAAAATTGTTTTAATTCCTTGTGGCTGTAATCTTCCATCTTTCCTTTCTGGAATTCCGTTGTCGGTCTGGTTTCCTGAGTAGTCATGGTCGCGGTGTGTTTTTCTCGGTAGTGAGTGAATTACTCTCTCGTACGATCTGCGTCGGCTCGGATCCCGTCGCCTGCCACCAATGTTAGAAAGGCGACCCGGGGGAGGCAGAAGATGTCTGACTGACCACCCCTAGGTCCACCTCTCCGTTAAGAAGTAGCCGAGCGTTACTGAGAGGCCTCCTGGGTGAGGGCCCTCTCCTGGGATCGCACAGAAGAGTAACCACACACTACAAATGGACACCACACCAGAGGTCGAGTTCGTAAGCTTTATCAGGAAATAAAGGTTGCTGGTTCTCAGCGATATGTACAAGCAGACCGAGGGGTCTGTAAAGTCTCGCAAGAGGGGATCAGGGTAGCGGGACAGTCTCGGTTGGGGTGGAGGAAGGGATACCTTGCGCACAGCTCTCAATCCTTGAGCCGGGGGTTCCGAGAGGTTGAGCCGCGGCAGCGCCAGCAGGCTCTCAAGATGGTTCGGCAAAGGTGGGCCGCGGCAGCGCCAGCAGGCTCCCAAGGTGGTTCGGCAAAGGTGGGCCGCGGCAGCGCCAGCAGGCTCTCAAGATGGTTCGGCAAAGGTGGGCCGCGGCAGCGCCAGCAGGCTCTCAAGAGGGTTCGGCAAAGGTGGGCCGCGGCAGCGCCAGCAGGCTCCCAAGATGGTTCGGCAAAGGTGGGCCGCGGCAGCGCCAGCAGGCTCTCAAGATGTTTCGGCAAAGGTGGGCCGCGGCAGCGCCAGCAGGCTCCCAAGATGGTTCGGCAAAGGTGGGCCGCGGCAGCGCCAGCAGGCTCTCAAGATGTTTTGGCAAAGGTGGGCTGCGGCAGCGCCAGCAGGCTCCCAAGTTCTCGTGAGGTTCCAGGAAAAATGAGTTCTTCTGGGGTCGGCCGTGACAGCGTCAGCAGGGCTTTCCAGTCCAGGATACAACTGACGTCCTAATCCAGGGCTGGCCCAGATATAGGGCTGGAGTCCTTTGATGTCCGGACCCTCGCGCCTGGGGGTCAGAGGGGCCGGGATGATGGTGTCCAGACACCCAGCAGGGGGGTGGAGCCAGCGCCCAGGGAGGCCGGAGGGGCGATCGAAACCAGGCGTCCGGGGACGGCTGGAGGGCCATCGAAACACCCTTTTCTCCGGGATCTGTCGAGTGGCCACTCGACCACCTGGGTGGATCTTGGTGCCTCGATGTCTGGGCTGTGCTGAGGCCTGGGCCGGGGCCGAGGCCACGTGGTCGTGACGTGGTGGGCCCAAGATGGAGTCGGGCGCGGCCTCGTGTTTAGGTCGTGAGGGGCCCACGCTGGAGCCAGGTCGGTAGTGGGGGTCCGGGATGGTGGCCGGACCAGCAATGTTGGGGCGTGCAGTGTCGGGCCAAAGGGCTGCCCGATGCTGGGTGGAGGGCCGATGTCGTCCTGAGCCCGCCATGCGGGAGGGGTAGGACCACGCCATGAGGCCGGGTCCAACACCTGACAATCTTTGTTAAAGATGGACAGATCGAAACAAAAACCTTCACCAAACCAACTGCAAAGAATAGCTTGCTATCATATAAAAGCTTCCACCCAAAACCTCTGAGAGACAATCTGCCCTATAGTCAATTTTTAAGATTGAAAAGAAACTGCAGCCAACACAATGACTATAGAAAACAAGCACAAGAACTAAGCCTAAAACTCCAGAGTCGGGATTACAAACAGACTACTATCTCAAAATGCCGCAAGAGAGCAAACAACCAACCAAGATCATCCTTACTTGAAACTATCACTAAGGAACCTGTTCAAAATCTGGTCACATGTGTCACAACATACTGCCCGGCAACCTACATGGTCCAGAAACTGGTGAACAAGAACTGGCGAATATTGACATCAGGGAACCTAAAATGGCCCAAACCCAGATTCGCTAACCGCCGAACGCGAAACCTTAAAGATATACTTGTCCACACTCGTCCAAAGAAACAATTCACAAGTGGACACTTAAGGAACACTGAGATGGCCATCGTAACAGGACACTACCCTTGCGGGACCTGCCTCGCCTGCAATTTGACAACCACAACTAAAACACTACAATTAACAGAAACATTACTTTGGACCCAGAGACAACATACAAACTGCAACTCGACACATGTAATCTATAAGATTACATGTCCCTGTGGAAAACAATACATAGGAATGACTTGCAGAAAGATAAAGTTAAGAATTGGGGAACACAAGAGCAACATCAGGCTGAAGAAAAAACACACGAAACTCTGCACCCACTTTGTTGAAACAGGCCATAAAGCAGAAGATTTAAAATGGACAGTAATCGAAATGTTAAAAGATAAGACAGGGAATGCTGAGAAAATCCTATATGAGAAAGAACAAAGATGGGTAAACAGACTCAGAACTCACCAATGTGGACTTAATGACAATGTCCCTTGGCACCAATTTGCATAAGAGCTTACATACACGTGACCCAGCACCTGTTTGAATACATTATCATACCACACCAAGAATACAATTCGATTAGGCTTACAGGGCCTTTAGTTTAAAATGAACCTCTATTTTTAAGCTACAATTGTGTTATTACACCCACTTTACAATTAAAAATAAAGTCACGTCGATCCTAACTGAATATACACAAATATGGCGACTCCCCTTTCAAAAACATTACCAACTAGTGTCCGTTGTCTATGCTTAACAACTCACCAAACAACGCTTAATGTCCGTCTTCTATTACCACGGAACCTGAGAATAGAAAAACTAGACACTGACGGCGCTTCCGTGTCCGGGGGCAGCACCAGCACCAGACGCGGAACACGCCTTCCACTGCGGGTGAGGAGAGTCACGCGGCAGATGCGAGACCCCAATTAACCTTTGACTGTCTTCGAGAGGGTAACCAAGATCCAAATAACGGTAACATTTTGTACCCCTTTTTACAGCCTGGGACTCAAATGTCCAATCCCCCGAGGATACAAAAAACCGCTACAAACAAGGTAATGTCTCCACACGTTACTCTGTAAGAGTCATGGGTAACAGCTCCATTAACTCTATCGCGATATAATACGAGTGTCGTTTCTGTGTTATAGTGAGAGCGAGTATAATACAATCGCTATCTAAATTGCACGTAAACTGTGAGATGCGATGAACCTCTTTAATATGTCTATTTCTACTTAAAAACTAGAACATTTCTGCAAACGTGTGATTAAATACCATCAACGTTTACTGCCTTTCATAAAAATGTGCCCCTTTTTTGTTTTGATTCCACACTGTGATTCGAATAGTCTCCCCGTAAATGCTAAAACTGTGAATATGATATCACAAGCAAATATTGCCCTCACTGATTATTTGAAAAACTGAAAAACGGTGCAAAATAATTAAAACGTACATGCAGAGGTACACCATAAATATAACAAAAATTGTCAAAAGTTGATTTGGTGATTTCTATTTCAGGTAAATTGAGCCTTGAATTGAAACTACGGTGGGTACAATTACAACCCCTGTCATACTGCACAAAAGGTGTGAGTATAATTTTAATCTGTTTGTCCTGACGAATGCTCCATAGACCCGGCTGGGCGGCAAGGAGCAGAAACATGTTGACTGTGTGTTTTAAGTGATATACGAGGATCCAGTTGCTTGATCGAACAGTATACCCAAGTGTCATTTTTAATAACAAATCACATCCGTCGAAAAATAAAATAGTTGCTTGGGTGTAGGTTTGTTTTTTAGTATTAACCTTCCTGTGTGGTGATACCTAAACATATCTCTGGACACTGCTACGCTACTCCAGAGGTGACCTCAGGCTTGAGGCTGGCATGTAGCACAATAGATCACCCGATGATAAATGCCACAACGTCTATGTGGGGCGGAGAACCAAGATAAACCGCACAGCACAAAACATAGCGTTTATGAGGGTTATCTAGACAATCTTGTGTAACGTAGTTACAAGTGTCCTAGTCTATTTCTGATAAACGTAATATTAAAAATACTTCAGTTCTGAAATGATGGGACTATGAAAGAACTATAGCGGGTCTCTTTGAAGTTACATCACAGGCAGTGAAGGGTGGTTCTGCTGCAGAGGTGAGATTTGTTTTCACCCTGATGGTGAGGGCAAAAATGAGGGCCCGATAGAGAGCACATGCTATTTAGAACTGCCGGTACTCAGCACCGGCAGGACCCTGCCCACTTAAAGCCCTGGCCTACCTCCATTCAGTGAGGTGGCAGGCCCAGCCACAGAGGCCCCTGATGGAAAACGTGGATCAGCAGGCTGAATAGTGATCTTCGAGCAGCACGTGCAGCAGATGTCACTGTGAAGAGATTGTTATTGCTGCACTTTGCAGAGGAGGAGCTCCTCAAACCCTTCAAAAACCTCAACACTGGAAATGACGACAACCCTGAAGCCGCAGTTGCTGCTCTGGCTACATTTCGAGCTGCAGATTGACCCTGACTATGAAGGCTTCAAGCCATGAAAAGAAAGGCAACTAAATGGGAAAACCATTGCTGCCTTTAAAAGGCCTGTGTGACATGGCCAGCACATGCACTAATGACGACCTACAAACAGTGGTTCAACCACAGATAATCCAGGAGTGCAGGCTCCGTGCGGTGCCGGCTCATCCTACAAAAACCTGGCATGACATGACAGTGCTTGAACCTTCAAACAACAAAGCCGAACAGATGGAAGTGGCGCTCTCAAGAGTATCCCTGAACCCAGATCCTCTATTGAGGATCAAAGATGAAATAGTGGGCTCAATGCAGAACAGAGGGCCGCCTCGAACAACACCTGCACGGGGCGCCCCACAAAACACCTGTGTGAACTGCGGGCTGGAACGACACTCGAATCAAGGTGGCCCTGCGCAAGGGACGACCTGCTCCAAATGCAACAAACTAAACCACTTTGCACAGGTGTGCTGGAGTGGAGGGCAAGAAACAAGAACCCCCAGACCAACCAATGCCTTTTCACTGGTGCATGCCATAATGACCAGCACTAGCCAGCAAGTAAAGCCGTAGCCTGATGGCTTTAGCCAGTGTCTGAAACAGATCAAGAGGAAAAACAGGACTTCTTAACCCCTTGTTTGCAGGGCTTACTCCCCCGCTGTGCTGGGGGGCGGGGAGCGCACACAGGGCCCCGGTGCTCATGACGAGCTGAGCTCATCACGGCCACACCCGTTTCTTCAGAACGTTCAGCACAGAGGAGGAATTAGCCCCGCATGCGAGCGTTCTGGCCATTATGTCATGAGCACACGGCCACCGTGGCTCATGACGAGCCGAGTTCGTCATGAGCATGGGAGGGGTTAATATTCTACGTTGGGAACGGAGCAAGATTGAAGAGGTCCCAATCAGTATGTAAGACAGAGGTGCTAGGAGCTCATACCCAAATGTTGATAGATACTGGGGTATCTGTGAAGGTCATGGACTGCGATCTGTTGGGAAATCTCAAAGTCAGGCTCCGTTTTGAGAGTTTTAAGTTAGCCTCTCTGCCTTTGGCCCACATTCAGCATCTCATCCTCTTTCGCAGAACTTGTGAAAGTGGCAGTTCATCTAAAGAATGCCTTTGTTGTAACATCAGGTGACAAAAGTCTGCCACGCCCTTCATGGTATCTACATTTCAGGATCTGACAACTGACGTGTCAGGTAAAAATGTGGTCCGAATTGACATATTTTCATCCTGCTTGTTTAGACCGGTTACAGCTGGGATTGTTGGAAAGTCCCCATTAGACTAGATAATGTAGAACAAAAGTCAAAGGTCAACACTCTATAAACCCCTTGAAATGACCACTGAATTCAAGAGTTCCTTTGCACCAGGTTATCACAAGAGGTGCTGCCATACTGCTGGAATATCCACTCGTATGGTAAAAGCCCTGCTCTAAAGGCGCTACATTGGCTCCCCGTCAGAGAGAGGGTTACATTTAAGTCGCTGTGCATAGCCCACAAACTTTTACAGGGGAAAGGGCCACCTATCCTTGAGGATATGGTCCAAGCCTATAAGGCCCCCCGCTCTCTCCGCTCCGACCATCAACACTTGCTGCAAGTCAGTAGGGTGAGGAGAGAAAGAACTGGTGGAAGAAGATTTTCCATAAGGGTGGCCACCCTGTGGAATTCCCTCCCTCTGTACTTGCGTTCGGAAGCAAGCTTTTCACGTTTTCGTAAACTCTTGAAAACTTTTCTGTTTCCTGCCTGATTTCTTGTGCTGATGTGACGTCGCTTTCCTCTGGATAAGCGCGGGGATGCCTTTTTGGTAACCAGGCGCTATATTAAAACTCGCAATAATAATAATAATAATAATAAAAGTCGATCCAGTGATGAGAGGAGCTGAGCCCTGAAGATTGTGTGTTTTCCTTCAGAGGTAACACTCTTTCCCGGTTGAAGTCTGACAACCACATATAATCTGCTGTGAATAGATATGCAGTAAACTAAGCCTCAAGAAACTATACAGGCAAGCTAGCCATTCCATGCTCTCATAGTATAGCTTTATGGTGATAGATTGCTAGGGACCTTCTAAATAAGTTAGAAATTGTTCATTTTATTTTCACTGTCCGCAACATGCATAAGAGCTGTTTCAATTATACTCTGTGGTTATTACTCATGTGCTAAGTAAAAGGATGAAACTGTTGAAATGAATCACTTTGAAATACATGGTGTCCTTTTTTAGTACAATGCTCGTGTGTGTTATTCTAAGAACGAAATTCCCAGAGCCCTTTAAGGAACTGTTAGTTCCCCAGAAAGCACAGGCACCCCACTAGCAGAAATGCTCAGTAGGTTGTGTGGGTCTACAGTAACCTGGACTTCCCTGCTCAGCGACAGTGCACTGAACTAAGGGCCATATGTATCATCAAACTATTTTGCATTTCCTAAATAGCGAATTTTAAGGAATCGCTATTTAGGAAATGCAAAACGGTATGTATGTACAAAATCGCTTTTTTATAGCGATTCCTTACCATTCCTAATTTGCGATCAGCAAATTGCTAATCGCAAATTACCCATTCATTGCTATGGGCCAGGAGGCCCATAGGAATGAAGGGGCAATTTGCGATTAGCAAATTGCTAATCGCTAATTAGGAATTTTTTCAAGGGTGCAGGGGTGTCTCAAGAACACCCTGCTGCACCCCTGAAAATGACATTTGGGGGCATATGGCGCACATACATGCCCTAAGGGAATGTATGAGCGTCATATGGCACCTTTGGTTTTTTGGAAAAAAGCTGTTTTAAAAGAATTCGCAACTTACCACCAACTAGAAGTTGGTGGTAATTTGCGAATCCTTATGGGTATTTTTTGAATATTTTTTCTTTGAAACATTGCATTTAAGGAATCGCAAAATTTGCGATTCCTTAAGTGCAATCGCAAAATAAGGAATAGCAATTTTTGCGATTCCTTATTTTGCATCAAAAATGTTACATACATACCATTTTGCTAATTAGCATTCGCAAAGGCCGAAATTCGCAGAATTTCGGCCTTTGTGAATGCTAATTAGCTTGATACATATGGCCCTAATTCCCTGCACTCATGGGTTGGAACTGGGCCGGTTCTAGGATTTGCAGGCCCTGTGCTAAAAGGGAATGTGGGAGGCCCCTCTAATTTAGATAAGTGACCCCTTGCGAGGAGACCATTCAGAGACACTGCGGGACGCTAATTGTCCAGCATTTTAGAGCCCCCACAGTTTTAACTTTTAACCCCCAAGCAATTCTCACACCTTCAGCAGGATAGATGTGAGAATTGTTTGTGGGGTGAAATGTAAAACTGTGGGGGCGCTAAAATGCTGGACAATCAGCATCCCGCAGTGTCTCTGAATGGTCTCCTTGCAATTGGGACAATAGGAAGCGTCTCCCTCCCCTAGGCCTCCAGACACCGTCCCTGAGAGGCCCGTGAAGGGGGGCCCCTCCCATGGACCCTAATTGCAAGGAGACACTTTTCTTTCAGTTGCATTAACAGGGAAACACCAGTTCACGAGATCGGTGCAGGCCCCATGCTGGTGGGCTGAGTGCGAGGCCCTGGGCAGCTGCCCACACTGCCCATGCCTAGTGCCGGCCTTGGGTTAGAAATCCAATTCTTGGAGACCTGGGCATTAAACCCCAGGTTATACAACAGATCAAGCTCTGAGACTTAACGTCAAGCCCCAAGCTGCTCCCCACCAGAACCAATATCCATGCATATGGAGACCAATCGCCATTAGTATGAGAATTTAGTTTGTTGGTTCAGTGGGGTGTAACCCTGATCAAGCAACAGCCACAATCCCTGTCCGGGTGAACCACTGAAGTGACTAAACTAATCTGTGCTTATCCCTCTGGTAGCTTAACACAAAATAAGTCAGGCTTAAATAAGAGGCATTGGCAAGGGTATTTTTGCAGCAATCAAACTGTAATAAAGTAAAAACACAGAACAAGAAAAATTCCCCACCAATTTAGAAAAATAGGGTAGATTGTAATAAATAATTATACACCAAAATGGCCAAAATCCACAATCAGTAGAACAGGAGTTCTGAATTTTTAACGTTTGAACTAAATTCTAGGGCTTAAAGGATCTAAAGCAGCACCAACAGTGGACATCTAATCAGATGGGATGGAGGCAAAGTTGAAAGTTATGGCTGAATGCGATGGAGCACGGGTCAGATACAAAAAGTGGATTGGGCCCGGCCTGCGATTACCCTTGGACCTCGAAGAATTTTTAAAGAAAAAATGTCTGAGAATGTAAAGTTCAGTGGGGCAAGGCTGCAGGCAGGCGGTGTCCAAGGAGGAGGCATCATTGTCAGGGAGCCGCTGGACAAAGTTGCAGTGAAGATTGCTATGTTCGGACAGAGTCTCATTTTTGGAAATTGCAAATCTCCTGCAGGACAAAGCTGTGCTGTAGCCAACGGAGGCTCCACAAGGCCGGAAACCCCTTCTCAGAAAAGTCACTGACAAGTATTAGCTGTTGTGGAGAAGAACAAAGCAGGCGCGGCCTGGAAGTCAGGCTAACCAGCAACACACATTGGGCTGATCAATGAGCAGATGAGCCCTGGCCTCTTCTCGGTTCTCAGAGCAGTTTGTAGCCAAAAATGTACCACGTTTAGAATATTGGCTGTCTGGGCACCTTTAGCACCACTTCCAAGGGTCCAGGGCTTGATAGGCACCACTTTGAAGGTCAGGGCACTCAGGATGGGTCTAGCTACAGTTTAAAGGTGGTTGGAGCATGTTCTATCCCGGTGGCTCTAATCAGGAGGCCAGACAACTAGCCCTTGGAGTCACTCTGATAGTCCTGGGTTTAAGCCTTGGAACAGGGCTCAAGCAGTCATTCAGGCCTCTGAGGGTTCAAGGCAGGCTTCAGGCATCAGAGCAGTCCTTTCCAGTGCAGCAAAGCAGTCTTCTGAAGTACATAGCTCGCTACAGCAGCAGGTAGTCAAAGACCACATCATACCAGGTTCTAGTGCTTGGTGATTTTGTTATGCATCTGTATCAGCAAGGTTGTGCCCTAGATGAAGGGTCCTTTGATGTTAACCCCCATGCCGTGCATTTTGAACATATAGCACAGGGTGATTTGTTGGAGGACGTCATGGCGAGTATTAATTTACACTGTGTTGAACACACGAGAGAGGGTAAAGTTACTCCATCATTTGCGGGTAGGTGCTGTCAAACTACTATTGATGTAATTATTATATTGGCCCCCCTTGCCTCTTTAGTCAATTGCATGAATGCCGAATGGAGCATCTTTAGTGACCATAACCCCATATTGCTAGATCTGGCCTGGGGGCTGGACCTAGAAGAAAATGTAGGGAAAGGTCTCCCCAAGCATGATATTAGTGCCAGAGGTTGTGATAATTTCTCCCAACAAGATACTATGCATTTCATATTTTTTGTGATTATTGCCAGCCTTTCAGGCAACGCTTCAGTTTCCCCTTGGTAAAAAGAAAACAATTTGTGCAAGTCAAACCAGCACTGATGTATCTGCAAATTCTTTTATCCCCCTTGGTCTGTTTCGGCAGTTGCCCTCAGAGAAGAGAAAAGGCTATTTCTTTATCAGGGTGTACCCATACACAGAGTTGCCAACTCATCCCTGACTCTAAGGATGTTAACATTGGTTTTATTGCTGTTTTTATGTAAATATTCTGTGCTTTTAAATATTTCTGCATGTACGTATTTTTGTTTATCCTTGTAAATTTATAATGTACATGTTTTTAAAGGTATTATTGACTTTGTATGGTTTTAAATCACCGAATAAAGTATTTATGACTGACTGACTGAGTTATATTCTGAGAAAGACCCTGATCAATGTGCCACCTTACCCGACGCCTGCAGATTGCCCCTGACTGAGGTAAGAGGTTGCTAGAGTGTAACCGTGTTCACTCCACACATCGTGTCAGGTTTAACCCGTGACAGTAATGCACTCCGTTTAAACCTCACTCGTTTTTAATGCACAAAAAGCATGTAACCTATTATCCTGACTACAAAAGAGATGGGGTTGAGATGTGGGTAAATATCACAAATTATTTAATCATTTTGCTGGCCTTTGACTTACAGATAACTCATTAATACAGTTTTATTTATAGAATCAACCAGCAGACTTCTTGCCCCAATGTCAAGGTTCTGTCGTTTTCCGTTTTATGAAACATTGAATGAATATATCCTGAGTTTTAAAGTGAGGTGCCCAAGTAAAAAACAAAATGAAAGCCTTGAACTAATCATGTTAATTCCTTATTTAAATTCAGCATGGTTCTTTTTTTTTTTTAGAAGATGTTGCGAGAGCCTCCCAGTCGTGGTCGGCATGATTCGCGGGTGGGCGGGGGTCACACGGGAAGGGGCGGTAATTTTAAATATATATATATATTTTTTAACTTACTGCGTCGTCCTGGCAGGAAGTAGCTGCAGCGTTGTGATTGGTTGGGACGCTGACCGCACAGGCGTCTATGGGGAGGCCGATTTCTCCATGCAGGCTGCATGCAGCCTACATGGAGAAAACGGGAGAGTGTGCATGACTGGTTTGGTCGGCCCCGGGGCTAGCCACTCCTCACCGACCCGCCCGCCCCAAGTAAACGCTTCTTCTGCTTTCTCACAGAGCAAGAAGCAAAAACATGAAATTGTATTTATAGTACCATTTTATGTTTCTGCTTCTCGCACTGCGAGAAAGCAGTGGGGCGACGCTCCTCCGCCCACATGGAGGAGCCACCCCTGGAGCCTCCTGACCAAGAACCTTGGTGTCTGCGCCACTCATTCATATGCCAGGACCACACAGCCAGTCTTTAAAACACTCCCTGAAACAGAACACGTTTAAATATCTGTGGTAGAATTTGCAGGGCTTCAGTCTTGAAGCTTTTCTGATTTGTTACCTTTCACCAGCTGTTTTTCCCGTTCTCCATTTTCTTACATTTACTGTTCAAAGACTTCATTTGCTGCTTTTCGAATTCATGATTGGTCACCTAGTAGTGCCTGCATTTCACATTAGACTGAGCACAGCTAGTCTTGACAAGTTATATCATAGAGTGTTGTGCGCAAATCTTTTTGTTGCGATTCTGCGGCTGCTGCATTTTCTGCATAATTATATATTTGCTGTATTTGTCACATATTCCATTATCTGCTACATAATCTTCTGATTTTAACAAAAAAATACTTTCTAGTTTAAACAGATATCTGTGTGTGACCGGTTGGGGCACTGGGGACTAATGGCTTGTGTGTTTATAGACCTATGAGGTCCTAGTCTACGAGAGAAAGCATTGTGAATATGTAGGTCACTTTAACAAATGTATTACACACAGTATCTAATAGACTGTACACAGATAGGCTGTCATAAAATGTGCAAAAAAACACTCAAGGGGAAACTTACTAACACTTTTCACCAATTTGCAACACAAAAGTGACACAAAGCCGGGGCAAAGTATTGTGTTGGGATTTAACTTCCAACACAAATTCAGATTTTCTTTGGAAGGTTTTCTAACCTAACACAAAGTAGAAATATGAGCTACTTTGCTGCAAGGCGACATTCTGTGGGTTGTACATGGGTATTCCCATGCAACTACCCATGGTTCTTGATGCAAAGCCCTGTCTACTAATAGAGTAAACAGGACTTTGTGCCAAAAATGTAAGCTTCCTCAAGGCAGGTATAAAGTTTGAAAAAAGTAGTCTTTTCTCTTAACTTTTCAAACTGTGCATGTGTACTTCACTTCACAGCATACATACAATACGGTGGCAAAAGTGTTAAACTACGTTAAGCATAGTTTTTGTACTACAAAGGTACACTTACACTTCAAAATCTATGCTTGTAAATCCACACGCACCCATGCATTATTGTAGGATGTAATTAACAATAAACATACTTGCAAACTGGGACCTCATGCCTGCTTTTCTATTTCATTTCAGAACTATGCGATTGTATAGTTTATCTGAGCCTGCCGCTTGCAGACCATTGCAAAAAGAAGAATTGATGGACAGAATGCAGAACAATGTTACACATTCACCCCAGTACAGAGATCCGGGCCTAAATCCATCGTTTTTTTGCTCACCATGCCATTCCAGTTTGGACTCAGCCATATGCCAATCAGTCTTGACGCTGTGCCCCATGGGAACAGTCCAGCCCGAACTGCCAGGCCAGGTCAACCCTGGACTGGAAACAAGCATCTTAGGACCGGTTTCTGGCTTTCAGCCCTCATCAGCCAGGATAGCTTGACCCCAGTGACCTGGAGAGTTCGGGACCCACGTCTGGGCATACCTGTCCCACTCGATGTGACAAATGCAAAAAGAACAATTGATGGACAGAATGCAGAACAAGGTCACACATTCACCCCAGTACAGAGATCTGGTCCTAAATCCGTAGTTTTTTGCTCACCATGCCATTCCAGTTAGGACCCAGCCATATGCAAAAAAGTCTTGACTCTCTGCCCCATGGGAACAGTCCAGCCCGAACTGCCAGGCCAGGTCCTCCCTCGACTGGAAACAAGCATCCTAGGACTGGTTTTGGGCTTTTAGCCCTCATCAGCCAGGATAGCTTGATTCCAGTGGCATGGAGAGCAAGGGACCTGTGGAAAATGACAAATGTATATGTACATAAGCGGTGTTCATTTGTGTTCACCATACCCCTAGCTGTAAGCAGAACGAATACCGCGAAGCATTGCCCGCATCATCTCGCCAGAATAGGCCCATGCACGCACGTACACGACAGCCATTTCAGGCACCAAGGCCTCTCTGCCCACTCCCGATAGCCAGCGTCTCTCTCTCCCCCTCACTCCCCAGCCTCGCAAGCATCCCCGACGGCCCCCGGTCTCTCATGCATAGGCCATAAAACCTTCTCCCTCTGCGCGACCCCGCTCTAAAAGTGACACCCCTGCCTGACCGACACCCCCTGCATTCCTCCCAGGAACACCCTTCCCCTCTTCTGATGACCCCCCCCCCGGCTACACCTGGCCTCTCGACCCGGTCCCAAGTCATAAAACAAAGCCTCATGGATGTACTCCCCCTGGCCCCGCATAGCGAAGCGTGATACACCAACCGAAGTGCCCGATCTTATAGCCTGCCCAACCTTAGATCTGACCACCCCCTCTTGCCCTCGTGTCCTGTTGGAATGTCCGGCTGCTAGATTACAATCACATGTTACATTTGGGAGGGGAAACGACATCCGAGCGACTGGTGTGGGAATAGGCCTGAAGCTGGGATTCCAAACATGCCTTTTCGTACTTCAAAGTTTCTTTATTGCAATAAGGAATGTTTGTGCATCATAAACCTGTGTATAAAAGACGGAGCCTCAGAGAAACTTGTTAGAGCACCTCTTGCAGACATTGTGCGTATGTCCGAAATGACAGGCTCTCCTCATGAGAAATAAAACTCTGTTCCTGCCTTCCCGCTTCCAGCGCCCGTCTCTTTATTTGGTAACTGTTCAAAATGGGAACTAAGAGGCGTTGAGTGCCAGCAGCCTGGGTATCGATTGTAAATTGGGCTGTTTTTCCTCAATTGGCGTCCCAACGCGGGGCCCATCAGCGACATAAGGTCCGGTAAGAGAGGTCCAGACGATGGGGTGAACATCTGAACGATTGGAGTATACCTGCCTTGAGAGGGCCCTCGTCCGGCTGCCGATTGAATGAACTTCACCGATTCCGAACGGACCTCTCTCAAGTGACCTACTGTCCTGACTGGGATCCCACAGGAATGCTGCGGTAAAAACATGGAGTAAGAGAACGATCGGGCGCTGGAAAGGGAAGGCGAAGAACTGTCCACACGGTCCGGTCCGGGTAAGGTTAAGTAGGACGTCTTTACGTCTGATTGATTGTTTATATTGGAATCGGTATTTAAATACTGGTATTGTTCATTGATTGGTTCATTTAGCCTTGGTTGCTACTTGAAGTATTGGTCCTTTTGAGACATTCTCTATTTGCAAACAGCGAGGAATAGGAACGTTCCTCTCTCTTTGCAAATAGTGAAGGATAGGTAATGCAGACTTTTGTCCCCCTTGTAATCCGTCATGCCTATTTTTCTCCCCACTGATTGATTGGTTGCTCTGTTGCTCTTTGAGACATTCGCTGTCTACAAACTGGGAAGAATAGGAATATTCTGTCTCCCTTTGCAGATAGTGAAGGATAGGTAATGCAGACTTTTGTCCCCGTTGTAATCCGTCATGCCTATTTTTCTCCCCACTGATTGTTTGTTATCGATTTTTATCGATTATCGCTCTTTTGAGATATTCCCTGTCTACAAACAGAGAATAGGAATATTCTGTCTCCCTTTGCAGATAGCGAAGGATAGGTAATGCGGACTTTTGTCCCCCGTTGTAATCCGTCATGCCTGTTTTTCTCCCCACTGATTGATTGATTGTCTGGACATTTATTGTTCAAGGAATAGTTCTTTTGAGGTATTCTCTGTTTGCAAATAACGTGGAATAGAAATATTCTGTCTAGTCTTTGCAAGTAGTGAAGGGTAGGTAATGCGGACCTTTGTCCCCCGTTGTAATCTGACATGCCTATCTACTCCCCACTGATTGGTAAACTAGTTCCACCCGGACCATTTATTAGAGGCAGATCATCTGGCTCAACCGGAGGGCGCCCCTAATAAAAAGGACATATGTAAAATATGAAGTAATCACCGTATCCTGTTAACAGAAACTTTAGCGCAAAAACACACTAGAAAAGGAAGGAAAAAGAAATCGAGCAAAATCAGTAGGCCACTGATGAGTTTTTTTTTTTGGATTTCGCTAGAAATAAGAAACGTTAGAAATAGCCCGCAATAAGAAACATGAAAATGGTGAGAGAAGCCAAGCTTGACATCACGGCAGCCACCAGGTAGCTAGGCTCCGCCGCCCCTCACTGCTCCCAACATGTCTGTCCCACCGCACGCCACGCCCAATAACGGTAACATAAGACAGATACAAGTCAGCAGATACCTACCCCCATTCCGGAAGCTCCCGAAGTGCAACAGGTCCACGGTCACGCCCATCCGGAAGACGAGGCCTTGACACGTGCAGGGCGGGGCCCGACTGGCCGCCATCGGCCGGAGAGGAGAAGGGGTGGATGGCCCGGGATGAACTGGTCTTTCCATCCTCTTCTTCTGGCGCCTTGCAGGCCACGGGGGGGATGTCTTGCTTATGCCTCCGACCCCCCCCCCCTCTCTCATCACCTGGTCCGGCCATCACGAATGCCATCGGCCGGAGAGGTCGTGGAGTGGATGGCCCGGAATGAACTGGTCTTCCCATCCTCTTCTTCTGGCGCCTTGCAGGCCACGGGGGGGGGATGTCTTGCTTATGCCTCCGACCCCCCCCCTCTCTCATCGCCTGGTCCGGCCATCGCGAATGCCATCGGCCGGAGAGGTCGTGGAGTGGATGGCCCGGAATGAACTGGTCTTCCCATCCTCTTCTTCTGGCGCCTTGCAGGCCACGGGAGGGGGATGTCTTGCTTATGCCTCCGACCTCCCCCTCTCTCATCGCCTGGTCCGGCCATCACGAAAGTCAGCGCCGGAAGACGGCGTGGGGTGCACTGGGAGGGAGGGGCGGCGCGGACGAGCCTCTCCCACCTCCCCAGGTGGAGGCCCCTCAGCTGCACCCCCAACGCTCCACTCACCCGACAAGGGTTCGTCCACTGTTGCGGTGCAACGCCACGCCCGACAGGCTGGAGTCCGTCTGCTCTTACGATCCAACGACTGCCGGTTGCCGCGGAAACTCATAACATGGCGGTCGACTCTGCAGGATTGGGCCTGGCGTGCAAAGATGGCCAGGTCGCTTGCCAGCTAGAAAATGAGTCCCCCGTCCAGAAGCGTTCTCCTCAGCTTTGAAGATTCTATGAGAGCTGCAGGGGCCCCCGACCCCCGCGGGCCCCCGATGGAGAATGACTGCCATGATTGCCCACGGAACGACCAAGACGTAGCCACGAGACGTTAAAGCTCTCATGCTGGCGCCAACCTCAGTTTGAATGACCGAAATCCTGCCGACTACCAATTTGATCAGTTCCGGTGGAACACCAGTATGACCCGGTAGGAAAGATTGTTGCCTCCCTCCCCCCTTTGACTGATGGTTCTTATCGGCGGCCCCTTCTGTGCCCTTTAACGAAACTTTTGGACTGCCGAAAGAGGCTCTGGTCCACCCACGAGTTGGTGGAGACATTTTGACTATACTTGGACCTGCCTGACCTCACCCAAAATGGCGCTGGTACAAATGAAACTCGCAACTCCCTGTTGTGTTCCGGTTGCTCAGCCTTGATATCATGAGATATGAATGCAGTTTTTTTTTAAGCACATGGAGGGAGGGGATGGGTACTGATTGAACACTTGGACAATGAATTGATATTAAGTCCTGACGCGTCATTGATTACCGTATTATTGAAAGTTCGAATTTTCAACACTTATGGTACTTGCCCACAATAAATTTTCGATATGATTTTATTGCACTTGTCGCACCTTTATGAAATGAACGACCACCGACTCCGTTACGTTTTCCTCCAATAAATATCCCCTCATGTACAGTTCCAGTCTGCTCCGTGGCTGGCCCACGTGGTTGTAGACCTGTATTTGTGCGCCAACATTTTTAAATAAAGGTTTTGTGAAAAGCAAACTTAGTTGTAACGCTTAAATTGGTAAGTTTAGAATAAATGGCCACTGTTTCCGATATAAGTAAAATACAGGTGAAATAAAGCCACTCGATTACTGGAAGGTTAAAAAGCAGAGTACACAGAAATATCGCAAATGTGAATGGTCCAGGTTTGTTGTGTATATGTTTTTTATTATATATTTTTATTTTTGTGCAACGTAAAGCAATCGATAAAGATCCCGGTATTTAGCCTTTACCTTATGTGCCACATGTATCAGGGAAGTTGTTTCAGATGCCCCTAAGCCACTCCGAAGGAATGCCACCTAGCCCCTCTAGTTTCCGTGCCTGATGAACAAAAACGACCCTGTACCACTGTAGACCTTCCCTCCTCCTCGAAGGAGAGCACGAGTTTACCCCCCACTTTACACTGACTGCCCTTCGTTTTGACCCTTCCCTACACACGATCCGTAATACCACACTTGGGCGATCTATGCAATACACAGTCCATCGAAGATTATCTCTCCCGCACTACCGGTCCCTCTGGGCTTAAACGCCGAGATGAAAGGGATTGCATCCCGCGGAGATAGGTCGAGTATGTGGTAAGTAAAGGCATTTTCGGGTTTATGCGCGCTGATATGTTTTAAAACGTTGCCCCCCCCCCCCCTTCTTTTTCCCTTCTTTCTACAGGACACATCGGAACGTCGACCAAAGTATGGAGAAAACCTAAGCAACACGCCATGGTCTCGCACGGAAAAATTGTATATTGTCTATGGGGACTGCCCCTGAGAACGTGACGAATTTGTGTGATATGAATGCACGCGTGTATGCCCTGATGTGTATAGCTCGACTGAATACGCATTGCACACGCTTGGATTGATAAGAGAAATGTTTTATGTATGACTTAAGTGATGATCGAACGGCCGATGGAATGGGGAAAAGGGGTCTGAACATGGTGCCTATACACGACGAACAAACAAAGATATAGCACTCCCTTACTTAGAAACGACTGTCTCTCTCTCTCCGAACCCAGCGACTGGGAGGGTGGCCTGAAGCAGAAACTTGACGGGTTATTGCAGTATGATAAAATATGACTCCAACCGGCACTCCAAATAATGCAACCAAGAATGACTTGCACCCATGAGTAAATTTGTACGATAACTAAATAGGGAAAGGTTCAGGAATGTTCCGGGGTGAGGTTTGCCCAAGTACCCTCCTCCTGGAAGACTAGGAATATTGTCAATGTTTAAGATTTACCACCTCCTTCTTGCACCCTCATAGACATGAAACTCAAAGCTGCCCCATTGTTCTCCCGACTGGCACCCTCCGTTGCCTCAGCCTGGATACCCATTCGCTAAAAATGATTCGAAGACCCCACCGTGAGTATTAGCCCGACCAGGTTAGTTCCCGAACAATTGACAAAGGTGTAAGTATTTGCAACAGAGGCCATCAGCAAAGGCAGCCAGATGAATTAAGTAGGATACTAAGGATGCGCAGCATGCAGGAAGAAATCTTTTTGGCCAAGTACTGTTCTATGTTTTGTCTTGGATTGTTGTATATAATGCATGTACTACCCCCCGCCTGAATTCATGTGTACGTAATGTATGGATCTACGTCGTCCCTCAGTCTGTGTTTCTGTATAACTTGACCCCTGCTGTTCTGTGTTGTGTGCGCATTAAATGGCCTATTATTGTACACGTTTCTCTCTCTCTCTCTTTCTCTCTCTCCATGTCAGACGTGTACCGAATAGTTCGTTTAAAATGCGGACGACTCTCTCTCTCTCTCTCTGAGGGTCCCCCTGTTCCCTCTTCCTTTGTGTGATAACGTTGTGCCCCGCCGGCACAAGCCTAATTGGTTTTTGAACACAAAGGTGTTCTGCAAAATTGACAGAAACTAAAACAATTGTAATTTGCCATATTACTACCTCTCCTTTCTGTAAAATGATGGAATTTGAATTGGCTAAGAAGGAAAGGACAGGTAAGACGACTGATGTCCCCTAATCTGGCCTTTTTCATAGGGGGACTATATGTCAGTGGCCTTCTGTTCTCAGTTTGTTAGAAACGCAATCCCCAATGCCCAGATTGCTCCACCTCTCTGCACCCAAGTACGGATGTCCAAAGCGTCCTCGTTTCTCCCGATTGACCCCAGCTCCATATCCCGAAGTATAACTGATGACCCTGATTAACCGTTGCTCCCCGAGAAAAGAATGTTTAGCCTCTGTCCCTCTCTCATGATAATAGAAGATTGCCAGGGCTTGGGTTAGAAAGACGAGTCTCTACCATAGGATCCGATTTCGAGGTTGATGGAAATACGCAGTTGATAGGAGTCTGACTTCTCTCCATATACGCCATGAATGAACGCCAAATAGACTTGGTACAACCTAAGTAGAAATGCCCACATACATACTCCATAGTGATAACTTCTGACCGTGACCGATGAACGTATCCCCAGCTACTTGAGATTGGGGGCGGAATTGAAATGTATAAATGTCTTCTCCTGCCAGTTCTCTAAAGCTTGTTTTGTACCCATTCAAAGATACACAATCACCGGAGGAGAGGGGCCGGACGTGACGCACAGCCTGGCCGCAGATCATGAAGCACATTTGACCTCGACCAAAGGTGGAGCCGCAGAGCAACGAGACGCGGGACGAGGCACCACTCTTGAACACGGAAAATGAAAGGATGGAGGGCTGCCTTGAAGCCCTCTGCTTGTTGACCCACGCTTGCCAGAAGTCCCCGCCCCTTTGAGCCCGATTGATGGGCCTGCCTGCTTGTTATCCTTTGCTCCCTTGGTTTGTCTCAAAGATCTGATCCCACTCCGCCCTCTCTTCCCTCGATTATCCGACAACCCCCCCTTTCTTTCACATGGATTTTGACTCTGAGAAGAAGAACAGCATTTAGGTAGAATAGGGTTTGCCACGGAAGGAGAAAGAAATGCAGGTGCCCAGCATGAGGCACCCTTCAAAAGATTAGTTAGGAAACAGGACTGTGGTCTAACAGCAAAGGACAGATCGCACCCTGTGACGTGTAAGGATGGATCCGAGCTGGACCTATAGCTCCACCGCCGGTGCTCAACAGCGCCAACGGAAGAAAACGAACTACCAGAGCTTACCAGTGATGGCTCGCTGCGAAAAAGACACTGTGGCGAAGACCCCCTCCCCCCTTTCTGAACTTTCTACCCCCCCCTGGACTAATTGCTTGTATTGAACTGAATTCCTCCCTCAACCACTCTGTATTGCTTTCAAAATGTTTCATCGGTCACTTTTAACTGTACACTGATACCGCCGGAGAGAGAGTCAGAACATGGTTCCATAATGTGTCAGAACATTTCCTTGATTGATTCCGACTGAGTTGTATACCGATCTCTAGACTCGTTTATATAACACGACAAATGTAAATTCATATGTATTGCACCTCGTCTATCGCATCAACTGCACATGGTTATATGCAACCTGCCAGTATTGACAAACGCTATTTCATTGACCACACATGGCTATATGTACACCCCGTCAGTTATGATAAACACGGAAATGAACTAACTTATGTTAAAAAGCGGCGACTGTGGAAAATGACAAATGTATATGTACATAAGCGGCGTTCATTTGTGTTCACCATACCCCTAGCTGTAAGCAGAACGAATACCGCGAAGCATTGCCCGCATCATCTCGCCAGAATAGGCCCATGCACGCACGTACACGACAGCCATTTCAGGCACCAAGGCCTCTCTGCCCACTCCCGATAGCCAGCGTCTCTCTCTCCCCCTCAATCCCCAGCCTCGCAAGCATCCCCGACGGCCCCCGGTCTCTCATGCATAGGCCATAAAACCCTCTCCCTCTGCGCGACCCCGCTCTAAAAGTGACACCCCTGCCTGACCGACACCCCCTGCATTCCTCCCAGGAACACTCTTCCCCTCTTCTGATGACCCCCCCCCCCGGCTACACCTGGCCTCTCGACCCGGTCCCAAGTCATAAAACAAAGCCTCATGGATGTACTCCCCCTGGCCCCGCATAGCGAAGCGTGATACACCAACCGAAGTGCCCGATCTTATCGCCTGCCCAACCTTAGATCTGACCACCCCCTCTTGCCCTCGTGTCCTGTTGGAATGTCCGGCTGCTAGATTACAATCACATGTTACATTTGGGAGGGGAAACGACATCCGAGCGACTGGTGTGGGAATAGGCCTGAAGCTGGGATTCCAAACATGCCTTTTCGTACTTCAAAGTTTCTTTATTGCAATAAGGAATGTTTGTGCATCATAAACCTGTGTATAAAAGACGGAGCCTCAGAGAAACTTGTTAGAGCACCTCTTGAAGACATTGTGCGTATGTCCGAAATGACAGGCTCTCCTCATGAGAAATAAAACTCTGTTCCTGCCTTCCCGCTTCCAGCGCCCGTCTCTTTATTTGGTAACTGTTCAAAATGGGAACTAAGAGGCGTCGAGTGCCAGCAGCCTGGGCATCGATTGTAAATTGTACTGGGGTGAATGTGTGACATTGTTCTGCATTCTGTCCATCAATTGTTCTTTTTGCATTTGTCACCCTGAGTGGGACAGGTATGCCCAGACGTGGGTCCCGTGCTCTCCATGCCACTGGAATCAAGCTATCCTGGCTGATGAGGGCTAAAAGCCCAAAACCTATTGTAGGATGTAATTAACAATAAAGCATACTTGCAAACTGGGACCTCATGCCTGCTTTTCTATTTCATTTCAGAACTATGCGATTGTATAGTTTATCTGAGCCTGCCGCTTGCAGACCATTGCAAAAAGAAGAATTGATGGACAGAATGCAGAACAATGTTACACATTCACCCCAGTACAGAGATCCGGGCCTAAATCCATCGTTTTTTTGCTCACCATGCCATTCCAGTTTGGACTCAGCCATATGCCAATCAGTCTTGACGCTGTGCCCCATGGGAACAGTCCAGCCCGAACTGCCAGGCCAGGTCAACCCTGGACTGGAAACAAGCATCTTAGGACCGGTTTCTGGCTTTCAGCCCTCATCAGCCAGGATAGCTTGACCCCAGTGACCTGGAGAGTTCGGGACCCACGTCTGGGCATACCTGTCCCACTCGGTGTGACAAATGCAAAAAGAACAATTGATGGACAGAATGCAGAACAAGGTCACACATTCACCCCAGTACAGAGATCTGGTCCTAAATCCGTCGTTTTTTGCTCACCATGCCATTCCAGTTAGGACCTAGCCATATGCAAAAAAGTCTTGACTCTCTGCCCCATGGGAACAGTCCAGCCCGAACTGCCAGGCCAGGTCCTCCCTCGACTGGAAACAAGCATCCTAGGACTGGTTTTGGGCTTTTAGCCCTCATCAGCCAGGATAGCTTGATTCCAGTGGCATGGAGAGCACGGGACCCACGTCTGGGCATACCTGTCCCACTCAGGGTGACAAATGCAAAAAGAACAATTGATGGACAGAATGCAGAACAATGTCACACATTCACCCCAGTACAGAGATCTAGGCCGAAATCCATCGTTTTTTGCTCATCATGCCATTCGGGTTTGAATCCAGCCATATGCAAATCAGTCTTGACCCTGTGTCACATGGGAACAGTCCAGCCCGAACTGCCAGGCCATGGACACTTTATATAGAGTTAATTGAAAGTCCCCAAGGGTGTCCCTGTCCCCCCAGAAATGTATTGTCTCGTACGACCATGACTGGTAGGAAGGATCCAACTTTGTCCACGAGACTCAGCCAAAGGAAACAGGAAAGATGGTCACCCTACGACCCCAGGGCTAGCGAGATGCTTAGGCCGAGGTCGTAGTCGCCTCTCAGGCAAGACAATACTGGGATCACCCCAGGCAAGGAGCCATGGACAGAGGAGTGGTGGTTTCCCTGTATCACCAGTGAAACTCCAAGTCTCACTACTTCCCTAGGAGAGGGTAGGGCTTGCTCAGATGGGTAGTAGGCCTGTGGTCACGAAAAGTGGGGTAGAGCTGGGACCACAGGGAAGAAGTCACCCACATAAATTGCTGAAAGGAGCACCAGGCACAGCTTTGTTGTGTTTTTTGTCTTTCTTTTTCTTCCTGAAATGAAGCAGGAAAGTAAGAAACTGCACAAGGCATTTTAGAAAGGGGCAAGAGGGGAAGAAATCCACTAGTAGACGCCCTGTGAGTGTTTCTGTTTTGTTATTGCAATTTATTGTCCCCATTGCTTTTTTTTCTCTTTTCTAAGAATACTTACCTGATATTCCTCCAAGGCCACTGAGATTGATCACTGGTCAGGGACCAGGAGACAACGCCGCAGTGAACGAGAAGTTCTCGGTTGTGCAGTCGCGCAGGAGAATGGCGGGCTAGGTCCCAGACAGAAAACAGAAGAAGAATGGACACACAATGATAAGACTGTGAACTTTTAATTTCCTTCATAGATAATAACTAAGATTTCTGCAAGCCAAAATAGCACTTGTGTATCCCCTTGACAAGAGTCTTGTCCTCTTTTTGGTGGGCCAGCGCGTCACTCCACCACATGTCAATACCAGGGATCAAAAGTGTGACCCACAAGCCCTGGATGTCAGCAATGCACACTGAACTCACCGATCCATCTTGCCAGCCCTTTTAGGAGATCTTAGGCCTGAGGATGACATGCCTGTTTGGACTTCTACTAAGTTGATTTCCTTGGATTTAGGATCTCCTCGTCTATGGTCAGGGACTAATAAAGGAACAATTCAAACAGTTATCTCACAAACCTTTGCACTGCTCCCAAGTTTGATACTGTACCTCTCTGGATTCTGCATGATTTCTCATTAAAAACAGCTCTTAGAGAAATAAAATGTGCCTACAATAATATCTACAAGGTTTGGCAAAGCCAATAGGTCTCGGTCTCGCCGTAGCGGAGGAGCCGCCACTGGTTATTGCTAAAAGAAATAGAGATACCAACCAATTGTCAGCAGCCTGCCTGTGAGAAGGTTAGAATCTACATCACCTCAACATTCCAAAAGGAGAATGGCCTGGGAGGCTAGGATTAGGAACAATGGAAATGACAGGGAAGAAGGGGGGAACAAGTAGGACTGTACCATTAGGGAACAATAACGAGAACAACCCCTTTAAACATCGAAAGGAATTAATAATTGCAAATTACTTCTACCTTTGAGTTAACGTCAACACACTGGACCAAAGTGCATTTGATTTTGTCGAGTGACTGGGGAGGAAAGGTTCATTGAGGTCAGGGCCGGCGACAGTGACAGACAAATATCCCCGTCACTTCCTCCTCCCACGGTGAATCTAAGCAGGGTTTCCCCGGCCCTGAAGGTAATTTGGAACTCCATTTGCTATAAAAGGAACGCTTAATTTACTAAAAAAGGAGACACCACAGAGCTGGAGAGGTGAGGAACAAAGACCCGTTGTATCCTGTGTGGACTCCTGCCTAAACTGCTGCGGCCTTGTACCGAAATACCGTACAAATGCCAGAACAATGAGTGCAAATGGGCGATTCGAACAGAGATTAAAAACAAGACATGGGGCCGGAGCCAGTTACATGCACTTTCCTCATCCGCCATTAAAGATAGGCTTTTTCAACAGAGTTTATTGGTTGTTTTTCAAAGTCAGAGCGCTTTTTCATGTTTAGAAGACAAAGTAAGGAAAATGCGTGCCATGGCAGATATATTACTCACACATACACTCTTAGCAAGGGGCCATATTGCGTAAACAGGACGAGTGCCATATATGTTTGCCCTGGTGTCAAGCAAATTTATTTATTTATTTTTATTTATAAAGTTTTATATAGCGCGAACTTGATCCTGAAGGATATCAGAGCGCTTTACAATTTGAGGCAAAGGTAACAAATCAGAGCATTAGTACGCCGACGATATTCTCACGTATCTGATTAACCCATATGGGTCAGTCCGCAGAGTCCTCCATATCTTCCAGCAGTTTGGTACCTACTCGGGACACATAATCAACGGGACAAACTCCCTCATGTTTCCTCTGGCGGGGGAAATCCCACAGAGATTGAAGGTTTCCAATCCCCTGCAAATCTGTGGAGAAGTGTGGCTCAATGGTTAGAGCGGCCCAGGACCAGGGTTTAATTCCGGCCTCGGCGGGTCTTGGTCTCAATTTCCTCGGACCTGATAATTCTCACCTCGTGCCTATTCTAACCATGGGTCCCACTCTGCAACTCTGGGCAATAGCTTGCTTAATCTCCACAACGGCCCCAACAGTGCTGGGATGCCTGGCTTCACCTTGGGGGTGCCCAGGAGTGGGCATTTCACAGGGAAAAGCCAGGAAGGGTTTCACAGCGGTATGCATACAGCGCCAAGACATCTTAGGGTATAAGTGTGCTATACAAGTACAAATTCATTCATTCATTCATTCAAATCAAAACGAAATGTACGTACCTGGGCATGCAGATTTCCACGAATGATGAAGACTTCTGGCGGAGACCATGTATCCCCCAGATACAGAGACTAGGCAGGGACGTGGGGCACTGGAGGAACCTGCCAGTGTCAATGATGGGGAGAGCAGTCCTTTTTGAAAATGATGTCCCTGCCCGGATTACTATATGTGATGCAAAATACCAAAGAAAGTCTTCCAAGACCAACAGTGAAATACGTAAACTCCTTTGGGAAGGAGGGAGTGCTAGGATAGCCCTAGGTAAGCTTCAGAGGGGTATATATGAAGGGGGGGCTGGCTGGCCCTGATATTATTAAATATTACTGGGTCTGGCAATTGATAGTATTTAATGATTGGAATTTCGCAGACCGCTGAGTCCCGGCATACAGGGCGGATCATTGGGCGATGAGGGAAAGGGGTTATTTGGCAGCACTATATGGCGGACACATACATAAACACCTTCCCCCACATTTGTGGTCGGTAGTAGGGATTTTGGAAAGAAGCGACAAAACACACATGGCGTGGGAGGACAAATTAACAGGTAGAACGCCACTCTGGGATAGCGACCACTTGAGAGAAGTGGGCGCCTTGAGGGAGACTTTTAAGAAATGAGAACTACCTGGGATAGAGAAACTAGAAGACACATGGAGAGGTCAGAAACCGCTCACTTTCCAGGAGCTTCAAAGCGAATACGATCTAGCAGAAACGGAAAGGTACAAATATTTACAAATACAACTAAGACATGGTTGCAGGTACAGTACGAACTTGCCACCCCTGCAATCCAGCACTGGGCTCCCAGGTCCAGCACCGGGGTCCCAACCCAAAACAGGCAAGCAACTATGCCTCAGCACTTCGCATGATCTCCAAAGAGCATTTCAAGTCCTCAAAAGCAGACACCCAGAAGAAACCCCATAGAAAAGCAGACAATGGACTCCCATGGAGAAAACACAGGTCACCAGCAAACCCGGCAAGGATCACCTTCTCGGTTCATCACTGGGCCACAAGGCACAGCACCGGCCCCCCTCCCGAGCACAGGCGAGCACCTCGGAACTCGGCCGATTCCACATGAACATTCCAAGCCTTCAAAAGTAGATTATAAATAAATTAAATAAAATAGACACTTAGAAGACTTTTCTCGTCAAACCAGTCAATGCCATCCAATGGCAGGCAAGCGAGCCATCGGTCCCCAGGCGAGCACTCGACTCGCGAACCCAAGGCTCTGGGCATAGACCCAGGGGCCCCCCAGGGCCAGATAGGCACAGCTGGCCCACCCCCAGCGGCACAGGGGCGGCCGGGCGCAGAGGCAGCCAGGCCCAATGCCATCCAATGAGGGCCAAGGGGCCACGCGGCCGCGGGAGCCAGGCCCCTGGCCAGCCGCCGAGGGCAAATGGGGAAGCAGGACAGGGCAAAGGCCGCATGGCCAGAGGCACCCAGGCGGCTGGGTGCAGGGCGCCCCCGAGCAGTCGGGCGCCCAATGCTAACCAATGGGAAAGGTAAAAGGTGAACGAAGGCTGCAGGCTCGGGGACGGAGACTCACCAGGGGCGACCACCACCCCGAGAGGCAAGCTGGGATCTTGTAGCACAGGCATGTACCTGCATTTTAAACTGACAATGACACATGCTAATAAAAACAATATGTTTTGCACGGTTAAGTCAGTGGAAATGTTTCTGTGTTGGGTATAAGTGCAAATGTTGCCTCAAAATTTGCAGCCATTGCACAAAATTGGCCAGAACCAGTGCAAACCTTCGCAGCACTAGTGCAATTTACATGCTCTAGTGAAAGGACGTGGAATTTAGACCTGGGATTCTATTGTGCTCTTAGGCGGAGAGACATGGCAAAAGTGTTGATAAAGGCATAGGGACCTATTCACAGGATTAGGAAGGCTATTGTCGCAGGAAAAGCACTGGACTGGCTTGACTCCTTCCTGATGGACAGATCCTTTCAGGTTTTCGATAAGGCTTGTGTTTCCGCCACTCTTCTAGTTACCTGTGGAGTCCCACAAAGGTCTTCTCTTAGTCCTACGTTGTTTAACGTGTACCTTCAACCCTTGGCGGGTATTATAACTCCCTTTGGGATTTCTATAGTCTCCTGTGCGGATGATACCTGTTTTTTTCACTTACACCAGAAATGGATCCCTCTGTGTGCATCTTGGGACCTTGTCTGGAGCAGGTAGCCAGCTGGGTGAACAAATCCTATCTTCAGTTAAACTGCACCAAAACAGAACTCATGATCCTTGGAGTAATTCCCATCCCCAAAGGACCCTTGATTGGCCGGTCTGTCTCGACCATCCACCGGTGCCCATATCGGCTATCAAAATTCTTAGGGTGTGGCTGGAAAAACCTCTTACTATGGCAACCCAGGTTACTAAACTGTCTGCTATCTGCTTTGAAATCATGCATATGTTGCCTAAGATTCTGCCTTTACTTCTTCAGTAGTCCAGGCCTTGATTCTCTCCCACCTGGACTACAGCAACTTGCTTTTTCTAGGTGCCCCAATGACAGATATTCGGAAATTACAAGTTGTGCAAAATGCTGCTCAATGTGTGCTGTTAGGGATACCTAGGTATAAGACAGCTAGACAGGGCTTGATTGATCTTCATTGGTTACCTGTCGCCCAAAGGACTGAATGTAATCCTTGTGCAGAGTATACAGAGCCTTCTATACGCATGGCCCTCACATTGTACGCAAACTGGTTACCCCTACTGTTACCAAGAGGCTTCTTAGATCAGCCAATGCATACCTAGTCACCATCCCAACTTCCAAAAGAGCTAGAAGAGGAGGTATTTTCGCCTTAATTCAGCCAAGATCTGGAATGCCCTCCCAATGGCCATTCGGTCCATGAACAATAAGCGGACTTTTCGAAAATCTCTTAAGACCTGGCTTTTCAAGAATTTATCAGCGGACCAGTTCTCTTTCTCCATCACGACTTGGATGCCTTTGGATTACCATGCGCTCTATAAAAATCCCCTAGCATAGCATGCCCTATTAACCAAGGTAACATTTAAAAAAAAAATGTCCTTGTAGGGAGATATCTGTCTATAATTAGGTGGAGATTTTGGGATGGAATTCTCCAAATCTGGGTGTAAAATATCCATTTAATGTAGATTTTAGAGTCTTAAGGCCATATGTATCATCATACCGTTTAGCGATTCCTAAATAGCGATTTTTAAGGAATCGCTATTTAGAAATCGCAAAACGGTATGTATGTAGGAAATCGCTTCTTTTTAGCGATTCCTTATCATTCCTAAATTGCGATTAGCAAATTGCTAATCGCAATTTTCCCATTCATTTCTATGGTCCAGGAGGCCCATAGGAATGAAGGGGATATTTGTGATTAGCAATTTGCTAATCGCAAATTGCGAATATTTTCAAGGGTGCAGGGGTGTCACAAGAACACCCTGCTGCACTCCTGAAAAAGACATGTGTGGGCATATGGCGCACATACATGCCCTAAGGGCATGTATGAGCGTCATATGGCACCTTTGGAATTTAAATAAATTGCTTTTTTATAAGAATTCGCAACTTACCACCAACTAGAAGTTGGTGGTAAGTTGCGAATTCTAATTGGCATTTTTGCATAAATATTTCTTTGATACATTGCATTTAAGGAATCGCAAATTTTGCGATTCCTTAAGTGCAATCGCAAAATAAGGAATAGCAAAATGTGCGATTCCTTATTTTGCTGCGAAAATGTTTCATACATACCATTTTGCGAATTTCGGCCTTTGCGAATGCTAATTAGCTTGATACATATGGCCCTTACCCCGCTCAAATGAGGGAGTGGAGTCTCTTGCAATTGAATTTATGTACTCAGAGTTAGTATTATTAAATCTCCACTTGCATTTCTACTATCTGCTTGTTTGGAGAGATCTCTGCCACTGAGGCATTTCCACTATTGGGCCTGTAATCTGCAAATGAAAGAGAACTGGAAATAGTCTAATTCAGCTACTCTTAGCCTGTGGTCCTGGGACCACCGGGGTCTCCAAAACCAGCTCAGAGGGTCAGAAACGGCTTAGGAAATAAAATAATAATGACAGATTATAAATGCATGTAAAAAAAGAAGCAAAATAAAAAAAGAGTTTTTCAAACGTTTTGTAAATATGAAGGAATTTGCAGTTGGAGGCTTAAAATTTAGTGGGAGCAGCGCAAGTGTATCAAACAGATAATAGTATGGGCTATGAGTGGCCTCAATTGAATTTAGAAAAACTCTACCCTTGCCATTAAAATTAGAGTAAGAGGAACTTCACAGAGGAAGAAACAGCCATATAGTTGATTTTGCATGAATCTCTACCGACATTCATGTGGTCTGCCTTCATACAATCTCAGTGGAGTGCCGAAGGCAGTCTTGCAACAGGAAGATACAGAATCAGTTAATGCATAGGGGGAGGAGGTATGCACTGTGGGAGACAATCAGAAAGAAATGGCAGGATTGAAGAAGTAGATGAAGGAGAAGGAAAAGTTATCCAGGATATAGGTTGGTATTCCTGGAAGCAGACATGCAGCGCGTGTCTGTCTCACCCCCTCGAGGAACATATCCATAACCATGTACCCTGTCCTGCTTAATGGCATGCCTGTTAATCAGAACCCCAACATCAGGCAAGGTAAGAAATCTACACATCTCTATCCCAATCAGTTCTCATTTAACCACACATGCTACTTTGTTCCACCCCAGCCTACACAGACTAGCACATATCACACACATATGGCTCATACACGCTCTTAAGATAGTAGAAGTTTGATTTTAATCTTCACACATTCTCTCTTTCTCTTATATAGCCCTCGTTACAACTGTTTTGGTTGTTATAGCTGGGAAAGGGGTAGTTCCATCTACAGCAGGGCATACAGGGCCTGTTTTCAAAACATGTCCATCCAACACATATATGTATGTAGTATGTTACATGGTACTACAAAAATATGTTTGCATTTTACTTTATCGATATTTGTAGGGGAAAAATGCAGATAATCTCTTGGATGTTATTAAGCTTTGAAAATGTATTTAATTGTAATTTAAGAACTGATAAATATGTTTCAATAACTTTGCTTACTCGACTTGCAGAGTCCTGTGCTGTCCTGCCATCCATGTGTGTGTGTAGATATGTATTTTTCATAATAATATATACCCAAAGTGGACAATAAGTTATTCATGAGTTAACCTTGCGCGCTGCGATAATTCTCCCGACGGCCTCCGGCCGTCCTCCGCACACGCCCACCGCGACGTATGTCGGCTGGGGGACATCCCAAGCATCGAAGGGGTTAATATACTGGTCTAACAGACAAACTCATAGGCCACATGTTTGTCTACTCATGCCAATATATGTACCCATACTTTAACTTCATGGGCAAGCATATATTCCTGTTTCTTATCACACATCTGTCTACCCGCTCATGTCTTCATTGTGCTCAAACATTGACCGTGTTATCCTTTGTCTCTGTACCTAATCATATGACATGTTATTGCAATGGCAGCACAATAATGTCATCTTAATTTAAGAAGGTAACACTCAGAAAAGGTCACTCTGTTGTTGATGTTCCGTTTATGGAACAAATCACTGTACATTCATAATGTTGGTGTTTGTTTGCCTCTTTACTCTGTATATGTTTCTCTTGTCAGCTACAGCAAGACAAAAGCAACTGGAGTCCATACTGCGACCAACAGCACATGGGACATTTTAACAGCAGCAATGTGTCCTTAAGTAAGTTTATGACCAACCTACTTCCTCTACTCAGTGTTATCATTTCCACTTTCTTGGCATCATTTCACATTTCCTACCGATGTATGCTGTTTGACCGTGTAATAATTGCAAATGGAATAGGGCAGGTGTCTCATGTCAGACCCCCCAGTATATTGTGGAATGGATTAGCAAATTTAGCAGCACAACTATGGAAATTTAGCAGCACAAATATGGAAATTTAGCGGCACAAATATGGAAAATTTAGCGGCATTTTACTCATAATCATTCATTTTCAGCCAGAAATCAATGGAAACTGTTTTAGCAGAGTATTCCACTTCGAAATAGGTATGTTTAAAGTGTCTGCACTTCTACGGAAGCACATCTCCAATCCTAACCTTGTAGGAGGTAGCTGTATTCCTCCCTGGGATGTTCACACTTGGCCAGGCAGACAACAACTGTGATTTAGCCATTCACTAACACACCAAGACCCTCCCACCCCCAAAAATAATCTAAGTCTTATATGCATCCAGGGCACTACTTCGGGCTCCGCCATGCCATCCTCCTCTGGAGATCCAGCCTGCCTCCCCTCTATTGTCTCTTGCTCGTCGCATAGCCCCCCCAAAGCATCTCCCTGTGACTCACCCCAACGTCTGCCACTGTCAGTGCCCATCCTCAGCAGTCTTCCAAGGCTGCAATATTTATTCAAATTTTCAAGGACTGCCCGGGCTTTGTACACCATCTCATCGGCCCTCATGCACCAATCCAAATTAATTTCTTACTCTTGCAGTGTGGGTGTAGTGGGACTCCCCCATTCCCAAACAACTTCCCGCCATGCTAAAGCCAGGGACACATGGCAGAAGAGAAGCTTATATCTTTCTAGTGTCTACTCCCCCTACATACCCAGGGTAGTCAGTTGAGGCGTAAGTTAAACCATCTACCTCCGTCACTTCCAAAAGATGTACCTTCTCCCAGAATCTTCTGACCGGTGGGCAGTCCCACAATGTATACAGCAACGTCCCCCACTGACCGCAACCCCTCAAGCATAAGGCAGATTTTCCATGCCTCTTTTTGTACAGCCTCTGCCTCGTATAGTACGCTCTATGCAGCAAATTCAGCTGCACCAAGAGTAAACCCGCTCGTATTGCCACCCCATGCATCTTCCTCCAGCCTGCCCAGGTCCCACTCCCACCTGTCCCTTACTGTATCCAGTGGGGGCAAACCATAGGCCAATAATGTTGTGTAGATCTGGGAGATAGCATGTGCATGTAGGGGGAAGCCAGTATCTGGAACTCCAGAGGGGACTCCTTCTGTAGATCTGCAAAAATAAGCCTAGTGCTTTCCAATAATGTGCTGCATCTGCACATATCTTAGATATTGAGCCACTGAGAGATCATACTCCCCCTGGAGCTCAGGGAAGGAAATCAGCCCTGTCCTTCCAGACATCCCTCCCCACCGAGATTCCCAGTAAATCCTAACATCTGTGACCCTCAATCTCTCTCGTTTCCCTGACTGTCTTGGACTCCCACAAAGGTGTGTCCAGACTAAGACTCCCCTCACATCTAACAAGCCCTATAGCCTTCTGCCATGTATCCACCATGAGTGCAGTCGGTGAGGGGAGCAAGCGTATCCTCCCCTGGTCGTACAGATGCCTCAGGCCAGATTCCCTTTGGTCGGCGAAGACCCGGTCATTCACTACCACCAAGTGAGGTGGCTAGTAATACAGTTTCAGGTTTTGCAGGGTGATACCCCTGTCCTATGCTTTCCTAGTCAGCATCGCCAGGGCAATTCTGGAAGGGTTCCTATTCCATAGAACAGCTCTGGTAACCTTGTCTACCTGACTGAAGAACCCCTCCGGCTCCACGTATGGAGTGTTCTGGAGGGCGTACAAAACTATGACAGATATATCATTTTGTAGTGCGCTGCCCTGCCCATCAATGACAAAGGCAGGGAGTACCAGTGGCCTGTATCTCTCTTATAGGCCTTCAAGATCTTCCCCAAGTTTCTCGCAGGTAGTCACGAAAATACCCAAATACCGAAACCCCTGAGGCTCTCAGCGGACTGGGGGTAGTGGCGCAAGGGGGGTTGCCCTGTCTGACCGGGGTAATTCCACTGATTAGCTCCAGTTGATACGGAGCCCTGTATAAACCCCTAAGTCATTCAAGATTTCCAGGATGTGCTGGAGCAGAGGTCTGGGTCTGCCAAGTACAGAAGGATACAGCATCCTCCCACCCTCTTTTCCATCGCAGAGCCCGTTTCTGAGCATCGCTCCATACCCATTTCCAGAGTGGCTCAAGTACCACCACAAATAATAATCGAGATACCTGGCAGCCCTGTCTGGTGCCTCGTCCAATTTCAAGTTCCTCTGACAACACACCATTCAGCTGTATATCGGCGACAGGGCCTGATCCGTATTTCGGCACCTCAGGTCTGATGTATCCTTAGACAAGTTCTAATCTGGCCTGACCTGTGGGCTTGGCATGGCTGACATGTGTACTTCTGCTGGGGTGCCCATGAGGCAATGCTGTCTGGCGTGTCTGTGTGTACTACAGCACCACCTTAGACCTGTGGCCTATGTATGTCTCTACTCATGTCTGGGATGTAGTGGCCGGGGCCCAACCAACGCCACCATTTCAAGCCCCATTGCGGCCTAAACTGGTTGACTACTGGGCTTTAGATGTCAGTTCTGTATCGCGATGGGGCCTTAGAGGCCCCTCCAAAGGCCCGGGGTGAAATTGGCTCACGTGTGGCACCTAATACCGAGCCCATAGCTGCCCATGGCCCATGACTGTAACTGGAGAAGTTCTGGAGGCCACAATAGGACAGTGTAATTATATGCTCTTCAATGCATTACACTACTGATGTGCCCACCTCAGTTTGTCACTATGACATGGTACTCTATCGTAATTCATGAATCCCAGCATGGGCCCCGAGGATATACAGTAATGTATGACAAGACACCTTCCCCTCATGTACTGTCCATAATAAAGAAGCAGTCTAAAGAAGTATTTAAAAGCAAGTATTTACAATGCAATCGGTCTCGTATTTGCGAACGTGTAAGCTATTTGCATTGTAAATGACAATGCCTTTTATTTATGTTTTAAAAACCAACATATACAAAAAAGGCATTGTCATTTAACAATGCCAATAACTCAAAGTCTCGCAAAGTCATCGAGACTTATTGCATTACAAATTCTTGTTAATCATGCAATAATATTGTGGACATCATAAAATGGCCGCAAGAGGTCTTAGTTTCCCAAAAGTTGGAAATGGAAAAGTGAAAATATCTTTTTTTTAAACCTAGTATAAAAAAAAATCACATTTTCACATGTCCCAAATTTCATGGGCAGTCATGTAAAAATCGCGGCATTTTTACAAAACTGCTGATTTTGCAATTTTTTTGCAAATTGCGAGATCACGAAATCCTGTCATGTACATCTATCTGCACTGTGTCAACTATCAATGTTCTCTGTTTGTTATACAGTTCCCACTAAAAAGGTAGGACTGCGTATTATGACGACAGAACTTCAGAATGTGGAGACTGAGTCCATCTACACAATCAGAGAATGTTGGGCCAATTCCTAACGAGCTCACAGTGCCTCACCCGAACCCCTAACCGTCCTGGGGTGGCAGGTGATTTTGGCAACCTCAGACATGACACTCTGACCCCCAAGGGAATTGTGGAAACAGATCTTACTCTTTAGTTGTTTACTTATGCATGACCATGGTAAACACAAGAAAGATACGAATAAAGTTTTCAATACATTTATTTAAACAGTTGAAGTCTTGTTTACAAAGAATGAGCAGCAATGATTAGGCAGATAAAACAAAGCAGTGTAACCTGCATTACGAACATGGTGGAAAGAATAAACAGACCAACCATGGCAGTCTTATTTCTATATAATGTATTTCTAGAATTTTGTATGTAATGTTTTTATTAGCTATACAATAAACTTACTCACTATATATTTCTAGCTATCACTACTCCTACTCTGAAAGCATAGTGGATGTACCCTCTGCCCAATCTTGAAGGTTAGCTGAGCCCCTGTCCCTGGATAACTGAGCTAGGGAATAGGCCTGAAGTGGAATTGCCGATCCTTCTCTGCAGGATGGAATAGCTGGATGTTGAACACCTGATTCGTTCCAGGACAGTCATGACCAGAGGGCTCCTCTGCCCCATAAAGGACTTTGCACCATTTTTATGATAAAAATCCCACTGTGTTAGAAGTACAGCTCTGATGTAATGATATGTCTCAATGTTACAAGCTGCCTCCAAATGGGCAACGCAAGCACTAGGATATCTTGTTCTGTTCCTACCCTTGAACAGAGTGCACAGATTGCAAAGCAAGAAAGTTTTTCTGAAAACAAGCAGCATCTTCTCAGAACAATATTGCACAAACATAAACATGTAAAACAACATTGCTGAGTCATGGCAACCTAAAACGTTAACAAAGTAAAACTAAAATGGAGAACCAAAGTGGGCCGACAAAGGCCTCACAACATGTTCAATACCTATACTTCTGGGGAATACCATCTCCTCTTCTCTCAGCCTTGACATCCTTGCACCATAATACCTGGGTTAGGATTAAAACCAGCGCACAAACATTGTCCAAAAAATTGCAACTGAAAATGGCTTAAAACAAGGCTGTGTACTTGCTCCGCTACTATTCAACCTCTACACTGCTGATCTACCAAAGGAACTGGCAGCCGCAGCCCTGGCTGCCCCAAAACTGGACGGGCTGATCCTACAGACAATGCAATATGCCGATGACATCATCATCATGGACCACACGAAAACAGGATTGCAAAGATCGCTCACTGCTCTCAATAAATATAATACAAAGAACCATCTTGTGATGAATGAATCAAAAACCACAATTTTGATCTTTGGGAGGCACCGAAAGAAAAATCTTACTTGGAGAGCAGGGGGATCACAAATAACGACCTGCACCAGCTACAACTACCTAGGAGTTTGGTTCAACGCTAGGGCAAACCAAGCAGCACACCTTAGACACTTAAGGTCTAAGGGTTTGAGGATCATCCATAGCCTTAGGCGTCTGAATCGTCATTTGCACAGCCCTTCGGCCGAACCAATCCTAAGGGTGCTACGGTGTGGAAAAGTAAATTTTGCCATGTTCTCTGTCCCTACGCCTCATCCATCATATGTTATGTGTGCATGATCAATATGCATATGTTATTCCCCATTTCTGATTAAAGACGCAATTACAGTTGTGTCCACCTCTAGTATGTTAGTTTCCAGTCCTCGTGAATACTACGAATATCAGGCCTATGTAAATAATGTTGCCACGTTTCTCAGTGTGCACGTTATTCCATTATAAAGTCTCCGTTTCTAGGCCTCAAAAGGGCCCGGACCACAGATTCAGCTCCTGTTTTCTGAAAGCCTCGCTGAGGAGCGATACAGCCCCCACCTGTATCCTCGACCCTTCACTTACTTCCTGCCTCGCAGTGCTCGGTGCACCCCGGCTCTGCCTCTGAGTCTGCCAAAAGTATGTTATGGTTCCTGCTATCAGTTCAGTCCTCCTCCTCTGCATTCCTAAGCTACTGAACTGCATCAATAGTTTCCGTCATTGTCTAGCCTTCTCGTCTCCATGTTAGAGAAATACTGTATTTAATGGTCATTTAATATTCTTCACGCACTACATGTAGAATAATGCATGGTCCAGTCTTAGAATCAAGTTAGCTTTTCCCCTCATGACTTCTAGTTTATATCAACGTGTTCCCTAAACATTAGATACCAGATAGGGTTTAGGTACATGTCGCTCCGACCCTCCAGACTCTAGTCTCTGCTCCTAGCCCAGAGTTCGTAGCCCCAGCTTCTCCTAGTAACACGTCATTGCTAGTTTCCGCGCACCATTAGGTTAGAGGTCCCGGCTCCTTAGGTAGCCCCCTCCTATGTGTCCGCCCATTCAGGACATATTCTGTTACGTTTTTGCATCACATGTCTAAGTAAACTCCCAGTTACACCCCTTATTTCTGTTATCTCTCGCGACTGCTACGCGTCACGCCTTCTACTCCACCTACTGTTACGCCTACTGCAATGTAATGCTATGTGTTTGCGCTATGTATATAAGTCAATGTTTTGTTATTGAATGTTAGCGCGCTCATCCCAGACCAAGCCCCGGCAGCTGCTGGGCCCCAGTTGTCCTGCTGGGCCCTGTCATTCTGTTCCTATGCAGGTTGTCCTGATCCTGTCCTTATGCTGCAATAAACCTGCAGAAACTCCTACTACCTCGAATCTTGACTCTTATTTATTGAGCTATCTGTTATGCTATAAGTCTAGTCAAAAATAGGGTATTATTTATTTATTTACCACATAATGGCGCCCGAACAGGGACTTGCCCTTTCCCCACGCGTCGGTGAAGCCACGCCGACCCCCTGACCCTCTGCAGTCGTGACGGAACCATACTGGCCAAGTGCAGATATTTCTGCTTCAAGTACCCCTCAGGCCCACGGAGGAGACGGAGGAGGCGGTCCAGCATCCGAACGAGACGGTGGAGGAACGCGGCGAGTCCCGACCAGAGCCCAAGCCGAGAGTCCAAGGTCCGAGGTATCCGGAGGCCCACCCGTAACTGAAGTCCGAAGTCCGAAGTCCGTCGTAGTCCAGTCCCGTTCGAGGCCTTCCGTTCCGTGCTGCCCGGTGAGTACCATTGCTGGGGTAGTGTCTAGACAGGGTCAGTCTAAATTGACTCCTGGTCCGTGGGTTGGTGGTACCCAAGCCCACAAACGAAGTGTTCACCTAGGTGGATACGGGTCTTGATGCGTTCCTTTATGGGACCGGTATGTTCCGTACTGTTACAGCAGTGCATCCAGTAACTCTAGTCTGTTCCGTTCTCGAGAATTCTGTTCTGTTTTCAGTATTTTCAGGTAGTATTCTGTTCGAACTGTTATTTATAATATTGTTTAATGTATTTCCAATGTCGTGGTATGCCTGAATTGTTTTCCCAATTGTTATTGTTTTTCGTGTATTGTATTGTGTTCCGATTCAAGTTTAGAATGCCGCTCTTTTCCAAGTTACGTCAGTTAAAAACTAGAAAGGGTCTGCTGGAAGCAGCAGTTCCTGTTCCGCCTAGGGACAGTCCAGGTCACTTTATGTATCAGAAACATGGCATAAGCGCCATATTGTATCTAGATTTATGGGTAGAGTATACCAAACAGTTAGAAGAAAAGTATAGATGGCCCGTATCGGGTACATGGGATGCCGAATGTATCATGCGAGTAGAAGAAGCATTATGGAAAAAGAAAGCCAGACAGTCACAGAAAGATGCCATCGAGTTATGGCGTAAGGAAGCGCATAGAAGAACGGAAAAGGAAGTCAGAAAGTCAGAGTTAAGTAGAGAATCCCAAGAACGAGCCCAAGAAAGAGAATTAATCGAGATAGGTGAACAAGTCAAAGTCGAACAGTCAGACAGACAGAGGCATGCCCTTATTAAGGGTATGTATCCTCTCCTTGCCGAAGGCTTGCCAAAAGCGACCCCAGAGGCACCCAGTAATTTCCCGCCACCATTAGTTCCGACCAAGCTACGTCACAAACCGACCGCAGCTGATATTTTTATTTCGTCCTATTTGGACGACACAGTTCCAGAATATGCCAATCCAGTTCGCGCTCCACCTGTCCCTGTAAATCAGGCACTTCCAGTTCCTCCAGACACCGGAGTACCTGTTACAGTACCCCCGGGTCAGCCTGTCATACAAGTTCAGCCCACGTTACAATTACCGACCCTGCAAGCACGAAGAATGTCAGTCGACGATTCTAGTCTAGGGGCCGCAGGAGGAGGTCCTCCTCAAACCCCGCCGCCACACAAACGTTTATCAGCACTCGAATTACATGCTCAAGCATCACAGCGTACTCCTAAAAGTAATAAGTCTGTTACAGAAATCAGACAAGCCCTTGCCGAATGTGTCTATGACACAGTCCCAGGCGAGTATAATATGGTTTTATATTCCGTACGCGTAAGAAGGGTGACCGAGTATCTAGTCACCTTACCAAATATGAAAGAAGATCTAGACAGAATATATCGTTTCATCCGTACAGGGGATGATCCAGAAAGTATTGGCGAGATTATGTCTCAAAGAAAAGCCGAGATTCAGCTCATGGTATTAAAGTTCCTGATCAATTGTCTAATAAGAGAACAAGATTATCCGTCTAAAGATCCCGCCGAAATGAGAATCTTAACAAGGTGGAGTGATAATATAGCCGAGGGTAAGCACAAGACCATTAGTGCCATGGAAAGTATGTACAAGAAAATTCGTAAAGAAATAATAAGGTTACACGAACAGCGTAAAGCAGCACAAGTAAGCGAGAAAGAAAGTATCTCTGATCCTGAAGAGGAAGACGAGAATCCCGCCAGAATAGCGTATGTAGGAAAATCCAGATTTCTAGATCGCCATTTACGTCCAGAACCTAAGTCTATTTTTCATCATCCAGCACCAGAACAAAGCTCTTTAGAACAAGTATTTCAAGCTACCGATCACATTCTGAAATCACGAGTCGGTTATAGCGAATTAAGTACCATGCACGAACAAGAACTAGCCCGATCAGCAGTCCGATGGATTACTGATTCTACCACTTTTCCAGACGAAATAGTGGCACAAATGTTTCTGAAACTGCCCCTAGCCGAGCAACGACTGGTGGGTATGTATATGATCCAGCACCTCATTACCCTGTATGAGGGTCAACATTCTGATCCAGGCCCGTTACATGATATCCTGAACGAGTTACTCCAGTACAGATGGAGAGGTCTAGGTACCGATTTAATAAGTGTCATTCTAGAACAGCGCCACAAGTATAGAACGTTCCTGAACCCGCATTTTGTTCATGTCTCACCCCCAGAAAGTAAACCATTCTACATAGACAGACAGAATCCGCTACGAGAAGTCCACCCAGTCCAAGGGGCGGGTGGCGTAATGCAACGAGTGTTTGTATACACTCCGATATCAAAGATGGAACTTCTTGAAATGAAGAAATTAATCCCCTGTCATGACAAAGATCCAGCGGGGTTCCATAGAGAATTAAAAGACATGCTCCGTATGGGAGAATACACTTACCCAGATATCATTAAAATGTTAAAGGTCCTGTTACCCGCAGGGGTGTATGAAAAGTTAAAGGAAAAAGAATGGGAGGTGGGAGAGAAAAAGATCGATTGGGCAGCTCTAGAAGCTGAAGACAAGGCACGAGTACCAGGTACCGGTCTTGGAGATAAATGTAAAGAATTACCAGAATTATTGATTCAAGTTTTACCCAGATTATTGACAACTAGGAAAGAAGACTGGGATGCAATCTCAGCCTGTAAACAGAAACAAGATGAGGATATTAGTGATTTTTATTCTAGATTTGAGAAATGTTTCAGTATTAATAGTGGTCTCAAGACAAGTAGTGAGTCATACCCTCATCTTTTCGTTACCAAATTAGTCGAGAATTCAAGTCCACAAATTAAAAACCGAGTTTTGAAAGTCGAAAGCACCTGGCAAGCAAATACTCCGTCCCAGATGCTCCAGATGCTCCAGTACCACCAGAATAGAATCAGAGAAGAGCAAGAACACGAAAGAAAACGTATGAAAGACACGAAAATGAAAGTGCTAGTTGCACAATCTATTCCTCAAGACAGTCAGAAGAGAGGTCCGAATCAAGCCAGTCATCCTGCAGCTCCCGTTAAAGGGAACTGCAACTATTGTAAACAGCCAGGTCATTTTATAAACGAGTGTGCAGTTCTGAAACACAACATAGCTACTGGTAAGACTAAAGAAAGACCACGTCCGCCAAGACAAGAACAAGTTTCACAGACTCCTCAGTCACAGAATGCACAACAGACGGTTACAGCACCGCAGCCTATTGCTGCAACACAGCACGTTACATCGCAGATGTACCAGTATGCACAGTCCGAGTATCCAGAGTACCAGTCATATTCATGAAACAGCCTAGAGAAGGAGGTAGGCTTGCCTCTCATCGAGATACCTGTAGATCAAGAAGGTCCCTATGTTCACAGTCAAGTATTAGGGAAAGACAGAAAGTTTTTGATCGATACAGGGGCAAGTAGGACCACAATTAGTCATGCCGAAGTTCCAGGGGCTCCGCTCTCAGGCTCAAGAAATGTTTCCCTTGGATTTTCAGGAAAACCCATAGTTAATGAAATATCTAAGCCAGTTACTCTAGAAGTAGGTCCATTGTCCCGTACTACTGATCTGTTACTTACTAAGTCATGTCCAGAAAATCTATTAGGCATTAAGACATTGAAAGAATTAGGTGCAGTTATTTGCTGTTCCCCAGAGGGAATACGTCTGTTCCTACGTGACTTTAAGGGTCACTATGTATTACGAGATTTTGATTCAAGATTGTCTAATGTTCCGCAGCATTTATGGGCGCAAGGTCCAACTGATGTAGGTTACATGCAAATCACACCCTATCGTGTGACTCTCAAACCAGGTGTAGTGTTACCACGAATCAGGCAGTACAGATTGCCACCTGAGGCTGTAGCAGCCTTATCCAAAATTATTGACGAGCTCATGGCTCAAGGAGTAGTTGTAGAAACTGACTCCAATGTGTGTAATTCTCCGATCATTCCAGTCATGAAACGTACTGATCCAAATGCACCCCCAGTATATCGATTAGTGATTGATTTACGAGAGCTTAACAAATGTATTATTCCTCAGTACCCAGTTGTTCCAGACATTTCTTCCCTGTTAACAGCCATTGATTCCGAAGCCATGTTTTTCACTGTTATTGACCTCAAGAATGCATTTTTTAGTGTTCCAATTCATCCAGATAGCCAGTTTCTTTTCGGATTCTGTTTAAATGGAAGGAGCTATATGTTTACACGCGCTCCTCAAGGTTTCACAGAAAGCCCTAGTATTTACAGTCAAGCACTCAAGAGACAACTAGACAACATTCACATGCCAACTGACACTGCCCTGCTCCAGTATGTCGATGATCTACTGATCACAGCCCGTTCTGAACGTGACTGCGAGCGAGCGTCACTGACGGTTCTGTATTTCCTAGCCGAGATGGGGCACAAGGTGTCCCCTTCGAAGCTTCAATTCTGTGTCCAGCAAGTGGTATACTTAGGACACTTACTGTCCAAGAGGGGTAGGCAGTTGACACCAGACCGTATCCAGTTGATAGCGAGTCTTCCCCAGCCCAGAACCCAGAAGGAGGTACGTGCCTTTATCGGCCTCACTTCTTACTGCAGACAATGGATTCCTCAGTATGCATTTCTAGCCAAGCCACTGATACAGTTAACGACACAGGAGGCAGCCGTATCGACTGTTCTCCCTTGGACATCTGAACATACACTTAGTTTCAACGAGTTAAAGAAAGCCCTATGCCAATCTCCAGTTCTAGCTACACCGAACTACAGTAAGCCTTTTACACTTTTCGTTACTGAACGCGAAGGTACAGCATTATCTGTTCTCACACAAGATCAAGCAGGACAATACAAGCCCTGTGCTTATTTTTCGAGCACACTAGATCCAGTCGCCCAGGCGTTGCCTGCGTGCCTCAAGTCAGTTGCAGCCACAGCACTAGCTATCAGACAAAGTGATTCCATAGTTTTAGGACACTCTCTGACAGTACAAGTTCCACACTCCGTGGAAGTTCTTTTAAACCGAACACAAACTCAGCACTTGACAATTGCACGTTTAACAGGTTATGAATTGACACTGTTCCAGCCACACATAGAAATTAGACGCTGCAACATCCTGAATCCTGCTACACTGTTACCATCAGTTAGTTCAAATCCAGACACACATGATTGTGTGGAAGTAGTTAACATTACGACAAAGCCAAGACAAGACCTGACAGACATTCCGTTACCAGATCCTGACCTGACACTTTATGTGGATGGTTCATGTATGAGAACTAGTACAGGAGAACTAGTCGCCGCGTATGCAGTGACTACTGACACCGAAGTTATTGAAACACACCGTATTGACACTCTGTCCGCTCAAGCAGCAGAGCTAGTTGCTCTGACACATGCCTGCATACACGCCAAGAACCTGAAAGTTAATGTTTACACAGATTCACGTTACGCATTTGGAGTTGTACACGACTTCGGAGTGCTCTGGCAGGAGAGAGGTTTTATGACTTCTCATGGAACCAAGATTCAGCATGGTCTCCTTATTCAAGCCCTGTTAGATGCCATACATTTACCGACATCTATTGCTATCATGAAGTGCAAAGCACATACGAAAGTTACTGACATTATTTCTCAAGGTAACGATCTAGCAGATCGCACAGCCAAGCTTACAGCACAGACTCCAGACATTCCAGTCAATCTGACACATACTCCAGATCCGATTACATGCATGACAGTTAAGGACCCTACACAAGATGTCATAGATATCCAGTCACATGCTACTCCCGATGAAATCAAGAAATGGTCTGTACAAGGAGGGGTCCAGACAGATCAAGGATGGTTAACGAAGGGTAGAGCCACATGGTTTCTCCCCGATTCTATGGTTCAAGTCATTATCAATACCGCACATAGTCCAGCACATTTAGGAGAAAAAGCTATGTTAGACAGTATCCAGACCATTTGGTTCAACAAGCATTTACGAGCTGCAGCCAAGCAGAAAGTCCGTACCTGTATGATATGTTGTCAGTTTAATCCAGGTAAAAGTGTTCCGGTGGAACAAGGTGGTTTCCAGCCCCCTGACCACCCTTTTGAGGTCCTCCAGATGGATTATATTCAAATGGAGCGATGTCGAGGTTTCAAGTATGTCCTTGTAGTTGTATGCGCCTTGTCCAGATGGACAGAAGCATATCCAGTCCCAGATTACACAGCCGCGACCACTGCCAAGCAGTTGGTTCGTGAATTCTTCCCTAGATATGGACTCCCTAGAGTCGTATATTCTGATAACGGCCAGCCATTCTCATCTGAACTCATGAGACACGTTTCCCTGTTGTTAGGGTACCAGTGGAAGTTCCATTGTGTACGCCATCCAGAAGCAGCTGGACTAGTCGAAAGGCATAATCAGACTCTGAAAATCCGTATAGCAAAAGTATGTAAAGACAAGGGTGTGGATTGGTTAGTAGCTTTGCCAGTCGCTCTGTTTTACATGCGTATGGTCGCACATTCCAGATCAGGTCTGTCCCCGTATGAGGTCGTTTTCGGCCGCCCCCCTAACATGTGGGGTACTCCTAGACCCCGAAGTATTACCGATGTTTCATGTAATATGTTGACAGATTACCTAGCTTCCTTGATGTCTGCCCTCAACTCATGTCGTTCACAGGTTGCCGCCGCATTTCCAGACAATACTGAGGTGGCACCGCACGAGATCGTTCCAGGCTCCCTAGTGATGATCAGAAATTTTGACAGATCAAGTCCGCTGGAACCACGTTGGAAGGAGCCACGTCAGGTCCTCTTGACCACCCGAACTGCCGTCAAGTTGGAAGGCAGGAAGGGGTGGGTCCACCTTTCTCATGTAAAACTTTTCAAAGGATCAAAACCAGACATTGCCAAGAACATTTCCCAGGATTCGAAGGATTGCCGGAACATTGTTTTAAAGGACTGTCCCGCACCAGACTTTATTACAACCCCTCCCTTGTTAGAGAAAACTCCGCAACAGGAGTATAAGTTAAAGCTCAGGTCTAATAAGTCAGCCAGTTTGATTGTATAAGTCCTCCCCTAGGTGAAACGGTTAGACTGTTTCTGACATGTATAAAATAGACCCCCATAGTGAGAGAGTCAGTCAAAGCTCAATCAAATGTATCGTTTTTCTGAGTTTCGTATTATTCATCAGCATAATGATTTCCTGCACCAGCTATGCTTTCTATCTGTGTTTTTCCGTTCCTCATGTAAATATGTCTGCTCATGCTACAGTAGAGCACACGTTTAGTGATCTGCCTCCTCACGAATATGCATACCGCCTCGCTATGCGTAATAACACATTTATCCGTATGTTACATTATTCACACCAGACCAGCAATGCCACTAATTGTTGGGTGTGTGGTCGACTCCCCCCTTTCCAGACACCGAAGGGAGTTCTGCCACTCTTTCCTTATCCATTCTCACACAATGGTTCGTGTGGAGCATGGTCCACGTTAACGTCATCCTCAACAGATATGTCTTTTCTTAACAGTACATGTTTCCCAGACAAGCAAGGTTTCCCCCACAGAACAGGTTTAGATTTAGAAAATGAAGTATATAATTTAGGAAATTATTCGTCGAATTTCATGGTTCTGAATGTTCAGTCTGATACTACTCCAGACTCACCCGCTATTTCAGTACTACCAGTCAAAGGCGAATTATGTGTCCGTAGTTATGGTTCTGTACATATAGGTCATAGTGAATGTACTACTGTTATCCAGTATAGTGACAGTGGGAAATCTATTTTCAAAGCTTCACGTCATTCTTATTTTATTTGTGGTCAAACTGCATATGCCCGTCTGCCCCTCGATTGGGAGGGAACCTGTTACATTGCTTTCCTACTGCCACCTGTTTTTTTAGCCCCACCTGACTATCATAGGAATTCTTTCTTAGTACACACTAGACACAAGAGAAATCTCCCGATTGTCGATTATACTGAAACTGCCGCAGAGCAATTCATTGATATAGATAAAGGTGTTTTCCCTTATTTAGGTACAGTTGTAAATAGTAAGCTTATTCGTAGGTTAACAAGAACCCTTGAAGCAGTAGTAGATGAGACTGCCTCCGCTCTAGGTAACTTAACTGAAGAGCAATCCTTTATGAGAATTGTCGTTTTACAGAATCGTCTCGTCCTTGACGTCATACTGGCCGATAGGGGCGGGGCCTGTAGAATTCTCGGATCCAGTTGTTGTATTTTCATTCCAAATAACGCGCCGTCTGTTTATTCAGCTATAACCAGACTCCATAAAATTGCCCATCTGTTACACCAAGATCCAGGCACCTGGACATGGTCCGGTTGGTTCTGGAATATAATTTCCGCATGGGGATGGAAAGTCCTGTCCTTCTTAGGTATTGCAGTAGCGATCATATTTAGCTGCTGCCTCTGTATACAATGTGGCCCTGCGATTTGCAGCATGTGTGCTACCTCTTGTATTCCTAGTCCCAAGCCCCGTTCTAAATCTCGTTCCAAGACAATTCGAGACGAGCAAATGGTACTGTATGAAATGATAGACGGTATCATGAATATTGATGTTTCCTGATGGAAACGTAGTGACAAGGAGGGAATGTGGAAAAGTAAATTTTGCCATGTTCTCTGTCCCTACGCCTCATCCATCATATGTTATGTGTGCATGATCAATATGCATATGTTATTCCCCATTTCTGATTAAAGACGCAATTACAGTTGTGTCCACCTCTAGTATGTTAGTTTCCAGTCCTCGTGAATACTACGAATATCAGGCCTATGTAAATAATGTTGCCACGTTTCTCAGTGTGCACGTTATTCCATTATAAAGTCTCCGTTTCTAGGCCTCAAAAGGGCCCGGACCACAGATTCAGCTCCTGTTTTCTGAAAGCCTCGCTGAGGAGCGATACAGCCCCCACCTGTATCCTCGACCCTTCACTTACTTCCTGCCTCGCAGTGCTCGGTGCACCCCGGCTCTGCCTCTGAGTCTGCCAAAAGTATGTTATGGTTCCTGCTATCAGTTCAGTCCTCCTCCTCTGCATTCCTAAGCTACTGAACTGCATCAATAGTTTCCGTCATTGTCTAGCCTTCTCGTCTCCATGTTAGAGAAATACTGTATTTAATGGTCATTTAATATTCTTCACGCACTACATGTAGAATAATGCATGGTCCAGTCTTAGAATCAAGTTAGCTTTTCCCATCATGACTTCTAGTTTATATCAACGTGTTCCCTAAACATTAGATACCAGATAGGGTTTAGGTACATGTCGCTCCGACCCTCCAGACTCTAGTCTCTGCTCCTAGCCCAGAGTTCGTAGCCCCAGCTTCTCCTAGTAACACGTCATTGCTAGTTTCCGCGCACCATTAGGTTAGAGGTCCCGGCTCCTTAGGTAGCCCCCTCCTATGTGTCCGCCCATTCAGGACATATTCTGTTACGTTTTTGCATCACATGTCTAAGTAAACTCCCAGTTACACCCCTTATTTCTGTTATCTCTCGCGACTGCTACGCGTCACGCCTTCTACTCCACCTACTGTTACGCCTACTGCAATGTAATGCTATGTGTTTGCGCTATGTATATAAGTCAATGTTTTGTTATTGAATGTTAGCGCGCTCATCCCAGACCAAGCCCCGGCAGCTGCTGGGCCCCAGTTGTCCTGCTGGGCCCTGTCATTCTGTTCCTATGCAGGTTGTCCTGATCCTGTCCTTATGCTGCAATAAACCTGCAGAAACTCCTACTACCTCGAATCTTGACTCTTATTTATTGAGCTATCTGTTATGCTATAAGTCTAGTCAAAAATAGGGTATTATTTATTTATTTACCACAACGGGCCAAACTATTACCTGCAGTTACCTATGGCCACTTGGCCTTTCCCGGGAAAATGGACGCATTTCTGGGAAACCTACAAATAAAAGCTTATAAGAAAATCTTCTCCGTTCTGCAGCATTTGAGGAGGTCGAGGATGAGACTCGAGCTGGGCCTGACATGCGCAAACCTCTATTGCCTGGGCGACCTAATCAAATACTATATACACACCTTACGAGCACCAGGACAATCTTTGAAAGAGCAACTACAAGCTGTGTTCAAGGACGAACATTCCCCTTGGCACAAACAGTTGCACCTTGCCATCTCTACATTAAAGATTGAACCAACCTCTCTCATTAACCCAACTATTATACATGAGGCTGCTAGCCCTACCAATCTTCGACTTTAACCCACAGTGGGCTCGGTGGAACGAGCAGCCCATTTGCAGGTTTTGCAACTATATACATGAGTCCTGGCTCCACCTGCTTTGCCTTTGCCCATTCTTTGCCACTGATCGACGTCGCCTACTGATCCCCGTCTTTCGGGAACAATCACTGAGACACTGCAGTGAAGCATCGACTTTATGCTTTAGTAACAATTCAGCCCAGGCCTTAGCAAGAGCTGGGAAGTTCGTCAATATCATTTTAACTGCACTGCATAAATGCCTAGCATTAAGAACCTGATCATGTTTTTATATATTTTAAAATTGTAATCTAACACGCATTGCTCTGTTTGTACATTACGGTGTTTATTAACTGTATAATAAAGATAAGAGATACCTATACTTGTATAACAAAACTTTCATATTACTCCCTTCTGCAGCTGCTGGATCAGGGGAAACATTACCACCACCAACTTCAAAGGCACTTGTTCAGCAGCTGACATCAAGAGGTCCATGCACATAGCAAGTATCTGGGGCAGAATCAGATAAGGGGCCATTGCATTTAACTATTAATTCCAAGTATGGATCAACCATTACCTTCATATACTTACATATGCTGGCATGTGACTAGATATGTTTTGATATTTCAAAAAAACAATAGCGGCCCTAATGTCCACGTGAACTTATAACAGGTCTTCACATGGAACTCATTTATATAAACGGTAAAATGCCACAGGAAAATCCTGTGGTGAATTAATCAATATTAGACCATCCTTAATCTTAACAAAAACATCCTGTCATTAGTGACTCTCTGCATGGAATCACTGGAACAGTGAACCAGTATTTTAATCATTTTATCCACATTGACTTTAATTTTTAGAAAGCAATTAGAAATATTTACAACAATTAAGTCACACATGATCAACTGAGGTGTGAGAAACAGTTTTTTCAACAGAACCCCGAGTGCAAAGAACCATAGCAAAACAAGGTAAAGGAAGTGACAATGTGGCAATAGAAAAGCATATTGGTATAAAACAAAATACAGCCGACGGTATTGCATACAAATAAGGACACCAGAGGAGATAACAGGTGTGATTATAATTTCTTAGGCCTGTCTTTAGATGTGTCGACAGCGTTTCGACCCTCTGTCGGATATAAGGGTCTCATCAGGCCTAGAAATGACCTGGGGAGCTGAAGAATATGTGACATTAGTAACATTAATTGAAAGTAAATTAATTAACTTATGAGAATGTCAGGAAGATACATACTGGTTGAATAGTTTGAGAGGCCAAGAGGCTGGATGAGCCAGGCCAACTGTAAGGCTGCAATGGATGTAGTCGTGGGAGACCCGAATTTATTTATTTATGTATTGAAGTTTTGTATAGCACTAGCTGGACCCGGAGGTATCAGAGCGCTTCACAGCATGTACAAATTGTATGCAAACAATATCTGAACTGAAAATAGGAGCAAAGAAGAAAATACAAACAAAGCATCTTTGGTTAAGTAAATCAGCGTCAGAATGACAACAGTACTGGAGCTTGATTCCCGGAGGTGGGAAATCAATATAAGCTTTCTTCAGTCCATTCTAGGTTCATCTTTACGGTCGAGAGCGCTCTAGGAAGAGGGCTTTTAGAAGTATCTTGAATTTCGGGAAGGAGGGGTGTCAGTCTGATGTGGGGAGGGATGGAGTTCCAAATTTTGGGCGCATTACCCGCGAAGGATTTCGTTCTGGTTTTTTGTTTCCGAGCTCTTAGTTGGATGAGTAGAAGCGTGTTGGAGCTTCTGAGGTTCCTGGACTGACCGGCCCTTTTGAGTTTGGCGGCCAGATATTCCGGTTTGCCTGTGTGCAGGGCTTTGTGGGTGAGACAGGCTGTGCGAAAGCTGGCTCGTTGGTCAATAGGAAGCCACTTCAGTTCCCTAAGTGCCGGAGAGATGTGCTCAAACTTTTTCGTTCCTGTGACCATTCTTGCTGCTGCATTGAGGGTCGTGGACAGGGGACCTAAGTGAGAACTTGCTGAGCCGGTCAAGGTTGCGATACCATAATCGATTCTGGAAAGCACCAACGCCTGTGTGGCCTGTTTGAGATCTTTGGGAGGTAGGAAGGGTTTTATTCTGTACAGGAGCTTCAGGTTTAGGAATGCGGATTTTGCGGCTTTTGAGATGTGTTGTTTCATGTCCAGTTTGGAGTCGAGGGTGATCCCTAGGGATTTCACAGAGTTCGTTGGCGTGAGAGCCCCGTTGAGGGCGTCTAAGGCTTTGAGCCATTCTTCGATTTGTGGGTTTTTGTCTCTGTTAGAGATGAGAAGAACTTCTGATTTTCTCTTGGTTGAGTTTGAGGTGGTTCATTGAGAGCCATTGCTGGACCTCTTTGAGTGTGGCGTTTAGTCTGTGGATGTCTTCAATCGATGTGGTTTCTGTAGAAAGGTAGGGCCGAATTCGACCAAGAACCCTTCAGTATTTGCCCGGCGTTAGCCGCCTCTCATACCATTCGAGATTACCAAACAAAGAGGTAGGCGCTGGAGACAGAAGGCAGGAAACAGGAGTTTATTCCGACAGAGCAGAACACTTAAAATCAGACAACAAGGTATCTTCTCGAGGTGCTCTAAACGCATCCTTGAGGCCTGGCCTCTTATACACAGGTTTATTGCTTTATTACATAAAACACATTCTTGTCAATACTTTGATGTACGGAAAGGCATCCTCGGAATCTCCGCTCCAAACCCGTTCCCACATATATTTACAGTAAAAGTCCCCACCCCGATCTCAGTAGGTGATGACTATCGCACAGCTGGTTATCCCGCCGGCTCCCGGAATGTGTGCGGCTGATCGGATCTCATGGGGTGGAGGCTTTTATCAGTCATAGATTCTTTGAAGAGGGACAGCTTCCTACTGTAAGGGGCAATAAACTGTATCCGCAGGGCTAGGTGATGGCCTGGGATCGGGCGGGACAATCGGGCACAGAGGAAGGGGGTTCATCAAAGGATGCGTGATGATTAAAGGGACGGAGGGAGGTGTTAGTCGGGTACGGGATGTGGCTCCGAGGCAGGGCCGCGCTGAAGGGGTGGTTTATGGCCCAAGCATGTGAGAACGTGGGCTGTCAGCGCGCGGGGGATGCTGGCGGGGTCAGAGGGGGAGAGAGAGAGACGCGCTGGCTATCGGCAGTGGGCAGAGAGGCCATGGCGTTCAAAATGGCTGCTACTTACGCGCACATTTGAGCTAAAAGGGGACAAGATGGCGCCGATAATGTTTACGTCGCAATCTAGATTTTAACAGTCCTCCCTTTTCAACATATCTAGCCAGCTTGTCAATTTATGTCTATCCCCATCATATTATGGATTTCTACATCATACAAAGCTTTCATGCGTTCAGCTTCAAAGTTCGGAGTCTTAGGGCAAACAAAGTTAGCAAATAGTGAACACAGAGGTGGCAAGCATTGAATACCCAGGCAGAGTCCGCATATTACGACGATTGGTATCAGTACAATCATGAGCAACCTCCATCCCCAGTCCTTTACAGCACTCCAGAACCAACTCCCGAGCGACCATCCTTCTTGTTCCTGATGAACTTCTGAGGAGAGTCTGTGGAGGTGTTCGATGGCCTTGTAAACGGAGGGTGAATTGTCTGGTATGTAGGTACAACAGCTGGACCCGATGATACGACATGCTCCTCCACGGTCCGCCAGAACCACATCTAGAACAAGGCGGTTTTGAAGAGCCACCAGACGGACCGCCTGAAGCTCGGCTGTATTGTTTGTGAGGATACCAGCTGTAATGTTCATCGTTGTCTCGACTGCCTGGGCTAAATGTCGAATGGCTCGACTGTTCGCCATCGGACCCCAAAGTGGAACAAGTCCTTTCATTGCATCCAAGAATTGTGCTCCAGTGGAGTCGGCCTGCTCGATGTCCTTTGCTCGTCTCTGTCGGTGATGGTTTGCCGGAGCCACATAGGTTGGAGGAAGGATGAAGGCTATGTAGCAGGTACCTCCCCAGCCCTTTGGGAGCCAGGTGTAGGCTTTTGTACCACAGACGAAGTACATGGTTGGAGAGGTGACAAAAGAGGGTGGGTCGGTTGAGTACAAAGTTCTGGTGATGCGGCAAGTGCTGTGGCCCACCATTTGTGTCCCACGGCCTGTGATGCATACGAGGCCCGAGACATTGACGACAGATAGGGCCACAGTCAGGGTGGCAGCTGTTCGTTTCCGGAGGTAGGAGAAGGTGGGTCTGGCTGGATTGTTGAATATTTGCATCTCCACCATTTCTTTAGCGGGGATGTCCATGTGAACAGAGGCATTGGAGGATAGAGGGCAAAAAGGAGCAGCAGCTCTCCGGGTTTTGTTCAGCCAGACTCCATGATAAAAGTGTGACATAGTTTCGCTGGAAGTGGCATTGTCTCTGTAGCTCTCTTGCAAGAGGATCAGCCAGGCAAGGCAGGAGCCATGAACAGAGAAAGGTGAAGGGATGAAGGGGATGGAATGTCCGGTGGCATGTGGTATCAACCCACAGATCCAGGAATTCGTGGCATTTGCAGCAAGGTTGTGTTGGTGCAGCAACTGTACGAAGGAGTTGTTCCAGAACTCCTTACGCCTTTCTTGGATTTGAGGTGAAAGAGAGACCAGGTAGTGTTCTTTCATGGTGGTAGGCTGTGCAGTCGTTAGAAATGTCTTATGAGCCGGTGCGTTCTCTTCCACGATCCAGAAGGTAGTCATGAGGAGGAGGCAAAAGAGAAGAGTGATAAGAAGAGCAATAGTCTTTGAGCTGTGCAAACTGTCAGTTTTCGGGTTCCTGTAGCGTGTCTTCGGATGTCCGGTTGCTTCCATCATCTTCGTATCGGGCGCTTCCATCATCTTCAAGGTGCTCAGTAGTGGGCAGAACCACAGACTTCGTTTGGTTTCTCTCCTGGCAGCCTTTGTAGTGTTAGGCCGCCGCTCTAAGAATGATAACTTAGTCAGTGGTCTACTTAACCCTTCTCTGGATGGCACAGTGGGATCAGGGAATTTCGCCAATTCGAGTGTCTCTGTTTCAGGGTAGCAGCTCAGGGATGGTCGGTCTTTGTTCAGGAGCTCTTCCTGGGTGCTCACGTCTTCGGTCGACGTCAGGGCCGGAGAGATTTTCTTGCAATGATGTGCATGCAGCCAATTTCGCTTCCCCTCCACTCGAAGAGCTGTTCGGGTGGTGATCAAGACTTGCCAGGGGCCCGTCCAGCGGGGTTCCAGACTCTTCTCCCGCTGGAAGTTCCGAATCAGGACGAAATCTCCAGGCTGGATGGTATGTCCGGGGCCCCTGGAAGCATTGGGGATGGCCTGCAGCACCTGATGATGAATAACAGACAGTGTTTTAGTTAGGTTATACAGGTAGTCAGACATTAGGACGTCCGGGACGTCGTGAATAGATGTCGGTTTGGGTGCGGACCAGATACTCATGGGCCGGCCGAAAACGACCTCGTGAGGGGTCAAGTGGTGTTTGGTGGGGGTGGAACGCATTGACAGCAATGCTAGGGGGAGAGCGTCTGGCCATTTTAGTCCTGTGGTAGCCACTATTTTCGCCAGTTTTAGTTTCAATGTGGCATTGTGCCGCTCGACCAGTCCAGCAGATTGGGGGTGAAAAACTGCGTGGAATTTCTGTCGTACCCCCAGTCCTTTCAGGATGAGCTGGATAACCTCGGCTACAAAATGGGGGCCATTGTCACTCCATAAAATACGGCAAAGGCCGTAGCGAGGGAAGAACTCTTTCAGTAGTACTTTTGCAGTGGCAATAGCAGTGTTGTCACGCGTCGGGTAGGCTTCCACCCATTTGCTAAAAGCGCACACTACAACAAGTACATACTTCAGTCCTTGACATCTCTCTAACTGGATATAGTCCATCTGTAGGACTTCAAATGGATGGTTGGGGACCCCAAACCCTCCCCGGGGTACGAGAGTTCCTTTCCCAGGGTTGTGTTGCAGTCAGACTAGACATTGCTGGACTAATCGTTTGGCTGAGTCTGTAATTCTATCGTTATGCCAAACTCGGGAGACAAGTTCGGCCATAGGGGCAGATCCTATGTGTGCAGGGGAATGGGCCATCGTCAGTATGGGGATCAGGTACGAGTTGGGTAGCAACCATTTGTTCGCGTCTTTTGTCCGCCAGCAGCCTTCATCATCCTTTAATCCCACCCGTGCCCATTCAGTCAATTCTTGTGGTGAGCTGGCCATTTGGATGTCCCTAATAGTTTCCCTAGCATCCGTCCATTTTTCTGCTTGGGACCTAGTCACGTACATGCGAGTCGTCGTCCTGTTCTCGGCTGTGGTTCGGGCAGTGATGTCGGCCAGTACATTTCCCTGTCCAATGATGTCTGTCACCTTTTTGTGTGCATTGCATTTGATTCGTTTGGGGAGGAGAACCGCTTCAGTCAGAGCGGAGACTAGATCTCCGTGCAGGATGGGCGTGCCATGAGATGTCAGAAATCCCCTCTCCTTCCATAAGAGCCCAAAATGATGAACCACCCCGAAGGCATACTGGCTGTCCGTGTAAATGTTTGCTGTCGTCCCCTTTGCTAGGATACATGCTCGTGTGAGGGCAATCAGTTCTGCCGCCTGGGCGGATCGTTGCGTGATGCGGGCGGTTTCAACTACAGTTCGGGCTGTGGTAACTGCATAGGCAGCTGAGGTGGTGCCGTCGGGGAGTTTAATGCAAGAGCCGTCTACCCATAGCTCTCCGTCAGGGTTTGGGAAGGCAGTGTCTCGGACGTCAACTCTACTCCTAGTCTGTTTGTCCGTGAGGGTCACACAGTCATGTATTGGGGGCACATCGGGATCGTTTTCAGGCAGAGGCAGCAAGGTGGCTGGGTTCAGTGTGGTGCATCGTTTCAGCGTGATGTGAGGTGCGAGCAGTGTCAGTTCGTACCCAGTCAGTCGCGCGCTGGTCAGGTGTTGTGTCTTGGTCTGGTCAGGGTGTCAACAGCATGAGGCACTAGTACCGTGAGGGAATTCAAGAGTACGATTCCCTCACTTTGTCGGATAGAGACAGCAGCAGCGGCTACTGCTCGAAGGCAGGCAGGCAAAGCTCTTGCTACAGGGTCAAGAGTGGCAGAGAAATAGGCACATGGTCGTTGTTTGGGGCCAATGGACTGAGTCAGGACAGACAAAGCGCATCCCTCCCTTTCGTGAGTGTAGAGGGAGAAGGGCTTTGTATAATCAGGGGTTCCTAGGACGGGCGCTGAACAAAGGGCGTCTCGTAGTTCCTTGAAGGAGGATTGACATTCAGGGGTCCAAGGTAGCGGGAAGGGGACATCTTTAGCCAGTAGGGAAAGTAGTGGTTTCACAATGAGGCTGAAATTTGGCAACCATTGTCGGCAGAAGGAGGTGAGGCCTACCAAAGAGCAGACTTGCTTTGGGGTTTTAGGGATAGGGGTCTCTAGAATAGCCTGTATTCGATCAGGTGTGAGCTTTCTCCCGTTTTTGGACAAGAGGTGGCCTAGGTAAGTGACTTGAGGTTGGCAGAATTGCAACTTCTTCTTGGAGACCTTGTGGCCATTTTCCGCGAGGAAGTGCAGGAGTTGGATGGTGGCTGTGACTGCAAGTGGAGTGGTGTCGGCCGCCAAAAGGATATCATCGACGTACTGTATCAACACCACTCCATCCGGCAATTGGACTGCATCCAGCTGTCTCTTGAGGGCCTGGCTGTAGATGCTTGGACTTTCAGTGTAGCCCTGGGGTGCTCTGCAAAATCTGTATGAGCGGGATTTTAAAGTGAAGCCGAAAAGGTAGCGGCTGTCCGAGTGAATGGGGATGGAGAAGAATGCGTTCTTGAGGTCGATTACCGTGAAGGTGGTGGCAGTGGAAGGAATCAGGGTCGGAATGGTGGTGATGTCTGAGACTACAGGGTACTGGGGTACAACCACTTTGTTGACTTCTCGTAGGTCGATGATGAAGCGGTACGCTTTTTCATCTCCCTCACCCTGCTTCTTCACAATGGATAGGATAGGGCTGTTGCAAACATTGCTAACTACTTCTTCTACCACTCCTGCATCTACCAGGGACTGGATGATTTTTACCAACGCCTTCTCGGCTTCGGGCGATATCCGATACTGTGGGAGTTTGGGGAGTACTGCGTCCTGTCGAACAGTTATGTGTACAGGGTCTATCATCATGCGTCCTACGTCCGAGTCAGTCTTTGCCCATAGGTACAGAGGTAGGGTGTCGAGTAAGGACAAGTCAGTGTCAGTGATAGAAAACATGCGTTGTGTGCGACAAGATCTGAGCAGTGTTGGGTTATCGTACAGAATGACTCGAACTCCGTCTTGTGAACACCTAATAGTAGCTCGAAAATGTTTCAATAAGTCAAGTCCCATAATGGCGTCGGGGGTGTTGGAGGAGAGCAAAAACGTTGTGTCAGTGGTGTTATTGTCCAAGTTAAAAGAGATCGGTGTGGACAAGGGATTAGTGGAGGGCGTTCCATCAAAACCTATTGATGTCACATGTGAGCCAGACAAGGGTGCCCTGGGAATCAATCGTTTAGACAACGCACTACGTGTTTCACCAGTATCTACCAGAAATGGAGGCTTCGTACCTAGGACCTTAGCGGTGACATAAGGGCCTTGCTGGTCAACATAGAGCTCGACTGGATCCCTTCCTTGCCCTTGGCAGTCCTATGCAAAGTCGTGGGCATTGTCGCAGTCAGACGGTTGGCACTGATTCTGTCGGGGACGGTCAAACGCGTTCGGTCTACCAGGTCTGTCATTGTTGGTGTCGCTTGTGTGCCCTCGTCCCTGTCCTCTATTTCTCGGCCCGCCCGCTACGTCTCTCGTGTCTTTATTTCTGAGTGCTTCTTGCAGAACTGGACATTGAGACTTCCAGTGGCCAAATCTTTTGCAAAACGCACACTGGTCCTCATCGAGGTCTGTTCGTGGAGCGCCGGGTGCGGGTGTGCGGTCTCTAGGGGGTGGATTTCTAGGAGCATTCGACTGGTAGTTTCCTCTATACTGTTCCCTTCCTATAGTCACCCCTTGCAACTGAGCAATCATCACCCTCTCTTTCAAGTCCTTTTTCTTCTTCTCAGTTGCTTGATCGTTCTCGTTCTTTTGTCGCTCATAGTATTGAGCCATCTGAAGGATAGCTGCGGGCTTGGAGGCCGCCCAACTACTCTCGCTAGTCTGTAGTTTCTGCGAGACTTCTGGTGTCAGGCCTTTCACATAGTTCTGGACAAACAAGTGATGTCCGGTCGCAGTGATCATGTCCTGGCCGCTGTAATCGGAGAACACCGTTTCAAACCGGGAGAAGTATTCTGATACGTCTTCCTGGGGTTTCTGGCGACAGGCCGTTACTATCGACCAGTCCACCTTCCTTTCTGGAACTAGGGTTTTTAATTTCTGCACAATCTTATCTGGTAAGTCTAGAATGGCCTTCAAAGGTCTCTGTCCCGGCTCCCGTTGTTTGTCAACATTACCGAGTTGTATCCAGGTATGTCCGAACAGCTCAAGGTGGTCGACTTTCCGGATTTGCTTCCACACATCAGCTGGCAGACATAGCCCGAAAAACAAATCGATATCCGCTAGGATCATAATCGTTGAACCCAGAGCGGTGGCTAATTCTGTATAGAAGGCTGTGGGGTTCTTTCGCAGATCAGGCAAGGACTTTCGGAAAGTCAGGATGTCTTGCCGATCCCATGGATGGTAAACCCAGTTGTAAACTACCCTCCCTCTCGCATCTTGGTGGTTAATATCGTCGTGTGTTCCCTGTCCTCGTGGGGGAACCCAATAGGGAGCGGCCTCCTTTATGGGCATCATCGTGTCAATTTTTTATACTCCGGCCTCAGTTACTGCAGGAGTCGTGGTGTTAGTCTCTGGTTTCTGTTCCGTGAGGTGGCGTAAAACTTCAAGCGTACGCGTGAAGAGGTTCGTCACATCACACTCGTCCCCATCTCCAACATCAACTTTTCTATACAGAGTCGTTAGGTTTTCAGGGCCTTTTCCTTGGTAGCAGTCTTCGTAGGCATTAGGGTATGGTAACAAAGGCGTACGACAAAGTGTCGCCTGTGGTTATTGGCATATGTATGGTACATATCCGTTATATAATCCTCACTTTCCTTTCGCACCACCAGTGTCTTTACAATCTTATCGATCCCGGCTCGTTCATCCTTACTTAATCTATTCGATCTCGCAGGGTCTTTCCTCCCAGCTTCGGGATCATCTGAAGTCGCTGCTCGTGCTGCGCTGGGTACGAGGGGTTCGGTCGGCGCAGAGGCCATGGGGACCGAGGCTCCGGCACTACTCTCGCCTGTCGGTGGGGGTTGGGGGTGCTGTGCTAAGGGTTGGGAAGGGGCGTATGGAGGGGGCATGTAGATGATCGGGGGACCTAATAGTAAATCATCGTTCGTTCGCTGTTTCGAAGGTAGCTCGGGGTAAAGTGTAGAGGGTGTCCTGACGGGACACTGGCCTGATGATTCGGAATCTTGTTTTAGCTTGGTTTCCTCTCTTTCTTTTATTTCTTCCTTTAATTTGTTAGCGGCCAGGTGAGCTGCCTTGCGTAATTCCTTTTCTAACCTGACCTCATTTTTCTTCTTTCGCTGTTCTGTTTCTTTGCGCCACATGCCGAAGCTATCGAGCATAGTGGGTGTTGTCTTATTGTTATAAAGGGCTGTTTCCAGCGCGTTTATTTTGTCGTTATCAAAGGATCCTATCAGTGGCCACTGACTTCCCCAATTCTTTCTCGTGTATTTATGCCACAGCTTACTATAAGCCACGGTGACTAGTCCATATTTAGTAAACATGTCCTTATTAGGGGTGCCCTCCAGTGGAGCCGGATGGTTCACCTCTAATAAGCGGTCCGGGCTGAACCAACTACCAACAAACGGGGCAAAAATAGGCATGACGGGTTACAAAGGGGACAAAAGTCTGCACTACCTATCCTTCACTATTCACAAGGACTAAACAGAGTATTGCGACTCTGTGCTTATTTGTAAATAGAGAATAACCCAAAGAGAACCAATTCCGAACGATCAATGTTCGGACAAACAATCAATCAAATGAGGGATAAAAATAGGCACGACGTATTACAACGGGGGCAAAAGCCTGCGTTACCTATCCTTCACTATTCACAAGGACTAAACAGAGTATTGCGACTCTGTGTTTATTTGTAAATAGAGAATGATCCAAAGAGAACCAATTCCAAGACAGTAAATGCTTGGATAACAATCAATCAAATGGAGAGGGAAGTAGGCACGACGGATTACAAAGGGGGCAAAGGCCTGCGTTACCTACCCTTCACTATCTGCAAAGACTAAACAGAGTATGGCGACTCTGTGCTTGTTTGCAAATAGAGAATCTCTCAGAAACAATCAAATGAGTAATACTAGTATTTTCAAACAATCAAACAATCAATTCGCAATTCGTCGTGTTACACGACCTTACCCGGACCGCATGGACAGTTTCTCGTCTTCCGCTTCCAGCGCCTGATCGTCCTCTGTTCTCCGTAATTGCTGTGGCACTCCTGATGGTTCCCAGTCAGGACCGTAGATCACTCGAGAGAGGTCTGCTCGGAACCGGTGAAGTTCGGATGATCGGCTGCCAGACGAGGGTCTATCGGGCAGGAGCTCTTCCCGATCGTTGCAGTCGTTCACTCTGTCGTTGGGACCTCTCCCACTGGATCCACGCGTCGCTGATGGGCCCCACGTTTGGGACGCCAATTGTAGAAAGGTAGGGCCGAATTCGACCAAGAACCCTTCAGTATTTGCCCGGCGTTAGCCGCCTCTCATACCATTCGAGATTACCAAACAAAGAGGTAGGCGCTGGAGACAGAAGGCAGGAAACAGGAGTTTATTCCGACGGAGCAGAACGCGTCAAATCAGACAACAGGGTATCTTCTCGAGGTGCTCTAAACGCATCCTTGAGGCCTGGCCTCTTATACACAGGTTTATTGCTTTATTACATAAAACACATTCTTGTCAATACTTTGATGTACGGAAAGGCATCCTCGGAATCTCCGCTCCAAACCCGTTCCCACACATATTTACAGTAAAAGTCCCCACCCCGATCTCAGTAGGTGATGACTATGGCGCAGCTGGATATCCAGCCGGCTCCCGGAATGTGTGCGGCTGATCGGATCTCATGGGGTGGAGGCTTTTATCAGTCATAGATTCTTTGAAGAGGGACAGCTTCCTACTGTAAGGGGCAATAAACTGTATCCGCAGGGCTAGGTGATGGCCTGGGATCGGGCGGAACAATCGGGCACAGAGGAAGGGGGTTCATCAAAGGATGCGTGATCATTAAAGGGATGGAGGGAGGTGTTAGTCGGGTACGGGATGTGGCTCCGAGGCAGGGCCGCGCTGAAGGGGTGGTTTATGGCCCAAGCATGTGAGAACGTGGGCTGTCAGCGCGCTGGGGATGCTGGCGGGGTCAGAGGGGGAGAGAGAGAGACGCGCTGGCTATCGGCAGTGGGCAGAGAGGCCATGGCGTTCAAAATGGCTGCTACTTACACGCACATTTGAGCTAAAAGGGGACAAGATGGCGCCGATAATGTTTACGTCGCAATCTAGATTTTAACAGTTTCCAGGTAGAGTTGTGTATCGTCTGCGTAGAGGTGGAAGGGAATGTTAGATTTCCTTAGAAGTGTGGTAAGGGGTTCCATATATACATTGAAGAGTTGAGGAGAGAGAACTGATCCTTGAGGGACTCCTCTACTGACTGGCCGGGGGTCGGACTCGAAGTCGTTGATTTTTATTCTTCGTGAGTGGTTGTGAAAGAAGGAGGAGAACCATTTAAGTACCGTCCTTTCGATGCCCGCTCGCTCTTGGAGGGCTTTGAGGAGCAGGGAGTGGTCAACTGTATTGAACGCGGCTGATAGGTCAAGTAGGATGAGAAGGCTGCATTGGTCTGAGTCGAGGGACATGTAAAGATCGTCTAGGACGTTTAAGATTGCGGTTTCGGTGCTGCATCCCTTTCTGAATCCAGATTGGTGAGGGTCAAGTAGATTGATATTCTCTAGGTGTTGGGTTAGCTGAGGGAGAACACATCTTTCGAGAATTTTAGATAGGAGCGGAAGGTTGGACACCGGTCTGAAGTTGTTCATGTCCTCAATGTCCAGACCAGGTTTTTTTAGTAGCGGCGTGACTTGGCCTACTTTGAGGCAGTCAGGAATGAGTCCCGTACTCAGTGAACTATTGATTATCTTGCACCAGATTGAGGCTAGGGTGAGCTTCATGTCTTTCATCAGGTTCGAGGAGAGCTGGTCTAGAGAGTGGGATGAGGGTTTAGCGGCGGCTATCAGCTTGATTATCTCAACTCCCTGGATGGGGCGGAATGAGGACCAGAGCGTAGGAGGACTCACTAGAGGATTGCTTAATGTTGCTAGTGTCGAGGTCCCCGTGAGAAAGGCAGGGTCCGTGCTGAGAGCCAGATCAATTTTGGCGATTTTATCATTGAAAAAGCTAGCAAAGTTGTTACACAGCGATTTTGACGCCGTCATGTTGGATGTTGCCGGTTTGGAAGTTTGGCTCCTAATGATGTTAAAGAGTTCGTTGGGGCGGTTTTTAGCGTTGTTTAGGGCCAGGCAGAAGAATGATGACTTTTTGTTCATGATGTGCTTATTATAGTTTCTGCGTGCTGCCTTAAGTTGATCGCGATGGAGGGAGGAGGGATTATTCCTCCAGGTTCTCTCAACAGTTCTGAGGTGTCTTCTTTCCTCGTTGATGTCAGTGGTGAACCAAGTCCTTGAGGGTGTTTTTCTAGGTTTTTTTTGTTTCAAGGGAGCCAGCTTGTCCAAGGAGAGTGTCAGGTTAGAGTGGTAGAGAGAGGTTAGATCGGAGGTTGAGAGGTGCTCCACTTCGATTGGAAGGAGCGAGCTAAGCCCTTCTTCTAGTTTGTCTCTAGGGACTCTGGATGTGTTCCTGACCCATTTAGGAGGAGCCAGAGTGGGGGGTTTGGGAAGGGCCGGATGGTTGATATGAAAAAGAATAATGTGGTGGTCGGACCAGTCGACAGGAATGATGTAGTCAATAGTGATTGATTTCTTGTCCGCGATGATTGCATCTAGGATTGCTCCTCGGTGGTGTGTTTCTTCTAGGCAATGTTGGAACAAACCGTTATCTAGCAGGAGTTCATTCAGAGATTGGATGAGTGGGTTTTTTGATTCATTCCATCTCAGGTTAAGGTCCCCTAGAATTAGGCTACTATCGTTGCTAAGAGCGCATTGGGTGATCAAGTCCTTGAGCTGTGTTCCAAATTCGTTGTGGTTACCGGGAGGACGGTACAGGAGATGGCAGTGAAGTGGGCTATTAGTACTCGATTTGATGATGACCGATAGGCATTCGAAGGAATTATAGAGGCATGAGGGATGATCTGAAATGGAGAGGTCGCTCTTGTGAATGATGGCTACACCACCCCCTCTGTGCTCAGGTCTGTCTTTTTGGATGATTGAGAAACCTGGAGGCACCAGCATGTCCATGTTGGGGAGAGACAGGGTATTAAGCCATGTTTCAGTGATGAAGGCTACATCCAGGTCGTGTGAGAGGATGGCTTCCGCTATTTCTGTAGCGTGTTTGGCAGCAGATCTGCTGTTGATGAGCATACAGTTGAGGTGTGGTTTTTCATTAGGCTTCTGAGTGTCAGGGAGGGCCTGGGTATAGAAGTTAGGTACTCTGGCGGTCTGAGGGAATAATTTGTCTTTGTAGAGGCACAAACTGGGCTCACTGCAGGTGAGACAGCAGGGTGCAATTGTGTTCACGAGATGTGACCTATAATAAATGTAGGGCCAAACATTACTTAGGTGTTACCAAATAGACAGATAGTGGAAGCTCCACCAAGTGTTGTCTGGAGCGCTTACACGTGAGTTCAGGGCTGGCGGATGCAAGCAGCGAGCAAGCGCGATCCTCAAGGTGGAAAACCACCAATATCCACAGTCGGAATTACCAAGAATAAGGTATGCTCTAAACAGAGCTTGATGAATCTACAAGAAGGAGCTCACTGAGCACACTAGTAGCATTAAGGCATAGATCACTGTTGCTCTAGACTAGTCAAAGTATTCACATAGTCAGCATTAGTGAGAATAAGCTAGTGGTGAGCCAACCGCTGCATTAGCTCTTACTATTAAAAGTATTGACATAGTCAGCATTAGTACTTTAGCAAGTCTATCAAAATAAAATACAGCGCTAGGGTGTTAGTTACTATTTTAAAACAACCAGGAGGCAGAGAGTGAACTAATTTGCTTCCACCCTAAGTAGTGTTAACTCTTATTAGCACAGAAGCGCGCTGTGGTGAGCATAATGGTTATGGTGATTGGGGACAATTGGAACAGCCAGGCTGATATATTTATTTTTTATTTTTCTTATTTTAGAAGTTTTGTATAGCGCTGGCTAGACCAAAGGTTATCAGAGCGCTTCACAACATATGCATCATATACATTAATGTGCAGGCATGAGATCTAGGGGATCCAGGGGAGTGGGGGAACATGTAAGTTAGGGCAGTCGTGAGACTGGCATATGACTGCATATCATACTTATCCACTCAAAAGTAAATTAGGGAAGTAGCGCTGCTTCTATGGGAAGAAGGGAACAAACACAGCCAGTGCTTACCTGTTTAGAGCTGCCTAATAGTGCTCATGTTTGCGCTCTCCCAATTGGAGAAACGCGCATCCGATGGGGATGATCCATGGAGTGCTGTGGTGTCTTCCTCAAGATAAGGACAATGCATCTCTTGCGTACCTTGCTTGTGTTTGTGGGGCGTAATTACGCCAATGGGTGTGTCAAAGGCGTGGAAGCAAGGAGCGTCTGTCTACCCAGTGCCAAGCGGGTCCTGTAAGATTATGCACATGGAAACAACATGTGAAAGGCAAGTAACTGGGTGCTGTAAGGCTCTGATATTTAGCGCGTCGCGCAGCTTCTTTAGCGAGGCACTTTGCTGTTAGGAATTTGTATTTCAATAGGAATTTGGTGGGTTTCCATTTTCACTAACCATCATTTTACTTTTGAACGCCCCGCTTACCTGCACTTTAATTGTATTTACACCGCTGCTTAGCGGGTCTCTTGCCACAGTCACGATCACTCCGGGGACGCCATCTTGGGGATAGTTGGGACGTCTGGTGGGCACCATCTTGGGGCAGCATTCTAGCTGTCAGACGGACACCTAAGACGCCTATTTAAACCTGCCATATGCAAGCGTGCAGCGCATGTGCGCAGCGGGTGCGCCGTGGGCGCGCCGGAGGCTCGCCAGAGGCGAGCCCATCTACGCCCATCCACGACCAACCGGGACCAGGGGCCACAACCCCTGGCCAAACCATTAGGTATAGTAGAGCTGCACTGATGAAGCTCCACCAGGGGGATATGCAGCTTAGCGAGGAATGCCTGATTTTGTTAAGCCAGGAAGGGCTGCTTAAATCTTTGCGGGCACGGGAGGGGAGGGGAAAAAGGAATGTAGACATGACTTTGAACTATGGGCTTTTAAACACTCGATCATTACAGAAGCACAACTTGGAAATCTTTTCGCTACTACAGGACGGGGAGGTTGATGTCCTTGGGGTCACGGAAACGTGGCTTGAGGAATCCTCTACCCCGGATGTGGTGGCCTCCCTCCCTCCGTATTTTATGGCTATTTGTCAAAATCGTGTGGGCACAAAGAGAGGAGGCGGGGTTGCTCTCCTCCACAATAGTCGTTGGAGGGCGGAAAGAGTCTGTGCTGAAAGTCTAGGCGGCGCAGACGTCTTCGGAGTGAAATTTGAGATGGGCACTAATTGCCTGGTTATCTTATTGGTGTATCGCCCTCCCTGGGCCAAACCAGCGTTTATGGATCTTTTTGTGGAGGTAGCCCATGACCTTAGATCTCGTTACAAGAATCTGATGGTGATGGGAGATTTTAACTTCCATTGGGAGATATCCCCCAAAGAAGGGCAAGCTAACCATCTAGAAGAGGCTTTAATGGCCCTAGGCATGGTTCAACAAGTGATCGGCCCTACGCACGACAAAGGCCACACCTTAGATTTGGTATGGACGACGGATCCAGCCCCGAGTCAGGTTGTTACTACGCCGTGTGTCTGGTCTGACCACTATTTAATTAGGGGCCAGAGGGTGGTCCATATATGTGGAGGAAAACCCAGGGCGGCGTGGAAAATGGTGAGGAGGTGGAATAATATAAATGAGGAAGAGCTGGCTGGTAATTTACTAAATTTCACCGCATCCAATACAATCAATGATAACATAGAGGTTGCTAGTCAAAAGTTAATTGACAAATTAAAGAAAGCCATTGACGTCGTTGCACCGGCTAAAAAGGTGAAACTGGTGGACAAAGGGGTGGGGGCACCTTGGTTTAACAATACTTTGAGAAATAGGAAGCAGGCTCTATGGAAAGCGGAGAGAGCCTGGCGGAGGGACTGTAATATGAATGCACAGAATTTATATGTGCAGGAGCTCGCACTTTATAAAAAGGCTATTCTGGCTCGAAAATCTGAATTTTTTGAGACCAGAATCGCGACAGCTCGAGATCCGCATAAAGAAATGTTTAAGGTATTCACGGAACTGAGGAATAATAAAGAGCAGAAGCCTGAGTTCTCGCAGAAGGACTGCCAGAACTTTCAGGATTTCTTTACGAGTAAAATTGAAGATCTTCTGATTGAAATCTCTCGCACCCCAATCCTCGACTGTCCATTACAAACTATGCCAACCATCCCTGAGGTCCTATATTCCCTGAACACATTGCCCTTGATTACGAAGGAGATGTTAGCTAGCTTAGTGGAGAGAGTGAAGTCAGGCTCTCAGGTGGATCCCTGCCCTCCTAGAGTTTTTAAGCTTGCTCTGTCAGGGATAGAGGAGGACGTCCTTGCTCTCCTAAACAGGTCATTGGTGACAGGACAGGTTCCAACTACTTTTAAAGAGGCCCGGCTGATCCCGCTGCTTAAGAAGCCAGGGGCGGATGTCAACAATTTAAAGAACTTTAGGCCCATCTCCCAACTACCTTTCTTAGCTAAGGTGGTGGAGTAGCATGTTCTGACGCATCTCTCGAAACATCTGGAGACAAATGATCTGTTAGAGCGAAATCAGGCTGGCTTCCGGATACATCACAGCACGGAGCTGGTGATGTTGTCCATTTTGGATGAACTAAGATGCAGAGCTGATGAGAAGATCCCCGGTGCCCTGGTGCTCCTTGATCTCTCCGCCGCTTTTGACACGGTGTGTCATAGTCAACTGCTGAAGCGTCTGAGAGATCTGGGCATCGGGGGGACCGCACTAGGCTGGCTAACTTCATTCCTGCAGGGAAGATCGCAGAGGGTTCAGTTGTCAGACCTAGTATCTACAGCAGCGGCCATAACCTGTGGAGTTCCGCAAGGTTCTGCTCTTTCACCGCTCCTTTTTAACATCTATTTGCAGCCACTGATTTCAGCTCTTAATCAGATGGATTGTCAGATATACAACTATGCTGACGACACACAGATTATCATCCAAATTGAGGATTCGCCAGGAGCCCAAGCCAGGCTGCATAACATCTTAAAGTATACAATCAACTGGATGTCCACCAACTCCTTGAAGATTAATCCAGATAAAACCGAGGTGCTGCCTATCACCATCTCGGGCAACCCTTGGAACGATCGTTTCTGGCCCAAGGAGTTGGGTAGGACTCCAGTGCCGGCAGTCGTGGTGAAAAGTCTGGGCATCCACATTGATGGTAATTTGTCTATGAAGAAGCAAGTGTCTTCTGTGGTGGCCACATGCGTCGGCCTCCTTAGGCAACTTCGTAAAATCTCCTAAATGTGTCTTTTTCTACCTTAAGGAGCGTGGTGTCCGCGATGATCCTAGGACGGTTGGATTATGGTAACGCCCTTAATGTCGGGCTTCCGCAGCAACAACTTTCAAGACTGCAAATAGTTATGAACGATGCCGCTAGACTGATTTTTAAAAAACCCAGGAGTATGCATGCTTCGCCTCTCCTGCGCCAATTACACTGGCTCCCTATTAAGCAGAGAGCATTGTTTAAAGGTCTATGCATCTCGCACAAGGCAGTATATGGCAATGCGCCCAGTTACATCAAAGCCCGACTGTCTTGTTACACTCCTGGGAGGACATTGCGGTTATCAGAGGATATTCTTTTGGTCAGCTCTCGCTTCCGCCTGTCCACCTTGGGCGGACGTGCCTTTTCAACCATTCTTCCGGCAGTTTGGAACAAACTGCCATTGCACCTTCGGAAGTAGTCTAATCTACTGCCGTTCCGTCGGATGCTAAAAACTGTGCTTTTTCAAGATGCATGGGGCGTGTTATAAGCTGGTTGCCTGTTTCTGTAATGTCCGGTGTCTCCACGTACAAGCGCTTAGAGACCTATAGGTGATAATGCTCAATATAAATTGAAATAAAAAAATAAAAATAAAAAATAGCAACCAAAAGAACCATCGCTAATGGCCAAACTTGAGCATATGGCCATTTATACGGTTGTTGCACAAGGAATGAAAATAAATAAAAAAAATGGTCTCGTATTGGTTAAAAAAGGAGCTAAACACAACAAATAAACACATTATATGGAAATAAATGATGAGTAAATTAGACCATCAGATCAACAATCCAATAGGATGCACATAAAGAAAATATAATAATAACTAGCTTACCTGTCGCGCGTTGCTGCAATCTCAGAAGAAAGGACATTTAAGGAAACTTGTTATGATAACATTAAATTTCCATTGTGTCATTTTTATTGAAACGTATTCATTTTAATATGGAAAACATTTCAAAGTGTTGTTTTAATTCTGTGTATTTATTCGAGTGCTTGTGGATACACGATATTTTTTGTTTTTCCATCTGATGCGTAGACGAATAAATCAGAAGGTTTTCCGACGCCTGAGCTGGCCACATACAGTTGTCCATGTGAGAAGCACAGATTCTCCAAATCTAGTCCACACACTTGCAGCGATTGTCCTTGTGCTTTGTTGATGGTCAGTGCAAAAGCGAGTTGCACCGGAAACTGTAAACGTTCAGTATTGGAAAGATTATGAGTGCCCTCGGTGGCCGGGGGGCCGATATTTAACACATTTTTCTTTTTTTGCCAGAAACCTTTGCGGGAGTGTACTCAACAACTTTTAACCATTTTTTATTTTTATTTTTTTATTTATTTATTTATTTTTTAGCCAGAAACCTTTGCGGGAGTGTACTCAACAACTTCCCAAAGTTTTATGCCGATCGGATCGATGGTGTAGTAATGCATTAAGGACAAACGGACATACTTTGGTTTTTATATATATAGATAATAAATTACAATGGATATGGAAATAGCAACATCATTAGGTAGTGAATACTTTGCTGTAGAAAGGTGGGCCCACAGATAGGTGAAGCTAGGAAGGAGCTTCAAAGATAAAAATCAACATTTTGTGAGTGGTATGGGCCTGATTAGATACAGTCCTGGTAGGTTCTGGAGACATGTATTGTGTCAATTGTTACAAGATCAGTTCATAACAGTAATGAATTGCATTAATAAATCCATTTGCACTCAAGTCTTTGAAGGGTGTATGATGTGTCTCCACCTCTTGGAGGCGGGAGTGCTTTTACTATAATTTGTCATCAGACGTCATCCGGCGTATGCTTCTTTTCTGCATAGTGTTGTACAAAGGGGCTGTTTCAATCATACAGTGAATCCGGCTCTTCTGTTGACTTATCCTGGTTTTCACTGGTTGTGATGTTTGACCAATGTAAATCATGTACATCCACACCATATGAAATAAATGACATTAGTAGATGCACAGTTTCTGTGGTGTTGTAGTGTAGTCTGCATGTTGCCATGCACAAATGTTTTTTTTTTCCTGCGTGTTTTGACATGAGAAACAATTTCCGCATTTATAGTGCCCCTCAATGGGGCTCAAGCTCCATGTGGATAGGATGCTCTAGGTGGGCTTGGGAACACCTGTGTTGGCTTGTACTAAGTGATACTTTATATTCCTGAGTGAGAACAAAGGAAGTTATAAGCGCTGCGAGGCCTCCGGGTAGTTTTGGCGCTATATAAATATAATTTTTCATTTCATTTCTTTTAAGCTGTCCATAGTGTTGAGAGTGGAACAGTGTCTCTTTATGATCTTCACCATCTTGTTAGTGTCTGGGCAAAATGTTGTGACGCATGCCATCTTGTCGGAAGAGGATCTGATCCTGGACTGTAATAGCGCCTCTCTTGGACTGTACCATTCTGTTTTCATGGATGTCTTTACCAAGCATTTAGGGTGCCTGGGTCCCTTGAGTTTGTTGCTAAGGATGGTGCCTTCTTTGAAGAATTCCTCCTTAAGTTCACAATTTCTGAAGAGCCTAAGAGATTGTCCAAATGGCAAACCGCCTTTAAGAGCCCATTCGGTAAAGATGCTACACTGCAATAGTGTGTTGAGTTCAGTTGTCTTTCTGTACAGAGATACAATGAGGTCATTGCTGTTGTTTTTGATTTCTGGGTCTAGGAAGGGGAGACTATGGTGAATCATGTTGTGCGTGAATTTGAGGTATGGTTGACACTGGTTCAGGTATTGAATAAATAGTATCAGAGTGTCTTGTGGGCCATTCAAAATCATAAAGATATCGTTAACATACCTCTTCCAGCAACAAATGTTGCTGAGGTTTGGATTGACGTTGGTGTGGACATGGGCATGCTCAAATTGGCCAACGTAGACGCTCACCAAGTTAGGTGCGAAAATTGCTCCTATCGATACCCCAGAGCACTATTGGTAATTGTCCCTACCCAACAAAAAATAGTTGGTGGTCAAAGTGATCTCCAGGAGTTTGACAATAAATGAAGTAGGCACACGGAAGCAGGCGTCCGTGGGTCAATCATCAGTCTGGTAACATCAATGGTCTGTTGCTGGCGGATGTTTGTATACAGTGACTCAAAATTGAGAGTCACTAGTACTTCGTTTGAGGGGTCCTCAATGAGATTAATCATAAAAGTGATCCTTAGGTGGTGGCTGAGCCCAGACTCAAATAGCACAGCTACCCACATTGCTAAAATGGGTCCATTTTTAGGGTGAGAATTTGAAGTCTCCAAGTAGCGTTTGGAGTCTATCATCTCATAGGCGAGAGACCCAGACTCAAAAGTAGGATTCCATTTTTATCAAGATAAGTGTGGAAATGCTGTGTACAAACGGGGAACAAACGGCAAGGGACAGCATGCAGGGGACAAGCATTGTTGTGCATAAACAACAGTTTTGACAGAAAGAATTTATTTAAGGTATTTTGGATAACAATGACTTAACCACAAGGTCAATGACGCTCTTCTCAGAAACCTAGATGAGTAGATACATATAATCTATAAACATATAACCTAGATGGTGAGTGGGAAAGGTGAAGAAGGAATGGTAAGATGTTTTCTTAAGTCTTTCCTCTAGAGAAGGACTGATTTGTAGTCTTTTTCAGAAGTTCCACGAGTAGGCTGCATTGACTTCTAGTGTCTCTTTGCCCTGTTGTGAGAAATAGATTTCCGTCATTGTCAAGGGCTGGGCACTATGAAGTCCTCTCTTGTTGACTGTCTCAGAAAAGGGAAACTCCTTCCAGCTGCCACAGTGCCACTCTGCACTTGTATGCACAAGAAATGTGCCATAAGTCTCCGTAATATGCCTTCACTTTGGAAAAAAGTCACAAAGGACAGAAAAATGGCCTTCGCAATATTGGTAGAAAATCAGGGGTAACAAGTGCTATATGAATGCAAATCTTTCTTCCCCTTTTATCCCTCCGCTATCGTTCTCACTCCAAGTAACTGACTAATATCCACCACTGAAATGACTTCATATTTCAACATATTAATTCACCACTAATCCTTTGTAGGCTTCCTGAATAGCGTGCGTCAACAATCGCTATATAAATACAAACCTTTGTCCTCCTCTATCCTTCTGCTATCATTCCAAATCCAAATAACTGACTAACCTATCCACCACTTAAAATGTACTTGCATGTTTCACTATACTAATTCAACACTAATCCTCTATGGGTCCCGGAGTAGCGTGCTACTCGCCAAAAAAGCGATTTGACGCCTCATCAGGGGTAGTAAGCGCTATATAAATGCAATTACAATACAATGAATGATACAAGTGATAAAAAGGGTACCATTATAAATATCCTGAGACAAGGTCAAGAAATAGCCCAGCTAGCAATGCGGTTGAAGGAAAAATCTGTGACAAAAATTGAAACCAAGTCGGCAATGAACATGAAGAAAATCAGGCATACAAGAACTTAGTGACACATCTTACTCTTACCAAGTCTTCCTTATACATGACAGTGAAATTAAATAACAGGAAAAATAGTTTATACCAGTTTGGTTTGGGGAATCTCTGCTTACAAGCACTGGAAATACAACTATCTTGGAGAAGAACAAATTTAAGGCTACCCGCATCTTATCCTTGAGGCATCTGGTGTAAGATGATGGACCATTTCTTTAACTGCCTTCTTTACCTCCATGTTTCAAAAATGACCTGATTCCGGGCTCTGCACTGTTTGCAGATGAGCCCACCACCAGCAAGAAACTTTGTTGAATCTACCTCGCCGGAGCAGCATCAAAATAGATGCTGAGCTCCAGAGCCAAGGATGATACTTTCCCTTTAGCAAACAGCACACCAAGTGACAAGCCACTGCTTCTGGTGAGGTCCATTCCTGAATGTAACACCCATGTAGCTTGGAGGGCCATGCTGGAGGGCTTTGTGGAGGATGTGTGTCATCCTAAAATGTATTTTTGCTCAAATGCTAGCAAATGACTGCCATCGAACTTAGTGATTCGATATAAAGGTTGAAAAGGGAAGGTGAAATGATATACCAGCGATTTGTCAATAGTTTGTTAGTTTACTTCTCACACCTTTTTTTGATAAATAGCCAGTAATATAGTAGCTCCAAATATTGTTGGTATGGCACCAGTGATTATATATTCTTTAAACAATGGGAAAAGTATTCTTCCCCAATTTTATGCATCCCTCATTAGTGGGTAATTCATGAGGACATTGAGTGTTGAAGTATTCAGAGTTCTTAACACAATTAGTAGCTCATTGGGGCCTTGGGTGTGGAACCATATGGAGTTCTTAATACAACTGGTAGCTCATGGACCTTGGTTTCATGGTGAAGTATATAGAGTTCTTAACACAATTAGTAGCTCATCGTGGCCTTGGGTGTTGAAGTATATAGAGTTCCTAATACAAATGATAGCTCATTGTGGCCTTAGGTGTTGAAGTACATTGAGTTCTTATTACAACTGGTAGCTCAACATGGCCTTGGGTGTTGATGTATATAGAGTACTTAATTCAACTGGTAGTTCATTGTGGACTTGGGTGCTGAAGTATATAGAGTTCCTATTACAACTGGTAGTTCTTCATGGCCTTGGGTGTCGAAGTATATAGAGTTCTTATTACAACTGGTAGTTCAACAAGCCCTTGGGTATTGAAGTATATAAAATTCTTAAAACACTTTAGAGTCTTGGCAAGCGATGATTCTTGGCAAGCGATGATAAAGTGATCAAAGCTACACTGACATTGCTGAGGAAAAATAGCCATAACTATTTAATGGTATTGGAAAGCTCACAAACGATGAAATCACCTCACACACATTAAGACGTAATCCCAGTTGTACAAGAAAATGCAAGGCTTTTCAGCATCCTTGTTAAAATCACATTTTGGTGCATCCTGTGCTGCAAATTGGGTAGGATTTGATGCTTCTGTTGGCTATCTGGCCCCCCTTTACCGTTGTTGCTCTAGGCATCTCCTAGTCTTGCTGTAATACTGAGTGCAGCTCAGCACTGGAAAGCACCCAAAAGGTGAGACTGAGTGACATCAGAGAGGCTAGGCGTAGCTTCACCTGTTCCCGCGCCAGGCTCCGAAACCTGTCTTCTCTCTGATTGCGAACCAAGGGAAATCAGCCGCAGCCCGTGCAGGTGAGGGTGGTTGGGCTGGGTAGGGGGTGGGAGGATATTTTGACGGATGATAAAGAGGGAAACTTAATTATTTATTTAATTTCCCCTCGTCATCGCCTGTCGGAATCCCCCCACCAGCCTCCCAGCTCTTAACTGCAAGGGCCAAGACTAAGGGAAATGTGGGAATGCGAGTGGCACCCCACAGTAGTGGCCGGTTCTCCTAAAGCCACTGTCAGGGGGGGCGTGGCCACGGCGGCGAACGTAATGGCCGCTTTGCTGTGAAGCTCCTCCGAGCGGGCGCCCGGCAACAGCGAAAAGGGATGTAATCCGCGCCCCATCTATTTCCCAGACGCCAGGACCTACCTCCCGATGTCCGTGGGACCACCTGGGTGAAATTTCCGAGCCGCGGGAGCGGCCGAGCACAGAGTACACGGCGGAGGGGACCTGAGGCCTCCGGACCTCGACGCCATCTTCCCTCTCTGCGCTGGAGCGCCGGGTGAGTGCCGCTTGGCCGCTAGCGGTCGCGATCCCGATCCCTGCTGTCTCCCCTGCTGGGCTCGCGTAGGCGCCGTCCTTGCTGCGCTGTTCCCGTTGCTCTGGGCTGCCTGGTTCCCGGCGTGAGGCGGGGACCTCCGGCCCGGGTGAGCGCCGGAGCCGGGGCCTAGATTACGGGCCCGTGCGGGAGTGCAGGTGGCGACCGTGGGCCTGGTGGAGGGCGGAGGGAGAGGGGCTCGCGGCTGCTGGGGAACCTGGCGGCGATCTCGCCGTGCGACTGCTGCAGCGGAACCAGTGCCTCTCCGCTTTCTTCCAACGCGGTCTCTCCCTAATCAGTTACGCTTGCCGTAGAGAGGGCCCCTGACCGGGAGAGACTTGGAGTCGGATCACTGTGCTGGCTGTGTCTGGCTGGTATTTCCCCCGACCTTGCTCCCTTGGATTGAGACCTATTCACTGGGTACACGCAACGCTGGTTCTCCACAGGCTCTGGTGGCTCCTGATTTTGATCACTCACCTTGATCATTGATCCCTGTTCTCCGCCACTTTCGCTGCGCCTGCGGCCTCGCAGCGCGTCCTTGACGATGGGGAAAAGAGATCCTTCCCAGAGGACGCTCACTTTCGACAAACCATCTCTCCCCGCCTCCGACCCTTCCGCCTGGTGCGGCATCTGGCGCTCATGGGCCACAGGACGGGGGTGATGCAACATCCATGATGGCCGCCATGATGGGGGAAATGCGTGCTGGCTTCAAGGCACTGGACACACGCTTCGATAGTCTGGAGAAAAAGTTATCTGACATTGGCTCCACGGTTCAGGCCCACGACCGACGCCTTGACTTAGCCGAGTCCAGAATATCGGATGTGGAGGACGGGTCTTCTAAAACGCTGAAACGGCTGGAACGCGTCAAAAAACTTCTTAAAGATGTGGCCATTAAGAATGAGGACTTGGAAGCGCGTAACCGGAGGAATAACATTCGGATCCTTGGCGTGGCGGAGACAACTGCCACTGGCCGATTTGACACCTTTGTTGAAAGTCTCCTCATTGAACTGTTCGGAAAAGACACCTTCACGGCTGGCTTTGTGGTGGAACGAGCACATAGGTCGCTGGGGCCTAAACCGCGCCCGGGGCAACTGCCCCGACCCATTATTGCCAGGATTATGAACTTCCGGGACCGTGACGCCGCACTCCGAGCTGCATGAGAGATTGGGGAGGTGTGGTGGCAGGGGAGCAAGTTGTCCTTCTTTCCGGACTACACGTTAATGGCGCAAGAGGCACAGCGGAAATTTACTAGTGTCAAGGCGGCTCTTCGCAATCTAGGCTTGACATACAGTATGCTTTACCCGGCGCGCCTGAAGGTGGATGTTAATGGCAGATTCCGCTTCTTTGACTCTCCGGCTGAGGCCCAGGACTTTTGTCACACTTACAAAAGGGGTCCGGGCTCGTCTTCCGGCTCCAGGCCTAACTCTCCACCTCAACCTGACACACAGGCTAGCGCGGACCTGTTTGTAGACACTGGCCTGGGCTGATCGTCAGAGGATACTCCAGTCATGACTCTTTATCTCTGTGCGGGAACGGTCCGAATTTGCTGGATTTTGTTATTTGCTAATATCTCATATTTCGCGCAGTTGGGTTGCCCGCTTGGGGGTAGCGTTGCCTCCCCCCATGGCGTATGCCTGCTCATGTTGTTCTTCTTGGGGTTTGTTACGTTTAAGTTTGCAGAAATGTTTTGCTGTTCTGTATAATTGGCTATTGGTGTGCTGCACTGCTGTTCAGAGATTGGCTGGGTTCTGCCTCTCAAGGGATACTGGGAGGCTGGGTGGTGGGTGGGGGATGGGTTGTATGTTTTTATTGTGGCTCATTTTCTTTTTTTCTTTTTGATGGATTGCGAGACTTATGGTGTCGGCTCGTTGGGCGACCACCCATTGCTTACAGTTCTTGATTTGACGATATGGCCTGGTTAGGTCTGCAGCCTGGTCCATCTAGACTTACATTGATGACATGGAATGTTCGTGGCTTGAACTCCACCCGTAAACGTAAACAGGTGATGCAATATGCTGACCGGCATAAAGTGGATGTTCTTTTCTTACAAGAAACACACATGGTGCAGGCGGACACGGCTTCATTGGCTAGGAGTTGGGGTGCCCACAGAGTGTTTTCTAGCTACAGTAGATACGCACGTGGGGTGGCGATTCTGATACATAAGCGGATCCCCTTTGTGTTCACAGACAGTAAAGTTGATGGCGACGGCAGATATGCGATAATCTCTGGGGTGTTGTATGGTTACAGGATTGCCTTTGTGGGGTTCTATGGTCCCAATACTGACTCACCGGCCTGTCTTCACGACCTCTACCTATCACTGCTCCACTCAAACATAGAGCTACTGGCGCTGGGGGGCGATTTCAATCTGTTGATGGACCCTTGTAGGGATAGCACGTCTCCCTCCCCAGATCGCAAACCACTTGCCCGTGCAGCCGTGGCGGCTATCTGCTCACATTTCTCACTGCTTGACATAGAGGCCAAACGACACACTACCACCCCTGCATTTACTCACCACTCCAGTTACCACAACACGGGCACCAGGATTGACTACTGGCTACTCTCTCCGGGCTTGGCGGGATGGGTCACTGATCTTCACACGCTCCCCCGCACTCTTTCTGATCACTCCCCGGTGGTCCTGACGCTGGCGATCCCTAGGCTGGGCGGATATGAACGGCAATGGAGATTCCCGGGGAGAGCCTTAACGGACCCGGTCTTTATTGAGGAGATCCGTTCCGCAATTGAGGACTATTTCGAAATCAACACTGGCTCTGTGACCACTTGGGCTACTTTGTGGGAAGGGTGTAAGGCCACTATAAGGGGGGTATGCTTCACCAAACGTGTTGGAGCATTGCGTGAAATCCGTGCCACTCTGAACCGCCTGGAGACCGAACTGTTAGCGGTTGAAAGCGAGATCCTTGCTAACCCTTCGCCGGGTCGCGAGGCGTGGCGCCTCGAGCTTCTGATGGAGTTCAGGGACTCCGCGGACAGAGAGTTGCGGTTTCAGGGCAAATACCACACGGCGCGCCGGTATGGTGAGGGTGATAGGCCGGGCAGGCTATTGGCCCAGCTGCTACGCCCGCCGCGGCAGGCCGCATACATCACCGACATAGCTGACGCAAAGGGTGAGCACCACTTCTCTACCCCTGCTATTTGTGACACCTTTTTGACCTACTATCGTCATCTTTACACGTCCGCACTTCCTGATGATTGCCGTGACCCGGGGTCGTATATTAACGAAATTGCTATGGTGTACTTAGAGAGATATATGCAAGACTTTTTAGCTCATCCCATAACTCCGGAATTGATTGCTGAGGTCATTGACTCCCTGAGGGGCTCCTCGGCGCCCGGCCTTGATGGCTTCACGGCCGATTTTTACCAGACATACAAAGAGGAGCTGGTGCCCATTCTTGTTGAAGTATATGCAGAAGCCCTGGAGTCTGGTATTCTTCCCCCAACACTCCGAGAAGCGGTCATCGTTTTGTTGCCTAAACCGGGTCGCGACCCCACGGTCTGTGGTTCCTACCGCCCACTGTCGCTTCTAAATCTAGACTACAAGATCTTGGCCAAAGTACTTGCTTTGCGGCTTGCACTGCTGGTGAACACCATTGTTTCGCCAGCGCAGTCTGGCTTTATCCCTCAGAGATCAACCTCCCTGAACCTTCGCACGCTTTTCTCGGTCCTACAAAGAATTGACCCATCCACGCCAGCGGCTGCTGTCTTCTTAGACGCCGAGAAGGCTTTCGACACTCTAGAATGGCCCTTTTTTTTGGAGGTGATGCGCAGGATGGGCATGCCCGCAATGTTTGTTGCGACGGTGGAGCTGCTGTATACTGCGCCCACGGCTCGCATACGCTTAAACGGCACCATCACTGATGGGTTCACACTCTCTAGAGGCACCCGACAAGGGTGCCCCTTATCTCCCCTCCTTTTCATTTTGGCAATGGACCCCCTGGTTCGTCACTTCCAGGAGAAACATCTCCACAGAGGGCTCCAATTCCGCACTGGCCCTCTTTTGGTCTCGCTTTATGCGGACGATATGGTTTTATATGACCGTACTCCGGAGACCAATCTCCAACACTTGTTATCTGAGATTGCTCGATTTGGCGAATACTCGGGCCTCAGGGTCAATTGGCACAAATCACAACTATTTCCGCTCACCCCCGCCACCACACGGTGGCCTTGCTCTCTTCCATTGGAGTGGTGTGAAGAATCTGTCAAGTACCTTGGGATACATGTCCATCTTGACACTGTGTCAATCGTTCGTCTAAATTACGGGCAAGCTCTAGATTTTCTGGAAGACAACACTGACAGATGGCTCCGTCTCCCTCTGTCGTTGGCCGGACTTATTGCTATTGTTAAGATGGTGGTTCTTCCCCGGTTTTTGTACCTCTTCAATAACATACCAATCCCTCTAACCAAGGTTTTTTTCACGCAATTACGCACTGCCCTGTTGAGATTGGTGTGGGGGGGGGGAACCCACGCATAGCTTGGCGCACACTGACGCTACCTTACGAGAGAGGTGGCTTTGGGGTCCCGGATTTCTATCTCTACTACTTGGTCGTCCAATGCTCGTATACCCACCATTGGTACCAACCGGACGCCAGAATCCCACATTTGAAACCTGAGGCCGATGCAGCGCTCCCAGTGCCACTTAACGCAGTCCTCCCCAGGGGCCTACCTCGGGACCCTCACGACATACTCCCGCTCACTACGACGACTTGGGCTTGGGGGACAAGGTCAGGCGCTTACTGCACATAGACACACTGCACTCATCTGCCCTTCCGTTACCCAACTCACACTGGCTCCCTATAACAGGCGAATCTGTGGTGCGCCGGTCACTATCCAAATTCCAACTACTCACGGTTGGTGACCTGTTCCCCAATGGACATGCCTTCTCTGTTACTGAGGACCCCCATTTCACTGATCGAACCTTTATGGATACTTTCATACTCACGAGATTGCGAGCGTTGTTGAGAGCTACATTTCCCACATTCCCCCTGCCGCCTGATGATAATCCCGCACTCACATTCATCATACAAAATAACTCTGGGGCTCATGTGGTGTCTAAACTCTACAAGTTGTGCTTGTCCTTACTTCCATCGTCGGATGGGGCGGTCCGTGCCGCATGGGAACATGACCTGGGCACGCAGATTTCGGACGACCAATGGGAGGCATGTTGTGCTATGACCAGGGAGGTTTCCACGAATAGTAGGCACAAACTCATACACTTTAAATTCCTGCGGAGGATGTATCACACACCGGCACTTGCTCACAGAATTGACGCCAACAGACCTCATGACTGCCCCAAATGCAGCGCCCCTCAGGCGGATTTTGCACACCTATCCTGGACTTGCCCGAGACTCCACACCTATTGGGTTGAGGTACACAACCCGTAAACTGGCGTCCATTTGCTTCCTTCTGGCCAAAAGGGAGGTTGCACTGCTCTGGTGTGCGCGACGCGCCCCCACGGTCACCTCATGGCTTGGGAGTGTGGCATACTGTAATGTGAATAGTGTGGAATATTCGGAGCAGCTCCCAACCTCTTCTCGCCCTATTGACTTCTGGGGTCCGTATCGCCAATATATTGCAAAGATGACACGTGAAACACCCTCTCAGTCACTTCATCCCATCACACCGACTGGGGTGGGCTAGGGCATGAGTGACCCCTTCATTGCACCTACCATCGTACTAACCCTCACTTCTGCCCTGGGATGCACGCAACTTGGTCCGGGTAGTTGGTGAGTTGTTGCCCCTCCTGGCTTCGGGGGGTATTGCCTGACACACAGGGAGGCTGTATTATGTTCGACCTATCCTTCTGCCTTTCTTGCTAACACGCAAATGTGTGGACTACTGAACACCGTCCGTGTATTGGTTGGGTGGTGCCTGATGTTGTCTGCTTTGTCTGGACTGGGATGTTGTCAGGGATGGTGGTTACCACCACTCGAGCTGAACTACTGTGTTGGTCTTGCAATCTAGTAACTATGATTTTTGTTTCTTTTATCTTGCCTTCGATTTTCGTACTATTCATTTCTTTCCTTTTGAATCTCTGTTGCCTTATTAGAAAAATGTTACCTTGTATCATTCTCTATGTTCGAATACGCAGTCCTACTGGAAACGCCAGTGTTTTATTTGCAATGTTCAATGTGATACCGGATGTCAATTTATACTGGTTAAGTGCTTGGTCTTTACAAATGTGGATTGCCTCAGCAGCTTTAATAAAGTGTTTAAAAAAAAAAAAGCCACTGTCAGTGCAACGCTACTACTCTTCTTTTAATGTGAAATGGAGATGGTGGGTTTGGAGGGATGGCAGACCCCAAGTAGTTGGGCAATGATGAGGTTGGTGGTGGTGGGTGGCAGGACACAAGGTAATTGTTTTTATATTTGGGCAGGGGAAGGAAAGGCGATGCCTAAGGTGATGTCAGGCGGTAGCTTCAATCAGGGGCGGCTCATCCGCAATGGCAAAGGAGCGTCGCCCCACTGCCAGAAGATGATAAATAAAACAATAACACATTGTTATTATCATCTTATTTATCTCTCTCTGGGCTGCTACCGTCTGACAGGAGGAGCGGGCCAGGCCATAGCAGGGAGGAGTACTGTGCACTTATAAGTGCGTATGTCAGTTAGGCGAGCCGTCTAAGGCCGGCCAAACAGACATGCGCACTCATGTTTCTCCAACCCAGCTGTGTTCCAGAGCCGGATGGAGAAACCCCACAGGCTCTCAGGTATAGTCTGAGCAGAAAACGAGGCTGCTCAGACCAATCGAGGCGCTGCTCTCATGCGATGAGAGCAGCATCTGTATTGTGTGGGAAGCCTGTGCCTCCAGGCCCATCCACTTCCTGAGGAGCAGGAGCAACAAGGTAGCCGAAAGTGGGAGCGAAGCTGAGCAGCAGGTAAGTGATTTTAATTAGTTTTACTTCCAAACTCCTCCTCTTTGTCCCCTTCCATCCCTCCCCCCACCTGCTGCCACCCTACCGGTTTTGATTGGTAGCAACTGCCTCTGGGGTTTGGAGTGTTATATAGTCCCCCTCTAAAGAATGTATTCTGTGGCAAATAGTTGGGTACAGGTGCTCTCAGTAGGGCATGGTGAGGCGTCTGTCAGATTTCCCTCCGGATTTTGACATGCCAGCACTGACAAGAACACACACACTCACACTCTAAGGGTAATGCAGAGGGGGGTAGAGAGAGGTGGCACAACACCGGGCATTTTCTTTTTATATTTGAGGAAGTGGAGGCCAATGCAGACGGTGGAACGGTAGGTGCAGGTCACCAGGTATTTTTAGGTCGAACGTAGGCAGGGCATGCGAGGCATGCTGTATTGGAGTGTGTATTTGAAGCCCTGCCCACTCTCCGCCCATATTTGTCATTGGCTTGTGTCATTGTCCTTCGTAAATGCCAGCTTCTGATTCATTAATAAGCTTGTTAGTCCCTCCTTAGTACCGCCTTGTCTTCATTTGTAACGTCCCATGAGGACTGGCCCTTTTACTTCGGTTGTAACACAGTATGTTGTATTTACTCTGTAGGCACTATTTTCTTTAATGAGTTTCTCCCACTGCAGGCACTACATGCTTTCCTGCAACATTCAGCGTGCCATGTGAGCTTTCGAAAGGGGGCTTTTACAAAAAAAAGCATTTGTTTGTCAACTTGACAAACAAATGCTCTTTTGGGCAAAAGCGCCCCACACCGCGATTTCACTTTAATAGCACCCGAGGACCTTTTTTTTAAGACACAGCTGGTCTAAACAAAGGGGTGTGGCCTCTTTTAATGTGAATGCGCAGCATGAGGCGCTTGTAAACAACAAGCATTTGCAGTGCAATAGGTCTCCCATTTTGGAAACTTTGACCTAATGGTATTATAAATGACAATGCCTTTTATTATTGCACGTTTTTTAAACACATAAATAAAAGACATTGGGCCAGATGTAGGTAATTTAGATTTACCGACTCTTAAATACCGACCCATACCGAATCGGTATTTAAGAGTCGGTAAATTTGAAGGAGGCAGATGTAGGTAAGAAATTACAGATTCTGTAAGAGTCGGTATTTACCGATTCTGTAAATACCGAATCTGTATTTCACATTGAATCCTATGGGCAGTGAAGCTCATAGGAATCAATGGGAAATACAGATTCGGTATTTACAGAATCGGTAAATACCGAATCCTGCAAGGGTGCAGGGGGTGTCACTTTGACACCCTCTAGCACCCCAACTACAGGCTTGTGTGCCATGTGGCACACATACATGCCCTAAGGGCATGTGTGTGTGTCACATTGCACAGGTGTGCATGCACAGATGTGCATGCACACCTGAATTCGGTATTTTACCACCCAATACGATTGGGTGGTAAAATACCGACTCTGAAGGGCCTGTGGCACTCTTTGGAGTGTCACCTACATATGGATTTACAGATTCGGTATATTTACCGATTCGGTAAATTACCGAAGTGGTAAATTTACCGAATCGGTAAATATACCAATTCTGTAAATTCAGACCCACCTACATCTCAAAAGCCAAATACCGGTCGGTAATGGCCGAAATCGGCCGTTACCGACCGGTATTTGGCTACCTACATCTGGCCCATTGTCATTTACAATGCCAATAGCCAAAAATCTAGCAATTGCGAGACCTATTGCATTGCAAATGCTTGTTTTTTACATTTCTGGTAAGGTAGAGAGAGGGTGGTCGGGTGGGTGGCAGGCAGTACATGCCTCTCCAAATAACTCATACCTCGGAGTCCTGAGTGACATGACAAACAACAGCTAAACCTGGGCTTTCTGTAATATGACTCAGAACTTCTGAGTGGAAACATATTGCCGTTATTCTCAGTCACCCATCTTTAATATTATGTGTTTCTCGTAATGAAGGGTATCGGTTGGTTGGGGAATTGAGAATTATTTTTCTTTTACATGGAAGTTCTCTTTCAACTACTAGAGTACGTGTCTTCCTCTCCAGCACACTTTATCTATATGTAAGTAAACTCATATTAACCCAATGTTAGCTACTTTATAATGTTATATTCTACTTCATGGTACTATCATTTAAATCAAAAAATTCAAAGTTCACAAGTTCTTTACAAGGAAGCCCTAACTGGGAAGATCTCTCTGTCCCAGGGATGCCAGCACATAATATTTGTCATGATGGCGCGTGCTGCAACCATCCCGAAGCGTGGCTTGCTCAGAGCCTTACAAATGTTGAATAAAGAAATTGTTTTCCGCCAGGGAGCTGGGAGCAGGTGGGGTGAACTCGATGTGATATAGGCTCGTTCTGCCATCTAGTGTAATAAAGGGGCAAGTGCAATTAAATGTATTCCAAAAGAAACTTCAAGCAGACCTTGGAAGCGGCACGCGGATTTGTTTTATCTTAGACTTCATCATACACCGCGTATTATGATTGTTATTGTTTTCGCGGGGTGCTAGTGGTAACTTGCTAGGTAGAATGTATATTTATTTATTTATTTATTTATGCGTTTTTATATAGCGCGGACTTTACCCGAAGGTGTCAGAGCGCTTCACAATAGGAACAGAACTGATACATGAGAACATTACAAGTGAACAAATTAAAAAGGCAAACGTTACATTACATGAGGCAAAAGTGACAATCGTGAGCCAACAAAATACAAGAGGTTGCAAACGGTGCATTACAGGAGGAAAAAGTGACATGTGTGAAGGTTACAAAAGCGTACAAAGTACAAGTAGAGGTGTAATAGTGCAATAAATGGAGGACACTCAAACACAAGAACAAACGTTACGTAGGATGAAAGACTGTCCGCTATTTTGATCATTTGGGATCTATCAGAGAGGAAGGAAGCAAACCATTAAAGCACAGTGCCCTCCATGCCCATTCTCTGTTGAAGAGTGTTGAGAAGGGTGTTGTGATTGACAGTGTCAAAGGCTGCAGAAAGGTCAAGGAGAATTAGAAGACAAGACCCCCCCCAAATCGAGTATCTGCAGTGCGTCATCAATCACTTGCAGCAGGGTTGTTACAGTGCTGCATTTTTGGATGAAACCGGACTGAAAATTGTCAAGAAGATTATTGTCCTTGATATGACAAGAGAGCTGTTTCTCAACACATCTTTCTGTGATCTTCGCAAGAAAGGGTAGGTCAGTGATGGGGCGGAAGTTGTTGAGGTCATTCGCATCAGCAGTGGGTTTTTTGAGCAGAGGGGTGACCTGCCCAGTTTTGAAGGGAACAGGAAGGGAGCCTTGACAGAGGGAGAGGTTGACCAGAGTGGTCCAATAGGGAAGAGAATAGGTATAGAAGTCAATGGCAATGGCACTAGGGATGGGGTCAAGAGAATGGTTGGAGGGCTTTGTTTCGAGGATGCACTTGAGGAGGACATCTTCAGAGATGGGGTCGAAGTTCTGCCAAATGGTTAGCGATTTGCGCTCCTCTGGAGGGGTAGGATGAGCGATCTGATCCACAAGTGATTTCACTTTTTCGTCAAAGAATACAGCGAAATCCGCAGCTTTCTTTGTAGAATCCTCCAACTTGGAGGTTGGGGAGAGCAGTTAGTATTCTTGATGAGATCAAATAGTTTTTTGGGTCTATTTTTGGCTGAGTCAAGGAGGGATCTGAAGTGTGATGCTTTCCCAAGGAAGATGAGCTAGTGGTACTTGGATCTTGCTGAACGAAGCGTGGCCAAATTATCGATGGAGGGCGCTTGCCTCCATTGTTTCTCCAGGAGTCTTAGGTGCTTCCTTTCTTCATAGAGAGATTTGTTGAACCAAGGTGCTGAGGGAATGGGCCTTTTCTTTTTGCTTTGGAGAGGAGCGACTTTATTGGTTTCGACTGCAAGGACTGAGAGGCATTAGGAGGTGAGATCGTTAACATCTAGGTTCGGGTCTAGCCTTGGAAGTGACAGCAAAGCTGATTCACAGAGGGAAACGGTGGCAATATTTTTAGTGTCACGAAACCAGGAGGTAGCCCTCTTAGGTTGGCCAAGAGTTATAGAGTGTGCTAGGTGAAGAGAGAATGGGATGAGGAGGTGGTCAGACCAGTCTACGTGAATAGGGGTAGCGATAGAAAGCATGCCTGCTTTAGAAATAACAAGGTCCAGGATTGAGCCCTTGGAGTGTGTTGATTCTGTGCAGTGTTGGATAAGATAGTTTGTAGAGAGGAAGGTGGCCAGCAAGTTCGCGGAAGAGTCTTGCAGAAAGCCCCAGTGAAGATTGAAGTCACCCATGAAGGTCTGATTGTCACTTTGCGAGTATTGGTCGCTGATGAAGTCAGTGAGTTCCTCCATAAACGAAGGGCTGCTGCCAGGTGGGCGGTAAATGACATGGAATCTGAGGGGTGAGCGGTGGTGTAGTTGAAGCTCAAGAGATAGACATTCAAAAGTGCGGAAGGCGCTGATGGGAGAAGCCTTAAGTTGAAGGGAGTTTCTAAAGATGACTGAAACACCTCCCCCAACTTTGATAGGTCTGTCATTCCTAAAAATAGAATAGCCTGTTAGTAATAGGAGATCAAACACAGAGTGAGAGGTATCGTTGAACCAGGTCTCTGTTAGGAAGAACATGTCAATATTGTGATGGGTGATGGTATCAGAGATTTCGAGTTTGTGTTTTATTGCAGATCTGCAGTTGTCGAACAGACATCGCAGCTCTGTCGAGACTGTTTTGGTGACGGGGCACTTGGGCTAAGAAGGGTGATAGGGATAGCGTACTTATTCGGGGGTGCACGGGAGGGTTTAGGTCGATGCTTGGTTCTGACAGAAGAATGGTCGGAATAGTGTAGATAGTTGGGTTACTCGGAGATGCAAGTTGAAGAAGGGTGGCATTCAAGGGCGTGTGTGAACGATGTTTGCAGATGACAGGTTATGCTTGGCAATGATGGGGTGAGGGGGCAAGGTGCATCTCGTGGGAAGGTGAGAGTTTTCCAAAGGAGTTGATGGGAATGGGAAAGTGGAAATCTTGGAGCTTAAAAGTGGAATGGAAGCTACAAGCTGGGAGATGGAGGTGATAAGAGAGCCTAGTTTATTTTCAAGAGAGAGTAGGGCAGAGCACGGAAGGTTGGGTGTCTCAATGGCAAAAGGAAGGGGTGAAATTGGTGGTGGAAGGCAGGGAGAGTTGGGGGACAGGAGGAGAGTTGGGGTATAGGGTTCATAGGTGGGGAAAGGTGGAGGTTGAGAGCGGGGGTTGGTATATCAGAGGTGAAGGGAGAGTTGTCTTTGTTGGTGTTTCACGAAGGAAAGGAATTAAGGACATATTTAGGGGGAGATGGTGCGGATCAAAGCAGTGGAGGAGAGGGGAGGACTGTGAGGTGTCATAGGAGTGTAGGAGGTTTGGGAGGAAAAGAGGGGAGGTGGTTGGAGAGGTCCTGTTGGCTAGGAGAGGTGGCTGTGAGGGAACGGGAATCTGGCAGAGTGAGGGGGGTTGGGAGAAGGGGAAGTTGAAGAAAGGAAATGGTTCTGCTGGGCCCGATGGGGGGAGTTGGAAAGGGTTACCAAGGGGGGAAAAGGGGTAGCCCAGCATTGCTGGCGGAGTGGGGGAAGGAGAGAGATGCAATGGGAATGTGGAGGAATCGGCGTAAGAAGCGAGGAGAGGAGGGGGTAAAGAAGAGGGGGAGAGGGAGGAATAAGGGGAGCATAAGGAAAGTTAGCTGGGGGAGGAGGTTGGAGGAGGGGTGGACTAAAAAAGGGAGTAGCAGGTAGGAATAGGGGGGAGGAGATGAGATTGGAGTACCGGGACGGTGCAGATTGGACGAGGAGTGTATTAGCCAGTGGTATGGCTGACATGATGAAGGGGGGGCAAACTGTGAAGTGGGAGGAAAGGGAGAGGAGGGTACAAGGGAGGGGGAGGGAAGAGGGCCAACCTGTGCCTCCCAAGGGTGCAGCCTGTTGGAATCTAGGGGGGTCAGGGGAGGAGAAAGGGAGTAATGGGTGGAGCTAGATGGAGAGTCAGGGGAAAACCCGGTCGCAGAGGAGGGTAGTAGGGAGGGCAATTGGTGGTCAAAGAGAGAGACAGGTGTCTTTGTCTTGGATCATGACAGTACCGTTGTTATAGATTGAGATGGTGAGGGAGCTGTTGAAATACGCAGAGGGAGAAATCTTTAGTTGTTTCCCATGAGGGATAGAGGAGGAGGAGGTGACATTAAGGGAATTATATAAGCTGGTGGACCAAGAGGGGGTGTTGTGAATAAAGAAAATGAAATTGTTTTTGCGCCTCCCAAAATGACCATTGTAAAATTGATCAATAAAAAGGGAATCAGGGAAACGTTCAATAGTATTATGCTTTAATCGTTTTACTGAAGCTTTAGTCTGGCCGGGAGGATAAATGATTTTGTAGCAGTTAATTCCAGCCTTAACTCGAGTGGTGGCCATGTTGGGAAAATGAGGAGAGGGAGTGTGGAGGGGATATGAGACGGGTGTTACTAGGAAAGCAGTGGTGAGGAGAAGTATAAGAACTAAAAGGGGGCACATATTCCAGACGTCGGATGAGGAAATCTGAACTAATGTGCCGTCCGGGAAGAGAGGTGGGTATTTGTTGGGCCCTTCAACTAGGTATACATGAAGCCAACTGCGGAACTACATAAAATGTACTGCTCGTTTTCAGCCAATTCAAGCCCGTGTGAGTGGCGACTTCGAGAGTTGAGGTAATGAAAGGAGGTAGTAGAGAGGACTGCGATGATTTTCTGATTTGTGATGTAGAGAGAAATGAGGTATAACAATGCAGAGACACAGAGAGATGAGGCAGGGAAAGGTGAGGTACAAAGAGGGCGAGAGGTAGAGAATCACACGAGACAGCAGGAGGTAAGATAAGTTACAGGGAGGTAGACAAAGAAGTAAAGAGGGGAAAGATGGCGAGCAATGTAGGAAGAGATGTTACCTTCCATGAAATTCCATTTGTTGCCTTTAGGAATTCACTGAATCTACTACACAGAATGATTCTGTGATAATAGGAAATTGTCTTAAAAATGAGTTCCCTGTGAACACTTGTAATAAGTTGATACTTAGTACCCAGTTCGCATGGACATATTGGTTGCTCTTGTTTTTCTGAAAGTTTAAATCTCTGGGGCCAGGCGAACAATTTGCTAATTAACAAATAGCCGGGATTCTTGACAGCCACCAAGGGAGACTAGCAAATTGGAGGTATAAGAATCTCCCACCCTTTCACAACTGCAGGAGGGTATACACTTAAAATATCGAGTTTTTAATATTGAATTGCATTAATATCGAATTAAAAATATAGAATGGACACAATATCGAATGGACAGAATATAGACTACAAAAATATCGAATAGAGTAGCAATAATATCGAATGCAAAATATAGAATGGACAAAATATCGAATGGACAGAATATAGACAACAAAAATATCGAATGGACAGAATATAGACAACAAAAATATAGAATGGACAGAATATATACAACAAAAATATAGAATGGTCAGAATATAGACAACAAAAATATCGAATTTAGGTAAGTAAGTTAATTTCAATTTTTTAATAATATCCAATTTGTTTAAGTGATTTTTTTATGTTAGTATGTGTGTGAAAAGTGTATATTTATTTTATAATTTATTTTAATTAATTAATTTTATGGTATTTAATTTTTGCGTAATATAATTCTGTAGCGGGTTGTGGGTTTATAGGGGAATAGGGTGGGAAGTAATTTAATTATAATTATTTTTTTTAATTTATTGATTGGTATTTAATTTGATTTAATTGTTAATTAATTGTTAATTGGTAATTAATTAAAATATAATTGGTGATTAATTTTAATTGATTGATTAATTGATAATTATGTTAATTTTATTAAAATTATTTTCTGTTGTGGGTTGTGTGTTTATAGGGGAATAGGGTGGGAAATAATTTAATTGTAATTAATTAAATATTTTAATTTATTTATTGAGTTTTTTTGTTGTAATTTTTAATTATTTTTTTATTGTTAATTAATTAATTGTTAATTGGTAAATATTTTGGATTAATAGGTAATAATGTATAATAATAATTTTTTATTTGTATTTCTAATTGATTCATTATTATATTATATAAAATTGTTAATTACTTTAAATGAATTTGTAATTGGTATTAATATTTAATTTCTTTTTATTTATATAGGAAGTATTTACTTTCCCTACTGTTGCACTCTCTGAAATGGGAATAGTAATTTTTACCCCTACGCTATCCAACGCTTTCCCTACTGTTGCACTCTCTGGAGTTGGAATAGTAATTTTTACCCCTACGCTATCCAACGATTTCCCTACTGTTGCACTCTCTGGAGTGGGAATAGTAATTTTTACCCCTACGCTATCCAATGCTTTCCCTACTGTTGCACTCTTTGGAGTTGTAATAGTAATTTTTACCCCTATGCTATCCAATGCTTTCCCTACTGTTGCACTCTCTGGAGTTGGAATAGTAATTTTTACCCTCCCGCTATCCAACGCTTTCCCTACTGTTGCACTTCCTGTAGTTGGAATAGTAATTTTTACCCCTACGCTATCCAACGCTTTCCCTACTGTTGCACTTCCTGTAGTTGGAATAGTAATTTTTACCCCTACGCTATCCAATTCTTTCCCTACTGTTGCACTCTCTGGAGTGGGAATAGTAATTTTTACCCCTACGCTATCCAACGCTTTCCCTACTGTTGCACTCTTTGGAGTGGGAATAGTAAATTTTACTCTGCCGCTATCCAACGTTTTCCCTACTGTTGCACTCTCTGGAGTGGGAATAGTAATTTTTACCCCTACGCTATCCAATGCTTTCCCTACTGTTGCACTCTCTGGAGTGGGATTAGTAATTTTTACCCCTACGCTATCCAACGCTTTCCCTACTGTTGCACTCTCTGGAGTGGGAATAGTAATTTTTACCCCTACGCTATCCAACGCTTTCCCTACTGTTGCACTCTCTGGAGTGGGAATAGTAATTTTTACCCCTACGCTATCCAACGCTTTCCCTTCTGTTGCACTCTCTGGAATGGGAATAGTAATTTTTACCCCTACGCTATCCAACGCTTTCCCTACTGTTGCACTCACTGGAGTGGTAATAGTAAATGTCACCCTTTCCGCTATTCTACGGTAAAAATATTGTAATTGTTTTTATTAATATTACGTTTATATATATATATGTATTAACAAATCAATTTGTATGTTGTTTTTCTTTACTTACATTAATTATTTATTAATTGTATGGTTATTTAAGTATTTTAAGTAAGTTTAAGTTAATTATATTTATTATTTCATAAATTTTTTAATAATTTAAAGCATTTTAAAAAAATCGATATTTTGACTAACTATATTTTTTGACATGGATATTTTTGATTCAATATTTTTGTACTTACCTGTTTGGAGATAGGAGGTCGATATTTCGGTATTCTATATTTTACCTCGATATTTTTGTAATTCGACATTCTTGACCTCGATATTGTTTCAGTGATCCCTGCAGGAGATCTTAACCATGTGTGAAGACAACTCCACGCCCCTCCCAAAATCTGGAGGCCAATCTTGATTAACCCCATGGGCCCAACAGAGCCCTCCAACTGCGAACCCTCCAACTTAATTATAAAGGGTGCTGACTTCATGTGGGGCGCCTTTTTTGTTAACATATTGGCATTTAAAAGACCCTGCTGCCGTATTCATGGCCTCCAGCAATTTTCAGGCAACAAGAAAAATGTCAAGATATTTCCGTTGATTAATGTTGTTTTGACTCATTTTAAGATAGCACAGAGGGTAAATATGTGTGCTGCAAAGAACATGGACCATTAAGAACACAAAGTGCATATAATTTAAAAAGGTCAGTGGGCTGCTTCTTTTGTCAGAGAGATCCCTTTGCTATTTGCCATTTATTAATTAAAATCCTAATTTAACAGTGAGGGGGAAGTTGAAGAAAGGAAATGGTGAGCTATTAACTGTCATCAAAGAGCTGCATAAAAACTTAAAGGTATAGATTAGAGCGTTATAATTTTTACCTTGTCTTTTATTATCCTAATGTTGTGAAAAGGGGTTCACTTGGGTAGAAATCAATTCTTATTATTAAAGAGAACCCATAACCATGGTGTTAAGTTTTCAATCCTGAGTTTGTGCTTTTCCAGACCAAGCTCTCTAAAGTATATTTCCTAGCAGTATGGATGATGTGACTCCTACACCTTGTTGTCCTCTGTCTTATGTAACATTTCCTATACACCGATTTACACATGTATGATTGATTGTCTCTGTGTAATGTGTGTGATATAAAGTGCTCTGACACCCTACACTGGTATAAGTGACGCTATAAAACTAATTAAATGCATCCGAGAGAGAGTGATTATGGAGATTTGAGGGGCACTGTTTAAGGATGGTAGTGAGAGAATCCATGGCGGGGGTAGTAATTTGGGGGGCACCAACAAAACATTGTTGCACTGGGTGCCACCAGAGCCAAGGCCATCCCTGGCCCAGTTGTGCCCATAGGAAAACACAGACTTGAAGACTTGACATGGTTGCCAGGTACCTTCAGCAGTGCTCCTCGCTGCATTCCTTTAAAGACATACCAAACTTGCGGTAAGCAAACTCACCAATACATGTAGCAGAAAATTCTGTAAGGATTTCCTCATGGAATATAAGAGGCGTGAAAGAATCTGATGACAAAAAGGTGGCCACTAGATGTCTGATGGAATTTGACATAGTGTATTTACAGAAAACATGGGCCAGGGCCTCCATTCCATAGCCTAATTATTTCGCGTATTCCTCCCCGGCCAATCACTCCTCTCGCGAAGTAAACCCTTCTGGAGGGACAACAATTTACATCAATAGCTGCTTAGGAGCAAACCCAATCTCGATAGGGAAAGGGGAAGGAGACTTTATTTTTGTCAAAGTCCAACTTGCTAAAACTAAAAGCCATGGTCAAGCCAAGCTCTTAATATTTGTAAGCATCAATATTCAGCCCAACCCATCATTCTGGAAGGGAAACATAGACGCTCTTCTCCCAATGGTAAGAGCTTTATGGTTGGAATATAGGAATGCAATATATGATATACTTGATATTTTGGTAGTTTACAGACAAAGTATGTAACCTCTATATTTTTGTAGATAATATGTATGACACGATATTCTGGTGCGTAAATATTGTTTTTCTCGATATTCTATCATACAAAGTATATAGAGCACTCCATGTTGAATGTACTTGCCTAGAGTGGTAAACCAAGCTGCCACACCAAAGCATAAAGCAAGGAAAGGCAGTGAACGGTGCCCACACACACTAATTGTAAGTAAGGTGTGTTTTATACATGACTGTTAGTTGTTGTATTTTTTAGGGGAATTATATTGTGCTGTGTGCACCCTTCAGTTACTGCAGAGCTCTGTGTAGTATCTTAAAGTTAGACTGTAACACTGTGATGATGTTCTAGAACAGTGTTTCCCAAACTGTGGGCCGAGCCCCACTGGTGAGTCACAAGCAGATTTTGGTTGGTCGCAAAAGTCCAAGCATAAAGATGCCATGTTTTCAGAAAATGTACTGCTTATTTTTAATATGGGGATTAATGTTTGCAAACTCCTCTCACTTTACAGTGAGAGAAAGAAAAGTAAAGTGAATTATGTGACAACTTTGCAGAGCAAGAATAAATGTAAAGGCTGTAGGATGTCATTTTTTGACAAACAACAAAATGTAAATACTTGCAAATAAACTGTACACAGTCAGCAGTTGGGTAAGAAAAACGAATCCCTTTTTTTGAAATTCTGAAGTATGATGAAAACAAAGATTTTAATAGCTCAAAATAAATCAAGAAGCTTTATTCGGTTATGCACAAATAATAAATATTCACTGAAACACTTTTCCACACATTATTATTTGTGTACAATATAGTTTTGTCAGTAAAACTGTATGTCTGTGCAAACCTAGTTGCTATTTCAATTAAAAATGTGTACGTAACCCCAGAATACTTTAGTTGCATTGATAAATCACTTGCCTCATGTCCATTAAAACTAGATGAGTAGGTAAACTTTGTTGTTCTAAAAATTGGGTCATGGTTCTAAAAAAGTTTGGGAATCACTGTTCTAGAACATATAGAGAGAGAAAGGTAGAAGAGAGAGTGAGCTGAGAGGACTCAGTGGCTTGCTCTGCTGAGAAGCGTTTGGTTGATGAGGCAAAAGATGCATGTGGCTAACTTGATATATTCTCAAAATTGGCTGGCCCCTAGAAAGCATAAATTCTGTCATGGCGAAGAGCTGACACCCGTTGTTTGGATCAACCGGTGAAATGTAGTGCCTCGAAACCTCAAGCAACTAGAAGGAGTTTTCTCTGAACATAGCCTGGATTAACTATTTGAAGGTCTTACTAGTAAAGGAGGTGCTTTACTGAATTTTGCATGTTACTCAAGCTATCAAACTACAGTAAGTACTGAAGGACATAACGTTTATTGGACCGCTGTATTTCACTTGACCACATGATCAATTTTAAATATACACTTTGTGACATGCCTAGCAATGGTAGCTCAGGTAGCCCTCTCTGAATCGTGCTCTAGGATAACGAAACCGGTTTGCAAAATTCACGCTCAGTGTGACATGACTAGCAAGGGTGTCTCGCATAGCCCCTCATGATCTACCTTGAGACTAAGGAAGCTGCTTTCGACACATGCAGAACTCCACTAACAGAGAAGAGGAGCAATGCAACCACGTTTGACATGTATATCCCCTTGCATTTGGTCCAACTATTGGATCTCAATCTTCAGGTCCCACACATATGATTAGATGACAAAGGTAATGCTAATCAACTATGTTTAATAAGTCCACCAGGTGCACACATATCAACATCATCTCTGTACTCACAGAGTTACCATGTGTGGTAAAGAATGTTGACACACACACACCTGAATACTGTCAGTCAAATGATCAAAGTGGCCTCACAGTGCCAGGATTCAACGGTAACACACACACTTGATACTGAGTGTCAGACTAACGTAGCGCACAATCTGGTCATAAGAATGTTAGTCGGGGGGAGGAGCTACGCTCGCGAACAAGATGGCCGCTTAGGCTCCCAGCTCCGCCGACCTCCGTCTCCCGTCGAATGATCCTGTTAAATATCCTGATTTCACGCCCGACCTCCAGGTGGATGAATAGTTGCTGACCCCGGTGGTGCAATCCCGATCGTTTTGTGATCTTGATCGACGAAGTTACACCGTGTAGCAATTTGCGGCCTAACCCGGCTGGTGAGCCGGGGCCTCTGGCACTGGCCCGGCCGGGCTGTAGTAGAAAAACATCGGGCGTGGGGCCCAGAGGTCATCTTGCCTGATTTTGATGGCGGTCGCTGGGCTCGCTTAACAACGATAAAGAGGTGCCGTGACGCTCCTGTGGCCGCGTTCCGGAGTGCCCCGTCCCGGAGACCAGGTACGCCCTCTCCCCGGGTTCGAAGGGCCGGGGACCAGTCCGCGGTAGCGGAGAATAGACTGCTGAGCGGTGCAGGATCGATTGCCCTCCGTGACCGTCCGCTCCGTTCTGGCCAGTTTCCCCAGAGGACCGGGCTCTGGGGACCAAAATCCTGCCAGTCATCACAGAACGGAGATGGGTCGGACGGAACCCAAGCCGTCGCCGAGGACCGTCCTGATGGCTATCGGAGCCTTGCACTCGCATCTGGAGGTCTTGATTTATAAGATATCCATTTGTGCAGCAGGGACAGAGCGCCTGAGACCGGACTACGACTCATTGCAAGAGCCCGAAAGTGCGGGGCATCCCGATGAAACTGCCTCGCCTTTGGATGATGGCCGAGTGATGGATCCTGTGCTTGAACCCTTGGTCAGTTACCAAATAGTTGAACGTAACTGTGGTAATGGGTCTGTGTCGCTACACCTATCAGTTCTCCCGATGAAGATGGAATCGCTCATTCCTTCGTTCCCAGAGCCTCTCGCTAACTACTTTCGAATCGCAACAATGACTTCATCCCCTCCGGCAGCGCCATCGTGTCTTGGGAGGAAACGGTTCTGGGACTTGCTTTCGGAGAGGGGGTCCGTACGAGAGGCCGGGATCTGTGATGGACTACTACTATTGACTTTATATGGACTGCATATTTTTGGCCCTTTTTTCCATCTCGTTCATCCTGTAGAGAGAGTGGTTCCGCTGGAGGGAGGTCGCACTGTAGACAGTAAGGGCCAAGGTTGAGTTTGACTGAAAGGGGCTTGTAACATCGCTTCAAAGGACATGGGTTTGCCACCAATATTCTAGCGGAGGTTTGGGCTGTGCTTATCACCCCCCCTGTTAGTTATGTTTTAATATCCTGAATGTTTTCGTTCCATGTACAGGGGTCGTTGTTTCTGACGGGGAGCGGGGACCGGGAGCCGTATGACAATTTCCTCCCCCACTTTTTTCTTTCTATGTTTAGAACACAGTTAATTGGGGCGACAGGCACACTGCTAGTTGGGGTGGGGCGGAAGCCTTATGCAGGGGTGCAGGGTGGGGGGTCGGGGTTTGTTGTTATGTCTTTTTTCTTTTAGTTTTTCACGTATGCTATCCTGTTTCTCTTCTGTCATTGGATGCCTTCCTTAGGGGTTGTATTGCTCAGTGAGTGGACTGATCCTAGGGGTGAAGCTGCGCAAGAAATCCTTTAAAATGTTTTGCCTTTAAGTGCTGCGAACGAAGGGAGATCGTTGCATTGTTATGATTCAATTCTCTTACGCTTGCCTGTCACTCGAACCATTTGATTTCTTATCTCCCTCAAAATTCTGCTTCTAAGGGTGGCGGCTCTTACGAAATGTGTCGATTTGACCGATATGATATATCCTGTGTTCTAACGTTCGCATGCCATGGTAGCTAAGTATTTTGCATTCGATTTATGAGATTCTGTACCCTATCCACTGTCGATCTGTATAACTGTTGATTACTCCGTAATGTAAGGCATCTGACGTTTGTTTTTTTGTATTTCTGCAATAAAAAGATTAAAAAAAAAAAAAAAGAATGTTAGTTAAACTAAGGAGACCAGAATTTTAGACTGACCAGGACGCTCATGTCATAACATTACATTTCAACAGTTTTTATTGAAAAAGTGTAATAAGGTTTTTGGAAGCCCGCGTGTGCTGCACACCACCAACAGCAGAGAGTAAAACATCTTTGCTGCTACATTGCTGGGGCCAGAAGAAAAACAGGTTTTCTATCACCTACCAGAATTTAGTAGTGAAGATTTAGCTGGGATTAACAAATTCAAAATGTGAGTTAAAAAATAGATGTGCATTATCTTCGCACGTTGCGCACTATTTTAGAAAGGTATACATTTGGGAAGAAAGTACTGAGAGAAGATGAGACAGTGGAGAAATATATTACTGATCTAAGCAAACTTGTGTTGCCATGTACGTTTGGTTACATAATAGGTTAGAGAACAAGTTATATTAAGGTGCAAAATGGAGATGGGCAAATAATTAATGACAAAATCTCTCTGCAAAAAACAATTGAGTATTCTACAGATTGTGTGGAGTTCATTAGACCACATAATGAGAGAGATAATGCTGTACAAATTGTAAAACACAAACTTTTGTGAGGAATGACACTTCAAGTTAAGAGTAATGAGCAGAATCAATTTCAGAATATTTAAGGAAAATGCTTCAAATTTGAAAATGTTGGACATATAGCTAATGATAAAAACTGTCCAGTATGAAGGGTGATTTGATATGGTTGCATGGGACACCTAACTAAATTGTTGGGCTAAGAGGGGGAAAGGAAAGATAAGAAAGGTGATAGTGAAAGGCAATGATCTGGTAGATAGTAGAAAAATAGTTTTCCAGGTTGGAAATTTAAGAAAGTACTTTAGATTTGCTCAATTTAGAGGGCATAAAACACATGTGCTTTTTGATTCAGAATCAAACATCCCTCTGATGCAAAATGATGTGCAGTTTGAAAAGTTAACTAAGAGAAACAAATTGTTTAAACCAGCTATACCCGTGATGGTCCTCACGGTCTCTGTAGCTGTTCGAGCCTGCTGGACGGACCGGTTGTGATAGCCAAAAAATGTATTAAAAATAAAATACCTATTTTGAAAACGAGTCGAAAAAAGGCTGTTTGTGTTACTTGCATTGGTCGGAAGTTCCGAGGTGATATTAGGAAGGGAAAACAGGGGCAAAAATGTGTTATTGTAGTGACGTGTAATAGGAACCAGTCATGTGTGAGAAGTTAGACCAGGCTAAATCTGGTAAATAGCGCCCCAACCCTCCTCCAAAATAAAAGGGGGAGGGAAATTTCTAGTATGCAGGCCTACATTAAAGCAACTGAAATGAGGGCAGAAAAGCAGCTGCACCGGCCATAGAAAAGAAAATGAAGAGATGAAAAAATGAAAAAAGGAAAATTGGCCAAATTGAGGAAATATTTAATTACCAATAATGAAAAGGTCTGGCAAAACTACTGCAAATAGGCTTGTAGTGCATTTCAAAGGATGACGGCTTCAGATAGTCGCCCAATAGAGGGTTGATTACAAAAAAACTATGCAAATATAAAAGATTGAGGTTAGATATATTCAGAAATGTGTGGTGTTTATAAGTTCGAAAAAATCAAGAAACGGGATAAAAAAAGAGGTTTACATGCTCTTTTCGTTCCTTGTTAGAGAAGTGTGTTTGTTTTCTTTTCGTTATGTTGAATATGATCAGACAGGTACAGGTTTAGTGCTGTTCGTTCTGTGGCTTTAGAAAAAGTGTCTTGTCATCAGGCAAAATGACTCCATGGTATGCTGTTGTTTAATCCATTAGTATGTGTCCCTAGACTGAAAACCCAGTGCTGTTCTTTTTCGAACAGTTGGGATTCATTGGAGACCTGTTCAATGACAGTCCATTGTAGTTCTTGTGTGTGGTGTCCCTTCACCATGTAGTGGGTGGACATTTTGGAAGTTGCCCGTTCACATCTCAGATTGCTATGATGTTCACATATGCATGTCTTGATCATGCACTTAGTCATGCCGACGTAGTGGAACTGACAGGGGCAGGTAATCATATAAATTACACTCTTCGAGTTGCAGTTGGTGAAACGCCGTTGTTCCCAATTGGTGTTATTATTAAATGTGTTCCTTTTGGTCTTGGCGGTCCGATGGCAAACACTGCAATTTCCGCACAGGTGGTGACCAGTGAGAGGGGAGATGAAGCTTTGTGGTATTTCTCTGTCTCTCGTAAGACGTGGTCTTGTGTGGACAATCATGTCTCTTAAACTTCTGCCCCTTTTGTGGGAGAACATGGGTTTTTGGAAATGAGGAGTTCCACAATTCAGAAAATGCCAATGTCTATTGATTATTTTGCTCACTTGGTTGGAAGCGGTATTGTAAGTAGTTATACAAATTGGCATCTCCTCTTTTGGCTTTGGTGGTCTTTCTTCTAGCAGGGCTTCCCTTTTATTATTCTTGGGTCGTTTCACTGCCTGATCGATGATTCGGGCGGGTAGTTTCTCTTTACCAATTTGTGACTTAACTTCTCTACCTGTTTTTTAAAATCCTAGAGTTCTGAGCAGTTCCTCCTGGGTCTCAAGACGTGGCCGAATGGGCGTTTGTCCAGTAGGTGTCTAGGTGGAAACTATCATAAACGAGGAGACAATGTTTTGTAGTTGGTTTTATGTGTTTGGTAGTTGTTAGCTCCCCCTCTTTGGCAGTTATGTTTAGATCTAGGAATACTAATTCCTTGTTTGAAACAGTGTTAGTGAATTAAAAAAAATAGTTCTGATGGTTCAGCCATATTAGAAACTGATGTGCTGTCCTTTCTTTTCCATTCCTTACAATCAGGACGTCGTCGTCAATATAGCGTTTCCACATTTTTTATGTGGGGCAAGAAAGGGTTTGTTGGATTTAGGATTTTTTGTTTCTCCAAATGGTGTACGTACAATCCTGCTTGGGGCGAATGTACTCCCCAATGTACTCCCCATGCTGGTCCAGTGATTTTGGAAATAGGGGGTGTCTTCAAATTGAAAGAAATTCCTTGTAAGTGCCCACTTACAGCACTCCACCATGACGCTACATGGGGTATGGTATTCCCATTCGACTTCGAATAGAACGTCTTCAATGATGTTCAACGTATCATTATGTGGGAGACTGGTGCATAAGCTTTTCACGTCTAAATGTTATGTTATGTTATATATACTTCTATAGCGCTCGACTCACCCGGGGGCATCTCGGCGCTTGACTAGAAATATTCCTGAGACTGAAAAGAAGACAAGAGAAATTAGAATAGGAAGGCTTTTCGCTGTTTCCTAAATGTGCTATAAATAGCAATTTTACTAAGGGGATCTGGTAGCTCATTCCAGTATCTTGGCGCTAGATACGAGAATGATTTTCCTCCAGAGCGACACACCCTTATACGCGGTACTTGTAGGAGACCTGGCGCCCCATACCTAAGGTTTCTATTAGGTACGTGTTTGGTAAGTCTCTTTTGGAGGTATTTAGGACCTCTTCCATTAAGTGAAGTGTAAGTGAGACAACAGATCTTAAAGAACGATCTCTTTCTCACTGATAGCCAGTGGAGTTCTCGCAATAAGGCGCTGTTGCGGTGCCCACTGGGTGATTCAATACAATCCTCGCTGCAGTGTTTTGAATCACCTGCAGTTTGCTCAGCAGGGTCTCTCCTTCCCCTGCCAACAAGGCATTGCCATAGTCCAGGCGACTGATGACCATAGCCTGGACCAAGGTTTTGTGATGGGTAGTAGGCATAAAGGGGAGGATTTTGCACAGCAGACGGAGCTATATTAGTAGGAGCTGGTCGTGGTGACGATGTGGTCTTTCATTGATAAAAATTGGTCTAATTTTAGCCCTACATTTTTGACACATTGAGTAGGAACAGGGGCTACTCCCAATTGGGCGGGCCACCAGTCATCAGACCAGCTAGCTGTGGCTTTGCCCATGAGCATTATCTCGGTTTTGCCGGGATTCAGCTGGAGACTGTTCTTTGTCATCCAATTGGAGATCTCAAGCATTCCTCTGGCAAACCGTGCTTTCTCTGCTACTATGCCACTGCCAACCGAGAACATAAGCTGAGTATCATCAGCATAAGAGATGATCTCGAAGCCCAATTGTTCCGCTATCCTTGCTAATGGGGCCATATAAATATTAAATAGGGTCTGGCTTAGGCAGGAGCCCTGAGGGACGCCTCTGTCTAAGCTGATTGAATCTGACAGGTGTGGACCGAGAATTATAGTTTGTGTTCTACCGGACATAAAGTTTTGCAGCCATTTTTAGGCTGTTCCTTGGATACCGCAAGAGTCAAGTCTCTCCACTAGCATTTCATGTGATATGGTATCAAATTCTGCGGAGGGATCTAGTAATATCATTATTGCCGATCCCCCTTTATCTATTTGTAGCCTGAGCGAGTCCGTGACTGCTAAAATAGCAGTCTCGGTGCTAAAACCCTGTCGGAATCCCAATTGTGATGGATCTAGAATTTTGTTTAGCTCCAGCTATTGACTTAGTTGTTTATTGATCATGCTTTCCAGCACCTTACCCAGAAAAGGTAAAAGGGAGATCGGACGATAGTTGCTGAGTTCTCGTGGGTCTGCCGTTGGTTTCTTCAAGATAGGACGCACAAATGCTTCCTTCCATGTTCTTGGAATATTCCCAGATTGTATGGATGAGTTATACAGTTGGAGAATAGCTGGCGCACAACTGGTGGCTAAGAGAGCCATAATCTTGGGTGGGCAAAGATCAGTTGGTGAGCCCGATTTAGCTGAGGCAAGTGCTTTAGAGACTTCCTCAAGGGTGATTGGGTCGAAACAGTACAAAGTACTTCCTGTCCTTTTTTCTAGATCCATGTGTCTGCTGGGGCTATCAAGAACTTTCTTGAAAATAGCTAGCTAGCTGATTACAAAAGTCTTGAGTTTCTATGGGGGATTGCCTGCAAGCGTGAGGAGACACAAATTATTGTACTATGTTGAAGAGGACTGTAGGGGCATTAGGTCCAAACCCATCTACAACTCAGTTTCAGGGTCAAAGCTTCTACCTTGTAGGAGTCTGAGTACATCCTTTGTGTCTTATCAGGTAGGTATCTGTGCGTTGAATAAGTGGTCTCAGAAAGGCATCCGGGAATTTTGATAGAGGTTCCAGTATGGACAATTCGTCATCCAGGTGGATTTGTGAGGTTTTTATGAATTTTAGGTATAGTGTAGAAATACGGTGTGATTGGGGACTTGTTTATAAGGAAAGCCCCTCCTTTTGTCAGATCCAGTCATGAGAGAGTGCTTCCTCCACCATGCTAGCAATGTGCATTTGTAGGGTTTCCGTCGGATCCTCTCTGTGTCTCATAGTTCCTGTCATCTTGTAGGAGTCTCATGCATTCTTGATGATAAGCTTCTGCTGTCTGATTCACAATGGCTCCCCCTCTATCTGCTGGTTTTATGACCAGGTCTCTGTTGTTGGCCAGCTTCTTTATTGCTTGTTTTTGTTCCTTAGTGGTATTGTGGTACACTCTGGTGTTTTCTGGTTTGATTTCTTCTAGATCTTTCAATACTGCCTTCTCAAATGCCAACATTTCTACTGGCAATGTCACATTTGGGGAGGGTGAATGTTGATTTTAACCTGAGCCCTGTGTCACTTTGAACTTCTGACGATTAAAGAAAAAGGGGTAACCCTGTGTGCCTCAGAACCTGGGTAGTATATGGTTAAACAAGAAAATGGTTCTGTTGGGTAAAACAAAATTACTTTTGGTACTGATATAAAATGCACTCTAGGACGGATGCTCTCATATACACATTATTTTTCAAAATAAATACTTAACAAATAAATCATAAGATCGTCCGCTTGGCTGTACTGTATCATTTTATCAGAATTGAGTCATTCAATGATATTCTACAATACATGGGTAGACTGTCAGCATATGTGGCCAAGTGCAGTTTAGTGGCAATTGTGTTTTTAGTGCTCAAAAGAGTGAAAGATATATACAGTGTAGACAATATCATATATACAAATATATACAAGAGTTTCAGTGGCCAGCTAGCAATTTTTTAACCAAGGTTTCCTATTTTTCTTGATGGAATCCTGGATGTGCTGGACCCCAAGAAAAGGGTTGACGTTTCGACCCTAGGGTGCCCCAGTCGGTAGTCACGGCAGGTCTTTTTCAAGACAGGAGTGGGAATGACAGTTCTGGAATCATGACCGGAGCTTCTCAGCCTGATCCTGTATAAGCACAAGGGCTTATGTAGCCGAAATCACAAATGAAGACGGTCCGAGACGGTGGTTCAGTGACTCATCCGTCAGAAGCACAGGAATCCTCTTGGCTGGGTTCCTTGCTGGTGAAGTATGCCTTTAGTTTCAGTTTTCTGATAAAATCATTTACTTCTTTGCATAAATTAAATTTGTTGATTTTCTCTTGGGGACAAAACCTAAACCCTTTTCCAGGATTTCCACTTGTGTATTCGATGGATCGTGGTTAGTCAGGTTAACCACTAGACTACTCTTCTGCTGGTTGTGGCCTGGTTGGTCTGTGCACTGGTCATGCTCCTGGTAGCAACTCCAGACAGCTATTTGTCTGTTACCCAGTGCACTTGATTTTGCTTCCCAAATCTCGCTCTCCTGGGACCCTGACGAGATCCTAAAAAAGGATTCTTTGGATAATGTTGTGTTCCAATGGTTGAACAGTCCCGGGGGGGCATGTTTGGTAAGGGGCCATAGTAGAAAGGTACAGGGTACATTGGCGGACCTTGGTTTGGGCCCCAACTCCTTGGTCCTCGGTAGTTCACTGGTCTACCTTGGCTTCTCCTACCCTTATAGTTCGTTCCACTATCTCTGCTAGAGACGGAACTGTTTGAGCCTGTGTCAAGATGTCTGGCCATCGGTATTATAGTCTTGTTGTCTGCTTGATGGGACATAATCTTCCAGAATATATGGATATGCTGGTTCATGGATGAACTTGCAGGTGTCTTTCTTTAGTTTGGTGAATTTGCTCTGTTTTAGTGTCGCTTCAAAGTCATTCATTGTTTGGTTCAGCTCCTCCAGCCTTTTCTTGAGTGAGTTGACTGACTGGTAGCTTTTCTGACGTACTTCTATAGTTTGTATTTCAGTTTTTAGTTCTTGGGAAATACGAGTGGCTGTTTTTATTATCAGAATCAGCCAGTCCCATGTGCAATGCCAGGATAATAGTGACCAATCTTTTTTTAACACTATGTCATTTTGAAAGATGAATGGTTCATTTTCGACTATAAGACCTTGTGGTGCCACATTGGCCCTCAAAATAGCCCTCATCATTAGTACATGGAGGGCTCTTTTATCTGTGTTCTCCTCAATGTAGTTAGTTCATCCCAAACAGTACTGTCTGTGTTGGGTTCAGAAGAACTCAGTCATGGTGGTGGAGTGTGAGATTTTGTTTTGAATTTGTGAAAGAAATTTAAGGGGAGGGCTACCCCTAGCTCAGAAAATAAGTTACTCCCACAGCTGTGCGCTGTCTAAAATGTAATGAAAACAAAGGTGTGGGGGGGAGAGACGTCAGGTTCAAAGCCTCCTGTCTTGCGTAAATAACCAAAAGAAGTCCACTTGTGATTAGAGGGACTGTCCTATCGATGGTATAAATGATGATTTAGAGAAAACAATGAGTTTTCTTAAAATAACCCTCACCCACCTGAGTGACCCATGGCCTTGGTGTCATGCTTTATCATCGGGTTCTTCCCGCCCCGCCGCGGGACGGGGCGTGCTACGACCGAAGCAAACGTGGGAGCACTTTTTAAGGTGTTGCCTATGAGGGGATGGGAGTGGGAGGGTCACGCAAGTGAGTATTATTAAAAAGCACCTGGCTACGTGGAGTCTACATTTTATTAAGTCCTGTAGCTGGTACTATTAAAAAGGGGCGAATGGAGCCTCACACTGATGGGTGTTTATCTCCTGGTCGACATGTTTCAAGCCTAACCCCTAAGGCTTTTCGTCAGGACCAGAGAAAAAGATCCCATGTACCACTCCTAACGGAACCTGATTGATCTAATTAATTATTATTAAGGTGACAAGTTTTCATATCGTTGATGAAATTCTTTTTCTTGCAAATACGATACCTTTTAGGTATGTTCTTTGAGTTAAGACGTGCAAAGATAGCACATCATTGAATAGTAATATGTTAATTGCATTTACATATACAAACACATCGCCAAATAGTGGGAAAAAGTGATATATTTTCACTCGTGCATGACTAATCTTCTTGATTAATAATGAAATGAAATGAAAAAGAAACTTAATAAAGCGCACTGCGGCCAAGCGGCTTCCTGGCGCTGGGGACTAGACCAGACTCAATGAGGGGATCCGAGGGAACTAACCGGGGAATGCCTGAGAAAACAGGAATGTTTTTAAGGCTTTACGGAAGTGGGTGTAGATGGGGATGGAGCAAATGGAAAGAGGAAGACTGTTCCAGAACCGAGGGGCCGAAACCGAGAAACGGGTGCCCCCCGTTCTCGATTTGCGGAAGCGGGGGACGTGCAAAAGGGACAGAGAGGAGGAGCGGAGGGTGCGGCTAGGGGCGTAGGGAGTGATGAGAGAGTTGATAAAGAGGGGAGCTGAGTGGGTGTGCGCCCGAAATGCCAGGCAGGCCAATTTGAAAAAAGATCTAAGATGCACTGGGAGCCAATGAAGGGACTTGAGTGCGGGGGTGATGTGGGAAGATTTGGGGAGACGAAGAATAAAGCGGGCTGCTTGGTTTTGGATGGCCTGAAGACGGCGGGTTTCGTAGGCAGGTATGCCCACGTACAGGCCATTCCCATAGTCAAGGCGGGAGGTAATAAGAGCCATGACTATGGATTTGAGGGCGTCCGCAGAAAAATATCGTGAGATCTTCCGAATGAGGCGAAGGGATAGAAAGCAAGAAGATACAACGGAACTAACTTGGGCATGCATAGTTAGGTCATGACTGACCTTAATGCCCAGGGTCTAAACGGAGGACACAGGTGAAGGGGGGAACCGAAGGAAGGGGGCCAGTGAACCGTGGACCATGGATTTAAGGGACCACCCGTGAGGACAAGCTCCGTCTTGTCCGGATTGAGCTTCAAATGGTTGATGCTCATCCATTCAGAAATAAAGACTAAGGTAGAACAGAACTTAGGAAGAGAGTCAGAGGGGGAGGAAAGATCAAAGACGAGCTGGAGGTCATCCGCGTAATTATACACCGAGACCCCCAGCTCGCGAAGAGAGATGATAAGAGGGTAAATATAAAGATTGAAAAGAAGAGGGGAAAGGGAGGAACCTTGGGGGACCCCACAGGAGACAAAACGGGGGGGAGCGGAGTAACCCGAGAGGTGGACCGCTTGGGACCTACCCTGAAGAAAGGACGCCAGCCAAGAAAAGGCAGCGCCCCGAACGCCCGCTGCGCTGACACGGTCGAGAAGGATGGAATGATCGACCGTGTCAAACGCAGCGGACAGATCGAGGAGGACCAGGGCTTGGGGAAGATTGATGTCAGCTTTCCCCTTAAGTTCGTCCAGGACCGCAATGACCACTGTCTCCGTGGAGTGTCCTGGGCGAAAGCCCGCCTGATGGGAGGCCAAAAGGTGGTTCTCCTCGACGTAAGTGGACAGGCAAGATGTAACGTAGCTTTCAAGGATCTTACCCAGGTAAGGAAGGAGAGAGATGGGCCTGAAATTAGAGAGAAGAGAAGGGTCAAGACCAGGTTTTTTAAGAATAGGTAAGACTATGGCGGTTTTGAAGGAGGAAGGAACAGAACCCAAGGCCAAGGAAGCGTTGAGAAGGGCAAGGGGAGGAGCAGGGCAGCTGAGGAAGAGAGTTTTGAGAATCCGTGCCGGAGCACAGTCCACCGGAGAACCGGACTTGACTTTCGTGAGCAGATTGAGGAAACGGTCCGTGGGAATGGAGGGAAAGTGATCCAGAAAGGAAGAGGGTGGAGGGAGGGGGCAGGAAACACCAGATTGATGCACCTTGGGAATATTGGCCTTTATGTTGGCAATCTTGTCAATGAAGTAGTCATTGAGTGAAGAGCAGAGGGTCTGGGATGGAACAAGACTGGTGCTGGTGCGGTCAGAGGTGGCAAGACTATGGACCAGGGAGAACATTTCTCGGGTTTATTAGCGGAGAGGGCAACTCTCTCGGTGAAATACTTAGTTTTGGCCGCAAGGATCGCTTTTTTGTAGTCGTTGAGGAGGAGTCTATATTTAACACGGAGAGTGGGACAATAATGTCGTCTCCAATGGCGTTCCGATCGCCTAAGATCGAGTTTGAGGTCTTTGAGCTCCCTGGTGAACCATTTATAATGATAACTGTGTCGTGCTGCCCTTAAAAACGAACACGACAAAACAAAACAAATAACATGAACCACACACTCTATGTTGAAGTTTCCTGAATGTTGCATAGGAGCCTGTGATAGTCAGTGGCGGCTGGTGACTGCAGAAAGTGGTGAACTGAAGTCCATACAAGGACTTAAACCATGTAAACCACAAGTCATTATTGCAGACACTCTGCTCAACCCTGAAGAGCAGACTCCAAAACAAACCAGATTGTGACTGTATTACTGAAAACTCTGATCGGGTGTGACGCAAAATAGGATTTCTTCAGGACACTAAATATGCAATTTCCAATTTGTATCCGTAAATAGGCCAGCAAGCCCAGGTCTTTCCTACTTTGCACTCTGCGACTTGCAGTGTGTGCTTTCCACTTATAAAAACAGGATTATAAGTGGCAGTATACAAACACAAAAAAACATGAACTGGATGTATGAGCTCCACAGATGAGCCTGAGAAACATGAAAGGGCTGCACAATTTGAAGCTTATCTGCACACATGCAAGCAGGACACAACGTAAGCTTTGATTTAATGAAATAGTGCATGCTGGGATTCATAGTCTATGTATTCTTAATCTCATGATAATGATTTTTGTAAAGGAAACCACAGGGATGGAATTGGTGTCCCAAGGACATAAAGCAACTGTGACAGCTCTGTATACAACAGATCCACAGCCAAACATTTCTTATTGTAAACACAAACAGCGTCCACCTTTAATATGCAATCTCCCCTGGCTGTAGTCCCAAACACCCACTTCAAGTAGAAGAAAAAAGCAGACTGGTTTACCAAATAGAAGTAGCAGAGCAGGAAGCAAACGTTGGTGTGAGAAAAATAATTATGCTTAAATTAAAAACTGAAAGTGCATACGACCAGGCATTAGAAAGCAAATAGTTGCAGTCTTTTTCACTCCTCCTAACTCTTCCCTTTCCGTTTGCCACAGGGTGGGGTGTGGTTAACTATGATTCCGAATCCTGTGCTGCCCCAGGATCAAATGGGAAAGGTGGGGAGATTATTCTTGAGTGACGTTCCTCTGCCTGCAGCCTGAGCTGAAGAATGGAACGCCCACGGCTAATTTCTACAAAACTGCCAGAAACAGGAGGAGACTGGGCAGCGACGTCACCTGGGATCCGAGGCAACTCGAGGGTTTTATGTGCATTAGCCCTACTTATGCTATCACACAGCCTCAGACACGCACTGAGACGTGCAGTGCAGCTCCTAAAAGTGCCTGACTGCATGTCTTTCTGTCCGAGTGAAGCAGTCAGACCTGAAGATGTCTAACTTTATTTATGGCAGAACACATTAAGTAAAGGAGCCTCAAAGTGGGTGGGTGGGTGGGCGTGGCCCCAGCGCTCTCATGCAGCAGCCGCTGCTGGTTGATATTTACTCTAAAGTTTAGATGGCAGGCTGAAAGTGAGGAAAGTTTAATAAAAAGGATAAAATGTACATTATTATTCACTATTTATGGCCCCATGAGCTCTGCACAGGAAGGAAGGGGCACTTGTATTCACACACTGGAAGGAAAAGTTGCAGAGATGTTGAGAAACATGTTTTAATGGAAAAGGCATTGCAATCCAAAGTAAAATGTTATGTTAACATTTTTTATAAAGCACACGTACACCGGGTTGGTTTCATGGCGCGACTCTAAGAGGTACCAGAGCCAGGCCATTTCTACCATTACGCAGGATTAGGCGGCCGCCAAGGACGGGAAAAGGGGGAGGGCGGCAAAAAACATGCTATGAACTGCCTGAAACTGTGTCACCCTGGTGGAGTGGCAGCGTGCGTGCTGCTCCTTGCAGGTGGCTTATGGGGGCTGGCTGAGCAGCAGCTACCTACAAACATTGTAACAATTCCCGACACCGGCCGTGCCAAAACTAATTGGTAGGGTCGGTTGTCCTGATGCCTCCGCGGTGGCGCGAGGGTTGGCTACAATTCTATTGGAGGGAGGGCGGGGCATGCAGTTTTACTTTTAAAATTGATGTGAAGCACTGCACCGCGGCTAACAGACCCAGATGGTCCCAACCCCAGCTCGGCCTGCAGCCAAAGGCCGCTCTAGACATACCCCCCAGGATATAGCGGCACGGATTAGCAAATTTAGCGGCACAAAAATGAAAATTTAGCGGCAATTTTGTGGCATTTTATTTGGCCATTTTTCCTACAACAAACACATATATCTTTGTTTTTGTTGTTATTTAACAGTACGAAGCTATGTATATTTGGTTTATTTACAATGTAGACACTTTGTTTGGTTTGATTGAAATGTAGATTTAACATACGTCCGGTCCTACTCTTGCCATGCCGGACAACCTTAACCCTTGCCTTCTACTCTCGATCCCCTCGCTCACCCTACCACTATGCTTAAGGACCAATACTACAGCTGACCATATAGCTTTTCTGTCCCCATAATCTCCAGTATTCCCCTCATCACCCTTGCCATATGCAAAAGAGTGCAGTGTCCTTGCCTTCTCTGCCAGGGATCTTCTTGAGGAAGGAGGTGCCCTGTCCTTCTCCGCCATCTTTTGCTCCAACTTGACAGCCACACCCTACCGGATATCTTCATTGCTTGTGGTGCGGTACATGTGCCCTTCACACAAGAATTCTGAATTGTCTGTGTGCCTGGAGGCTCCCTTAGTCCTGGGCTGCGCATATGGGGGCTCCTGCCTCCACTACCCCCTTCTGCTCCTCTCAGTGGTTTCGACTATCCAACGGTGCCCTCCACTGGTCTGCAGTACAGATACACTCCCTCAGAGCACCCTGTTTCCTCGAAAACTAGCCCCGAAGTCCCTCTACAAGTCCCTGAATGTCTGTGCTCATTCCCTCATGAGTTGTGCCCCCTCCTGCCTCAAAAAGATTTACCTCATGAGCCTGCCACCAGGGCCGGTCCGAGGACTTTTGGGGCCCTGGGCGAAAGGGAAGATGTGAGGCCCCTCTAATTTGGGACATCTAGTGCCGGCGTTAGTGCTGGTGGCCGTCGGTGCGACAATGTTAGTTGGTCGACTCGCCAATGAGCTCCTTCACTATGAATTCCCTCACTACCACCCTGTAACAGTGCTCCTCAAGTTATGCTATGTAGATTTATTCTATGCAGATTTATAAAGCAGATAGCCGCCTGAGGGCTTCCCCGTGCTGCGTGAGTGGATCACTGTGTACACTAGTGGGATTCTGAGGCGGTACATGTCTAGAGCAAGTGGGGGTAAAGCCATGTTTTAAGGATTTTTTTTAATCGGGTCTTGTTCATTTAGTTTAGCTCAGTGGGCATAGCATTCCAAAGCATAGGCTTCAAATGCGAGAAGGATACAACCCCCAATCTGATCATTTGTACCTTTAGCAATTAAGCATTGGAGGATGTTACGGTACTGCTAGGAGTGTAAGGTATCAGAAGAGCCACTATCGAGGAGGGTCCATTATAGTTGATTCCCCTATGCGCCAAGTAAAGTGCCTTGAATTCTACCCTTTCCTCCACTTGAAGCCAGTGCAAGCCGCGTTACTTTAACGGCCGCACGACCAATGCTTGTTATTTGTTACCCTTGTTTTTACTTCACTTTCTCCTCTCATATTACCTCTCAGTCACTTTCTTTTCTTCATCAGTTTTCTCCCTCTCGCGTTTTTTTCATCAGATCCCCTATTAGTTTTCTCCCTTCACATTTTCCTCTCGCTCAACCTTCCCCAAATAGCTTTCTCTTCTCACACCCTCTTCTCCCTTAATCTCAATATCCGCCCTCACTTCCCCTTATTAGCCTTTCCCCCTTTTCTTTGCCTAAATGCCCTCTCTTTCCAGCACTCTTTCTCCCCAGTTCATCCACATGATTACTTTCCTGGACTTTCTCTTCTCACTTCCTCCTTACTGGCTTTCTCCAATATCTCTCTCTCTATCATATTCCGCTCTTCTCTTCCTCAAGATGCCCTGGTCTGGCCACACTTTCTCTTCTCCTTACGTCATCCTCCTCTCGCTCATGCTACCCTCCATCCATAACTTGCTCACTCACAGTGGTGCAGTGATTCTTCGATGGGCCATAACGAAAGCAAAGAAAAGTGTTCCCCGCCCCATGGTTTAGTAGTAAAAGACGACCATAAATAATGTGCAGTGGGTCCTTCACGACCTCGGTCCTGGTGCCACCGCCCAAACATTTACTTAGTTGTTCTAAAGCGCAGGGTACAGCACAGACCCAGATGTCAACCAACACACACAACAAATGTGACAACATAAAATCAATAATTCTAAAGCATCTTCATTGCTCCTTTACCTTTGGAACAACAGAAGGGTTATTTATGGGGTGCTGTAGCACCCCACTCACCCCTATTTCCAGCGCATGTGAAAATTCTCTGGACGGCCCCCACAGCAAATGCACCCACAAATGTAAAACTCTGCTGTGTTACATGGACTGGGGCAGTAAAGTCAGGCATGACTCACAGTTCCAGAACGTGAGGGGATTTGCAGTTTCATATTATGTGAAATCAGCTCTAAGGCATTAGAGAGCTTTACATGATCACCAGTTACCTTACAAAATGATATTTTCATTTTTTAGGGGCATGTGCAAATAGATATACGCCCAGAATCACAGGATGTTCAGCAGACGCTGGGACTCTAACCTAGTTCCTCAGTTCTATTAAGCTGCTCAATGCGCACAAAGCCCAGGGGAAAGTGTTTAGTCCCATGGGCTTCAGAGCCATACTTTAGTGCTACAAAGGTCAGGAGATGGGGTGGGGGCCCTACCCTGGGTGTCACCGTTCTGAATAACGACTGTATGTCCCAGGGCAGGGGGCCCCACAATTGGGCCTAGAGGTCTGATCCATTGCTGCATGGCACAAGGGGCCTCTCCTACCCTGGGCCTCTTTGCGCTGGATAAGGGATGTGAGACCGAGAGAAGGGGGCCCCACACTTGGGCCATGATCCAAAGCATGGAAGCCCAGGGAAGTGGGGACCACCTCCCCAGGGCTTAGAAGAGGTGTGTGGCTTTGACTATAAACTTTGCTAAGCCACAGCTTCTCCCTCTTCTACTTTGCCGCCTCTCCTCACCTATTACTTTTCAGCCGATCCTGAAAACAAAAGGGCCATTTGTTGCGTGGAAACGCAAATGGCACCTTTTCAACAGAGCACAGCCCCGCCCTTGACCTGCTCACACACAATAGTCGTCCCTGCTGTCCCAAGACCCCCCCCCCTCCCCCCGGCCATTCTTTCCATCCCCCCATGCCCGTAATCCCAGGGCTGACACCACGCCTTTGGCACCTCATTAGCTACATGTAAAATTGCAGTGATCGGAGGGGAGGGGGCCCCGGAGGAGCAGGTGGCCTGACTTTAATGAAGCCTTTCACATCGAAGCGAGGCCGAAGCGAGGCCCCAGCGAGGCCCCATGTTTTTGAGCTGAGCGCGAGGCCCTGGGCAGCTGCCCATACTGCCCATGCCTAGCGCCGGCCCTGCCTGCCACTTCCAAAGCCCCCTTGTCCTGTCCTTTTTAGGTTTTGCCTAGCAAATGCGCACGAAGTGCGCATGCGCTAGGAAAACCTTATGTCTTACAGTGGGGAAAAGGGACTCGCCCCCTGCTCCCATTGGCTAGCTCCATAAATGGAGGCTAGCCATTGGGAGCCGGATCTGTCCGTCAAGGCCGGACCAGATTCGGGGGCGTTCCCGCGATTTTTTCGCTCTCCACCCACTTCGGATCGTCATCGCGGCGGTGGGTGTGTGTTATTTTTTTTTTTTTAGTCGGCCCGTTTTCGTCTTTTTACAAGTGTTTGTTGTTGGAGTTGGCTGCAAGATTCGAGTTCCCACGAGGCGATCAGGTAAGGAGCATTTTTTTTATATAATGTCTTTTTTTTTTGTTTGTTTCCTTTGTCGGTTCGGCCGTGTCGTGTGAGCTGTTATGTACTTTGGCTCGTGAGCTCTGTTTACCGCCCCCCCCCTCCCGCTGTCCGTGTGTCCGTTCCGCCCCCCTCCCCGTGTGCCCGTTCCCGCCCCCCCTCACCCTCTCCGTTGCTTGTTTAAAAATGCAGATGATCCTTTCACGGCCGTGCAGCTTTACTGCTGCGCGCCCAATGCTTGTTCGAAAAGCTGACAGAAGCAGTTTAAGGTGGATAGGAAACTGTAACAGAGGGTTATTTGTTTGTTTCTTCATTGTGCCCAGAGTTACCCGTATGAGTCCCACAGTGTGAAAAACAATATTTGTAAATGGCTTCCTCCCTCAGAAAGGAAGGGTTTAGCAGTATATTATTTGGAAAGCAGACCAAGACTGCAAATTAAATCGTTCTCAGCTTGCTTGTTGCTGTTTCATCTTGCATAGTGGGCTGTCGGCAAGAATTTGGGTCAGGATGTGTTCCGCGGTAATTGAAGTGGCATTTCAGACACTGCGTCGCTTCCGGCAGGCATATTTTTGCTTTTAGTGCAAGACTGGTGGCTTCAAAATGGTTCAGAGGCAACTTTGTCGGGAATGTGGCCACATCTGAACCCTAGATCTTTGATCCCGTTGGCCTTGAAGACTTACCAAATACTGCGTCTATGCAGTCGTAATTACGATTCCAGTTTACAAGTGTCACATACAATTAGTTTGCTAAAACGAAACACGTCTTAGTTCTCTCCCTTCTTCCAGGCATGTGCGCCCGCCTCGCTCTGCCTATGTCTTGCTCGCCCCTCCCCCACCACAGAGCGCGCTATCACGATTACTTTCACTGCTGTATGGCCAGTGCTTGTTTTTGGGAAACTCTTCTTCAGACCAAATTTATGGACAGTGCCGCTTCGCACACTTGTGCTCAGATGAAGTTCGAGCGTTGCTCCCTGGCTTTCAAGAGTCCACAGAGCACGAGGCCAATAGTACAGAATTGACTGGTACCTGCCCCTGCAGTTGTTCAGGTACCGTGTTTGGCTCTGTAGCGCCTACAGAATCTGTTCTTACCGTATATGTCTAGGGTTGTGCTCGTCGTCACGCTAGTAGTGGTGTGAAACATGACATCACGCATAGCCGTAGGACGAGAATTATACCCAAGACCTCGATGGATACCAACACCTATCTCCATGGGAACAGAAGTTGTTCACCAATAGGTGTTGGGCTTTGTGCCTTGATCTCGACAATGTCTAGAACTGGCTTGCACTGCTCCCAGCTGCTTCTGTTCCTGCGCTGTCCCTGCTTATGTTCCTGCCCTGCTTCCAGCTGCTACTGTTCCTGCGCTTTCCCTGCCCTGCTTCCAACTGCTACTGTTCCTGCGATTTCCCTGCCCTGCTTCCAGCTGCTTCTGTTACTGCGTTGTCCCTGTCCTGCTTCTGTCCCTGCCCTGCTTCCAGCTGCTTCTGTTCCTGCGTTGTCCCTGTCCTGCTTCTGTCCCTGCCCTGCTTCCAGCTGCTTATGTTCCTGCGCTGTCCCTGCGCTGCTTCCAGCTGCTTTTGTTGCTGCGCTGTCCCTGCCCTGCTTCTGTCTCTTCCCTGCTTCCAGCTGCTTCTGTTCCTGCGCTGTCCCTGCCCTGCTTATGTCCCTTCCCTGCTTCCAGCTGCTTCTGTTCCTGCGTTGTCCCTGTCCTGCTTCTGTCCCTGCCCTGCTTCCAGCTGCTTATGTTCCTGCGCTGTCCCTGCGCTGCTTCCAGCTGCTTCTGTTGCTGCGCTATCCCTGCCCTGCTTCTGTCCCTTCCCTGCTTCCAGCTGCATCTGTTCCTGCGTTGTCCCTGTCCTGCTTCTGTCCCTGCCCTGCTTCCAGCTGCTTCTGTTCCTGCGCTGTCCCTGTCCTGCTTCTGTCCCTGCCCTGCTTCCAGCTGCTTCTGTTCCTGCGCTGTCCCTGCCCTGCTTATGTCCCTTCCCTGCTTCCAGCTGCTTCTGTTCCTGCGTTGTCCCTGCCCTGCTTCTGTCCCTGCCCTGCTTCCAGCTGCTTATGTTCCTGCGCTGCCTCCAGCTGCTTCTGTTGCTGCGTTGTCCCTTCCCTGCTTCCAGCTGCTTCTGTTCCTGAGCTGTCTCTGCCCTGCTTCTGTCCCTTCCCTGCTTCCAGCTGCTTCTGTTCCTGCACTGTCCCTGCCCTGCTTCTGTCCCTGCCCTCTTTCCAGCTGCCCCTGCCCTGCCACGCTGTCAGTGACAGATGAGGCTCCTGTCACTTCCTCGGCAGACTCCACTGTGTGTACATCTGCCTTGGGTCCTGGGGCTGTGATGATGTGTTCATGGGGCTGCTGTGTCGATAGATCTGCTAACACACCCTGTGCTTCGTTGTTGTGTGAAGCGCTTTTAAAGAAAGGGTTGCTGGTAGCACAGAGCTTCGCACAGGTTTCAGACTCTACCCGGGTCATGCAGCCACTGCCATGGCTGCAATAAATCCCTAGTGTCCACGGACCTTGGATTTATTCGGCTGCTGCGGCCAAGTTTGTAAGTGATTTGATACTCAAGTCTTGGAGGTATGTTTTCTTTAGTGAACAACAATAATCTGTCCATCACCCGCTCGCATTTCTCCTTGCCCAGCAGGCTCTGGGCACACCCTGCACCGTCGACCCTGTCCCCAAGACCTGTAGGGCACGGCCTTTGACGCTGCCAAAGGACTCCAGGACCGGGGATCCCAAGCGCATCCAATCCTGTGTCCCAAAAAACATGCGTGCCCAGCCCTCACACTCCCAGAACCTGCTGCCCATGATCCTAGCTATGAACCCAGCCATGCCGAGCAGTGTCTGGGCATAGGGTTTGGCCTCCTGAGACTCCCTGTGCGAAGGACCTGGAGAGCAGGACTGGCTGGTCCTAGTCTGGGCCCTTCCTTGCGGGTACTGCGCAATTGGCAGGGCTCTTGCCCATATACTGTGACCAGCACAACTGTCTGACCCCTTGTTGTTTACCTAGAGTTGCCCATAAGTGATTCAATGGCAGATGAAACGTCTGATGGACCCTCGTTGAACTCCTCCATTGACCAAAATCCATGCGGCGTGCCAAGACTGAACTTCGGCAGATCTACGTACAGATCATCCAGTGCTTAATTTGTACAAAGCAAACGTGCTGGGCCTGGTCAGGAGGCCACCAAGCTTACACCGCCCAGTGCCACTGCCAAGTGTGAAAATTCAGACTGTTCGAAGCCCCCAATGCTGGAAGAATAGTTTGGGCAGCTGGTATTAATTATGTATATTGAATTAATGAAGAACTGTGATTTTGCTCATCTCTAAATTACACAAGCGATGCCACCACCTGGCAGCTGTCTTAAGTGCCAGTGCTGACGATTAAGTGCTGGCGCCAAGCCCCGGAAACTGCCGGCTCAAATTCAGCACTAGATTTATCATTCTTTCGCGCAGCGCAATTCTGCAAACAACGTTGCTGTGCTGGCGCTATGTGATAGGGAAAGGACAGGAATGCGCCATATTTACCAGCATATGGCTCATTGTTGTAATTTCTTAGTGTTGGGCGCATGTTTGGCTGCCTTTAGCCAACGCAGGCCCCCTTGCACCATGTTGCAAGGGGGCCTGCTTTGTAGGTAGGATATTTTTTGTACAGGAAGGGTCACCTTTGGGACCTTATAAGTGTTTAGCCATGCAACAGTTAATGTTTTTGCACCAAGGATATTGTGCTGCATAACTAAATACTTATAAGGTCCCAAAAGCGAGACCTATTGGCTATGCCAATGCTTGTTAAATACGAGACTCTGCAGTTGTGTGTATTCAGAACGCAATTCCTCTTTTTAATCTCACCTTTTGGGTGAAGTGAATATCTTAAATCTGCCATTATTCGGAAGCTGCCCTCTGTCCCCCGTAGTACCTGTGGGGGCTCTTTGTGGGTGTGTGGGGGGGCTCTGTTGGGGTGTGTGGGGGGGGCTCTGTGTGGGTGTGTGTGGGGGCTCTATGTGGGTGTGTGTGGGGGGCTCTGTGTGTGTGGGGGGGCTCTCTGTGGGTGTGTGTGCCATTTGCGAGAGATTAAGCTATTGGCATTGTAAATGACAATGCCATTTATTTATCTGTTTTCAAAACCAACACATAAATAAAAATGTTGTCATTTACAATGCCAATAGCTCTAACTTTTGCAAAGGCAAAACCGTTGCATTGTAAATGCTTGTTCTCTGGCTGTTGCTGTTGTCCCTCGCTGGCCGCAGTGTGCTTCGTTTCCAGGTCTGAGCACCTTTTAAACTCCTCTCAGAATAATCTGCTGCGTAATTCCATAAATAACCACTTGAGGGCGATATACTATTATCTATTATGGAAGGAAGACCAAGAGATTACGAGCAAAATGTTTCCCCACATTTAACATTTCTGTGCTCCCACACTCGCTGAATACTCCTGAGGCGAACTAGCCGGGAGCACCCTTGTTTTTTTAACACTGTGATTTATACTGTGATTTTAAAAACGGTATTCTGTATCTTAAAAAGCTTATTTGCACATTCCTTGGCCATTACCTGGTCAGCGCTGGGAAACAGATCGCATGTTGTCTCTGCCCTGACCCGAGTCTTGCCGCCATTTCCTACTCGAGGGACATGCCCACCTCGGTTGGCCACGCCCCCCCCTCCCAGGACGCTATATCTTCGCGCTGACTGCAAGCGCCGCTCCCACACTCGCTGAATACTCCTGAGGCGAACTAGCCGGGAGCACCCTTGTTTTTTAACACTGTGATTTATACTGTGATTTTAAAAACTGTATTCTGTATCTTAAAAAGCTTATTTGCACATTCCTTGGCCATTACCTGGTCAGCGCTGGGAAACAGATCGCATGTTGTCTCTGCCCTGACCCGAGTCTTACCGCCATTTCCTACTCGAGGGACACGCCCACCTCGGTTGGCCACGCCCCCCCTACCAGGACGCTATATCTTCGCGCTGACTGCAAGCGCCGCTCCCACACTCGCTGAATACTCCTGAGGCGAACTAGCCGGGAGCACCCTTGTTTTTTTAACACTGTGATTTATACTGTGATTTTAAAAACTGTATTCTGTATCTTAAAAAGCTTATTTGCACATTCCTTGGCCATTACCTGGTCAGCGCTGGGAAACAGATCGCATGTTGTCTCTGCCCTGACCCGAGTCTTGCCGCCATTTCCTACTCGAGGGACACGCCCACCTCGGTTGGCCACGCCCCCCCCCCTCCCAGGACGCTATATCTTCGCGCTGACTGCAAGCGCCGCTCCCACACTCGCTGAATACTCCTGAGGCGAAGTAGCCGGGAGCACCCTTGTTTTTTAACACTGTGATTTATACTGTGATTTTAAAAACTGTATTCTGTATCCTAAAAAGCTTATTTGCACATTCCTTGGCCATTACCTGGTCAGCGCTGGGAAACAGATCGCATGTTGTCTCTGCCCTGACCCGAGTCTTACCGCCATTTCCTACTCGAGGGACACGCCCACCTCGGTTGGCCACGCCCCCCTACCAGGACGCTATATCTTCGCGCTGACTGCAAGCGCCGCTCCCACACTCGCTGAATACTCCTGAGGCGAACTAGCCGGGAGCACCCTTGTTTTTTTAACACTGTGATTTATACTGTGATTTTAAAAACTGTATTCTGTATCTTAAAAAGCTTATTTGCACATTCCTTGGCCATTACCTGGTCAGCGCTGGGAAACAGATCGCATGTTGTCTCTGCCCTGACCCGAGTCTTGCCGCCATTTCCTACTCGAGGGACACGCCCACCTCGGTTGGCCACGCCCCCCCTCCCACTCCAAAGCTCACTCTACAAAACATGAGTACCAGTCGGAAGCGCAGCGGACGAGCGCAGCGGGCGCGACGATTGCGCGCCGAAGGCGCGCTTAAGGCAAGCTCGTCTGCGCTCGTCCGCGCCTCGGACGCAACTGGGGCAACTCTCCCAGCCTTGGTCCCACCGCCTGCTGCCGCCCCTCTCCCACATTTGGAACGTGAGTCCCTTCTCCGTCTCCGAGACTTCGCACATATGGGTCATTTGTCATTTCTTGATACCGCCTTCCCTCTGCACGATTTCACCACTCAGGGCCTTCTAACTTGCGGCCTTCTCAATGTCAGGTCATTGCCTAAACATGCCAATGAAATCCAACTGCTCATTGACACTCATCCCCTTGACGCGCTATTCCTCACTGAGACTTGGACTCAGGCAGACTGCAACATTGACCTCGATCTCGCGTGCCCTCAAGACTTTAAAATACTGCATCTCCCCAGGCCAAAGGGCCGTGGTGGGGGAGTGGGTGTCATTTACCGAGCATCCTGGTCGACTGCCATTATTGACATAGACCCGGTTGCCGGAACGGAACTCCTTGGCGTTTCTATAAACTGTCACCATGGAGACACCGTGACGGCCGTCATCTGCTACCGCCCCCCGGGTGCTTTTAACACCCAGCAGCAACAGTCGCTACTCACAACTCTCACTAACCTGGCCACTTCCCACCACAAACTGATCATTCTAGGAGATTTTAATCTCTGGCCCAATGGAAGCCTGGACAATGCACTGCACAACTTAGTGCTCTCCTGCGATGGAGTCGGCCTCTCACAATTGGTTAACGAACCCACCCACACTGCTGGGCACCAACTGGATTTAATCTTTGCCTCCCCCCAGTTAGTACACCTGGGCGACATCCTGCCCATGTGCTGGACCGACCACGCACTTATTAAATTTCACATTTTCTGTGACAAAGCCAAAAGGCCCCCACGTAGCACTACTTCCGATTTTATGTATAGAGATTGGAAAGCCCTTGACAAACTAAGAGCAGCGGGCACTGTATTCAATGTTGGAAACAGTTTTTCCCCCATTAACTCGGTTGAGAACAACTTTAAAGCCTTCTGTTTAGCAATCTCCTCCACCTCAGACTCTCTTGCCCCCCAGAAGAAAGGTAAAGCAAAAAACAGAGCTCCAGCCCCCTGGTTTAACGACTCCTTGAAATCCCTCAAATTAGCCTGCAGACAATCAGAGAGGAAATGGAGACAAGGCTACTCCGATACGAATAAAGTAATCTGGAAAAACCATCTCCAGGCATATAAAACCGCTATTGCTCAGAGCAAAGCCAACTATTTCTGCACCACGATTAGCAATGCCACCAACAGCTCAAAAAGCATATTTCAGATTCTCAAAAACCTTACCCACCCTGAATGTGCCACAACATCTATTCCTCCCACACAAGCCCTCTGTGATAACCTTGCGTTATTCTTCAAAAACAAAATTGACACCATTATCCTTAATCTGAACTCCTCCCCTCCCTCAGGTGATCCCATTACACCTAGAGCCTGTACCAGTGACCCGGTCTCGGTGCACTTAGATTCTCCTCTTATGGAAAAGCTGCGGGAGTTCCCACCCATCCCAGAACCTGAATTCGAAAGGTTGGCACTCGGGATCACTTCTGGATCCCCTCTTGACCCGTTGCCTCCAAAAATTTGGAAAAGTTTTGGTACCCTCCGCAGGATCTGCAATCAATCCTTACACTGCGGACTTGTGCCATCTCTCTGGAAGCAAGCCCTTATCTCTCCACTATTGAAAAAACCTTCCTTGAATCCTGACTGTTTGTCTAATTACCGGCCTATTTCCCTCTTGCCCTTCCCAGCAAAAATTGCCGAGCGCTGGGTAAGCACCTGTCTCTCCACTCATCTGGAGCAAAATCATATCCTGGATGATTTTCAATTTGGTTTTCGTCCTGCTCACGGGACCGAAACAGCTGTCCTGACAGCTATGGAGGACCTTCGTATGCGGGCAGACAGGGGCCAGGCAGTAGCCTTGATCCTGTTGGACCTGTCTGCCGCATTCGATACGGTCAACCATGGGATCCTGCTGGAGCGACTCCGGGTGGCTGGGGTAGATGGCACAGCCCTACTTTGGTTCCACTCCTTCCTATGGGATAGGAGACAGGCGGTGTCTCTCCCCCCTTATCAATCTACCTTTTCTTCTGTCCCCCACGGGGTGCCCCAGGGCTCCTCCATCAGCCCCATCCTTTTCAACGTGTATCTCAGACCTCTGATCACGCTAATAAAGGCCCACGGGTTAAAAACTATTAATTATGCGGACGACACCCAGCTCATCCTCTCTTGGGAGGGAGAAGACTCTACCCCCCTTGCAGCCTTTCATGACTGCTTAAGGGAGACGGCTGGGTGGCTTCATAATAACTCGCTGCAATTTAATTCCTCCAAAACGGAGGTTCTGTACTGTGCAGGAAGTCGCATTCCTCGGCAATTCCCCTGCGACTTTTGGCCCCCGGAAACACCAGACAAACCTCGGCCAGTTACATCGGTTCGCAACCTAGGGGCCACACTCAACAATAAAATGAACACTGAAACCCAAGTTGCAAAAACTGTGGGAACTTGCACAGCTCTCCTGCGCTCCCTGCGCAAAATTATGCCATTACTTCCCGCACAAGCTCGGGAGCTGATAGTCAGGTGCACTATCCTCAGTCGCCTCGACTATTGCAACGCGCTGTTACTTGAGTCCCCAGTTGCCCTGCTTGACCGACTTCAAAGAGTTCAGTCGGCCGCAGCCAAATTAGTTTTGGGCTGGACCAGGCGATCTTCAGCCTCAGCGGCTCTAGCTGAACTACACTGGCTTCCGCTTAAACAACGAGTGGCCTTCAAGTCCCTCTGCCTCGTCTTTAAAGCGCTCCACGGAGCTGGGCCCAAACCTCTGCAGGCCTTGTTCACCTGGTATACCCCTACCAGAACTCTACGCTCAGCCTCAGCCCGTCTGGTAATTGTTCCAAGATACAACAAAGTCAGGACGGGGGGCAGATCTTTCAGAGTCGCAGCGGCTAAACTGTGGAACAGTCTGCCTCCTGATATCCGTCAAATCTCACAACTCCTCCCCTTCAGGAAACGCATCAAAACGTGGTTATTCCCCTAGAAAAACCCCCAACTTTCCTGTTCCCCGCTGTCTGTTTCCCTTAGTTAAGAGTATTCGCCAGCGCCAGGAAACCTGCAAGGTGTCAGCCGCGCTTTATAAATGTTAAAAATAAAATAATAATCGAGAACGCAGAAATAAATCCCGGCATGGATTCACATTTTTCAAATTTCGTGGGCCGTTTTGTAAAAATCGCGGCATTTTTACAAAACGGCCGCTTTCGCGATTTTTTTGCAAATCGCGAAATCGCGAAATCCTGGAGGGTCTGTCTAGAGCCAAGTACACCACTATGCTCCAGCTGCAGCTGAGAGGTCACAGTGTCTGAGAAGACTTTCCAGACCAGTGCCGTACGGACGACCGCCGCGAGCTTGCTTTGCAGCAGCAGTTGTTGCAGCCATGTGGCGGCCCAGAACGGAATTGCTGCAGTGAGCCACGCAAAGTAAGTGTGCATCACAGTGCCCCCTAAAAGTGTATCATTGATCTGCTATTTGGTTGGCAGTGGATGGTATTGGTTTTACTAAATTAGCAGTTGTACTGTAGCGCGGTCATGATCACCTGCCTGCCATTGCCCTGTACTGTAGCAGAAGTTCACACAGATCAGCAGCGTCACTCAGCAGAGCAGCATTGGATAGCTCTCTGTGACAGCCCTGCTGTGGTGTGATCTGTGCGTCTGAGGGGAGGGGGCGGACCGGGGTATAATTATGTTTGGGTGTCGGTGAGTCGAGCAGTAATGTTGAATTAATGCTGCCTGCTGTGAGTGACCTGTGTGCCTCAGCTGCCTAGTGGCCAGCTACATGTTCGTGATTCAGCTGTCTTTACTCTCTTTATTTTAAATGTAGGCAGCTCATCTGTGCCGCCTGCTGCATACAGCCCCCCCTAAAGGCAAAATATGTTGTCCAGTCTCTTTTGCACACAGCAACTTTACTTTCAGTGCCTTTGTGCCCACATGGGTCTCTTCTGGGGCGGTGGTGTCGTTGGTATTTATACATGCGCACATGCACCACTGGTGACTTTAACCCACTGACTCTTCCTCCCTCGCACCTCCCAAAAACGAATAGCTCTTTGGAGTGCTGCAATAGCCAAGGACCAGGGACACCCGTTATAATTTAAAGTGCCAACTATGGGCACTACCCGTTATCTCTGCTTCACGCATTTTACCCGTCGATCAGTCCTGCAAAGGTGGGCCCTCCAAAAATGTTCGGATTTTGTGCTTGTCCTAAAGTGCTAACCCTTGTTATTTTTGGAGCACCCACAGATTGTGAATGCTGCTGAAAGGTGCACATGTTTGAATTCTGTTAGGCCCAATTAATTAGTCTGGAAGATAGACCAATAATAACTCAGATACTGGATCAGTGACCCACCTTCCTTTCTCAGATGGTTGATTTACTCTGAAATAATGTGTTTGTCAGCGGAGCTTAATTTAGAAAGAACAGTCGCGCTCCTTAATATGGCGGGAAGGTAATACGTGTGTTATGTGGGTAAGTAGGTGCTGTTTGGTGTACCCTTCTGAGTACCAGGGTCCTGTTTATGAAGTATGTAGCGTTATCCTAATCAAGGGTAAAGTCCCCAAACGCACACTGTGCAATAAATCTTTTGAAACGTTTGTTATTTGGTTGAAACGAATAACGTTTTATTTAAAAAAAAAAGGTTTTTGTCATTCTTTTTAGTATTTCTTCTTATTTGTTTTCAATGTTGTAATCACATCCAAACAATATTCATAATTCCATTTTCATTTGCCCAATGCATTTCGGGCACTAGGCCCTTCTTCAGGGGGTCAATCTCTGTTCAAAAAAGGATATACATCACTATTAATTCAAAGAATATAGTTAAATTCAAACAACCTTACATGCCATCATTATAGTCACCAATACTGGTCACTAGAAGCTCGAAAACCTTATATCCCTCAAAGTGTCTAATGAAGTTTGAAGTTTTACATCTCTTTAGGTGCGTATGAAGTCTAAAGTGAAGCTCTTGTGCCTATAATGTTCATACAAAACACGCGGTAGTCAAGGGTCTAAAAGTGAATATATAGTGTCGGTAAAAACATGGCAGAAAATAAGCAATCCCAGTATGGACATATTACAGCTGGATGCTGTACCAAAGTCATACCTTCAATGTCGCGTTAAACAATCTTAGGGGTATGTGGTAATGTTCCAAATTCACTCAAAGTTCATATCTAGAGTAAACAATAAATGTTGATGAAGAACAAAGATCATAGAGATGAACGCCGCTATCTGACTGTTAATACACAGTCATCGAGAATACCTTGTCAAGTCTTCTGAAGTCGTAACCTCGTGGTTAATAGTAAAGAAATCGGTCAGAGTTCTAGAAATGTAAAATGAAAATCAACTCGGTCAAAATGCCGTGATTAGTATGCAGGCTGAAATTGAATCGACAAAGGTTAGCGTCTTACGGAATATCAGCAGGCTCGCAACATCGTAACGTCGAGTAGGCGTGACCCGGAAGTACACGCTGATAGGCTCAATGGTACGTCTAAATCCTACGCGCAAAAGTTGTATCGACGGCAGACTTCGCGAACGAAGTGCCGGCAATGGAAGATAGACTACAATGTTGATAACCGTGAAACTAAAAGTGTCACCGTAAATAATAAAGTTAGATTAAAACCACGTAACGGCTTTAGTGAAAAATGTGATAAACAAAAAATAAATTAGCTCATGGGCAATTCCAGTGATAACCTCACCAAAAAGAAGGTGTAAGCTTCAACATTAGAAAAGAGAGTAGCTGGTATACACATCATTATTAAACATCCTGAGTACATGTCAATATAGTGCAATATTAACATTGCATATAAACATCCTCATATATTTCTGTTAGAGGGTCTGTTAAATCCTGGATAAGATCATCATGGTCACAGTGAAGTTCAAAAGATCATTATAAAAAGCAGTTCAGATCACACCGATCATTTAGTCCTTTTGGTTGAATTGTACTGAGAAAGGTCATCCGGAATATCTCTGTCAGCGGAGCACCATAGGCCTTAAGATAAGTAAGGAAAATGGGCAGCCATTTACACAGTAAAAGGCAGCCATAACCTAGGATGCAGTGAGCCCTCACATCCCCGGATCCCGGTGCCACTGTGCCTACTGCACTAACGATAGCTCTGACCGTTTTCAATGGAGATGGCAATACCGCTATACAGGCAGTTCAGTATTTACATTCGCCCATTTTATGTAAGCATAGCTACCAAAGAAATTTACATTTTGTGTAGCAATATACATTTTCCCGATCCCAAAATGTTAATGTCAGTATCACTATTTTCTGAGATGGCCAATAGAAGGAATAGTAGTGCCTTGGCCTCCAGCTGTTAGCGAGCAGAATGCACCCCAATACACCGAGTTTATGGGGAAGCAGGCACCAGCGGGAAGCTCTGCCCCCTCCCCGCGCCAAAGAGAGCCTTAATGCCCCACCACCATAGGTTAGCCTTTAATGCTTTTAGAATCTCCTTGTTTTAAAAATTATTGATTCCCGCCAGACTTTCTCGATACTGTATCGTGTTTTCTCCTGTGTCCATCTTCTTAAAGATTATTTAGTCCCCTATCCATCCATCACATTCTGTTCATACTTTCTTCTTGAAAATATTTAGCTTCCCACTTCCCATAGCAAAATACCATCTGTCATCTACACAGTTTCCCTGTTCTTGTGAACTATTCTCTGTTTACGAACAGCCTTTTCCCCTTAATTCTGCATCCTATAATGCACAGGAGGATGCTCTCTGACGTTTTCCTAATATCCTCAGCTCCCTCCTATGCCCAGCACGTGTTTCTAGACTGCTCCTATTGGGAACCCATGTTTCTCAGTTCCTTGTATCGTTCTCTCTCCTGCACTTTGTGTTTCTTAGCTACCTCTTCTGTTTCCATCCTTGTGTTTCTGAGCACCTCCCTGTAAATCTTCCAGTGTCCTGCAGCAGGGGCGGCTGGTGACATTTGAAAGTGGTGGGGCGTAAAACTATTGTCATACTTGACTGGGGCAAGCGAGCGAAGCGAGCGAGCCATAACAACTTATGGGGGTTCGGGGGTTCTCCCCGAGATTTATAAAAAAAAAGGGTGGGCACATGGTGCATTTTCAAGCAAACCAGAAGGTGTGAAGAACAGCTCAGTCAATACTACTGTTTAGAGTTGTGGGAGTTTAGAAACCTTATAGAAACCTTATAGAAGTTTGACACATAATGATAATGCTCTGGGAATATAGAACTAAAATGAACAACAATTTACTGGTACCGCAGTAGCACAACTATTCTTAATCATACTGGATAGAACCACAAGCTAACATATACAATACCATGATTGACAGGGTGATGAATTTACTTGGAGACTAGCTCTTAGTATGTGCTCACACTACTAAAACTTATTAGAACTGTTGTTTACCTTCCCCACATACACATGCATCAATACTAAAGAGGAACAAGCAGTCAACAATATTGGAGCAATTCGGACTTCCCTCATTGTCATGGCACCTACTCAACATTGTGAAATGGGTGTTCCTATTTAAGGGGTATTTAATGCAAATTATGTAGCTTTTCTTTGCAGCACCTGAGGTTGATTAACTTCGTCAGTGTCAAGCACTAAGTGGCTATGTCCCTAGTTATTCTCATTCACGCCTGGCCATCACCATGGATACATAACAGTGTGCCTTTCTCTGAGTTTAAACTGTAGGGGAGTGCCCATTCCATAAATTAGCACCCCTGAGAGAAAAAGAGGGACAGGAAATGTTCAATGTCTCCTTAACTCAGCAGAAACTACTATCAGAGATATTCGTTTCTAAAATAGGCAGAGGCCATGCTATGGTCCGAGTAAGCCAATAAGCAAATGGAAGCCCAAAAAACAGAAGGCATAACCAGTGTGCCCAAGGAGCACTGTCCCAAAATAGCAGTTGTTGGCAGGTGCTGACTTCCATGAGGCAACCAGAAGACCAAAGTCAACCACCAACTGATGAACCGGACACACACAGCCAGGGATGTGGAGGAAGAAAATCAAAATGGACCAACGAACAGCAGCACAAACACCAGGGCTTGAGGCTAGAAGTGCCTTTCAGCAGAGTGAGCACATCCCAACCCAAGTAATAATTACGGCACAAGAGTGAGACCACCACCAAACTCCAGGAAGCCAAATGAAAAGTTTAGAAGGTAACCTGAGATGTGGCCTCCAATACAAACCACAAGCATCCTGTGGAGCGTAATGGAGGGTCACACTAGGGACCACAACAACCTCAAAACATTGGGAAAAACAGAATGCTAGCCTGCGCTCAGTACCAAAGGCCAATCAAAAGGGGAAAACAAAAATAAAAACAGTCACCCACAAAGCAGCACAACAATGCACATTCTCACAAATGGATCTCGAAAAGATGATCAGGTACATATTCGAACAAACTCCTGGAAGGACCACTTGGAAAAGGACACAGCAATCCATAGGCCAGAACTAGACAAGAGCCATGGAAGAAAGCATGCTCAGACAAAAAAAGGGGGTGGGTTCTCTCCTATCCTACATCACAGGGTGGTGCAGTGCCACCCACAAACAAGGACTCTCCAGCCAAAATCCCTATCAAGAGCACATAGGGTGGGCCCACATCCTGCCCCTACTGCTGACCTGTGAGTACTGCCCGAAAAACATGGGTTCAGATCTTAATATATATTTGTGGAATGTTTTAATCTTAATATATATTTGTGGAATGTTTTAATCTACCGAGGTCACCTACGTGATGACTTACACCGCAGCCCTCAAGCGCTATGCAGGCCTCAATCCCTATATGTTCACAGTGAAGCTGCACTATGATGACTTACACCTAAGGCCTCAAGCACTATATGCTCACTGTTAGGCTGCAGCTGTGATGGCTGATACTTGTGAAATTGGCTAAATTCGCAAACACCAACTGGGAGAAGTTTTGAAATCAATGCACTGGGAAAACACTTAATAAACATGGTTTGTTGGAAAAACACACGGAAATCATTCATTTAGAATAGACATTCTCCCAAAGAACACATTTTCAAAGGAATGTTGGCCAGTATATAAAGTTTTCAATCTTTGCACAATCTCACTGCTGGAATTTAAATTGTGCACAGTGTAACACCAATGGAAGTAGTTAAAACGTGACCAGAGCTGCTCCCAGCTGCTAAACTGCCTGCATGACCTAACTTTGGTTTTAAAAATGTATAACGGACTCAGCAATTATAAACATAACTACCCTACCTTAGCACTTCATGCTCTAAGTACGTACGCACTCTGCAACCTAATTGATTTGCCCCTCACCCCCCTTATTGGTGAATCCCGTTATGGAATCCCATGGCAGTAATGACGCAGTTCTTGATTAATTGCATTCATTGTGAACTTATTGCTTGAGTTTAATGATTACACAAGTGCGGTACACGGCTTGGAACCGGAGGTCCCAGCACGCTGTCTGACACACAGCCTGCCTCCAACAAGTGCTGCACGGTTAAGAGACGACCGACGGGTCTTAACTCCGAAATTAGGAAATTCTAATTTTGCGTTGGTTATGCAAGTTTTTATTGCTTCTTTGTCTACAGATGTGGCACGTGCATGTATATAATTCTCCATGCGCGCATCTGATGCAAACCTCATCGTCCCCTGACCCACCAAAGCCCAAGAGGCAAGGCTTCACTCCCCAAGGACCCTGGGAAGAGTTACTACTGTGCCCTGAAGCCAGCCCACAAGACCAAACACCTCACTGTAGAGTTGCACTCTAGTCTTTGCACGTTGTGTGAGGACGCAACGCGCAAAGACGCCCTGTCCCGAGTGAGCGCGCATGCGCAGAATGACCGCGAGCGCCGAGGAAAGAAGACGCTCGGCGCTCTCCCGCGAATCGAAGTAAATTAAATAAAGAAACCCTTCCTTTACTTCCCGAGTCTGCCTCCTCATTCCGTGAAAGTTATATACAACTTCACAGTGGCGACGAGGAGTGGGATAACCCACAGTGCACTACATTAAAAAAAAAAAAAACGGAAGAGCAGCACAGGCCAAGGAGAACAACTCCACACAGGCCCAATTGAAAGGGGACAGCTCAGGAAAAAAAAAGAAAGTCCAGAAAGGCTGGAAAGTCGCAGGGAGAGCGCGGCAGAAGCGTGAAGAAGCAGGAGCACCCACCATGTGCACCGGGGCTGGAAGCAGCGGCGACCAGGCGGAGAAGCACAGAAGGGGGTTGATATTGCCCCACAGAGGCCCTGGCGGAACTAGATGACCACAGGGAAGGGGGAGCAGGAGAACCCCAACCAAATCCGGCGGTAAGCGGGAGCGCTAGTGCGCCAGGCAGCCTAAGAGGCCAGGGAGCGGAACCGGAAGAGCAGGCCATAATGAGCACACAGGCGTCATCACTCACAGCGCCCATCCTGTTCTATTCAAACCAGGTGAACCACAGATGAAATGGGAAGACTGGAGGGAATACTTCAAAAACTACCTCGAGGCCCTGGAAGATGAAAATGGGGAGCCCTTCCCCAGTGCGAGGAGGAGGAGGATACTCTTGCACAACCTGGGCCCAGAAGGGATAAGAGTATTCACCAACTTAGTGCCCACGGCCAGACCACAAGCGGACGTTGACGTCTTTAAGCACGCCATAGAAGACCTGGACAATCACTACCGTCCAGCGGTGTGTGTCCCCATTGATCGCTACAACTTCCAGCAAAGGAAGCAAGAAGCGGGGGAGTCCATAGACGACTACGTCGCAGCATTGAGAAGGTTGGCGATCACATGCAAGTACGGGGCCCTCCAGGACGACTTCATAAAAGATCAAATTGTTATGCACACGACCAATAAGACGGTGCAAGATAAATTGTGGGCACATGGGGAAGCGATGGTAAAGAAAGCAGAGTTGTCGAAACGATGTGCCGAAGCAGCGAAAAGAGAGACCGCCCAGAGGACCATGGGGAACAGAGTGAAAGATTCTGAACCCTCAGGAAGAAACAGAACGGCGCCCGGAGAAAGCAAAGGAGCGAATAGATGGGCGGGAAAACCTGGACAGACAGGAAAACAGGCAACAGAAAGTAAGACCGCGTGCTACAGGTGCGGAAGCCCGATGCACTCAGCTCAAGATAAACGCTGCCCTGCGTTCAGGGCAAAATGCATGTTCTGTGGCCTAATAGGTCACTGTGAAGAGGTGTGTCGCAGGAAGGTAAAGAGGCCAGTGGTGAAGTATGTAGCACAAGACCAATCAGAAGGAGAAGAGGATGAACTGGTGTTGTGCATAGAAGAGCAAGTGTTGGGGATAGACAGCAAGCGTTCCCGTAAACCACAATGCGACATGCTGATAGGAGGAGAGAAGATCAAGATAGTAATAGACTCAGGATCCCCGTACACCATAGTACAAAGATCTGTGTGGGAGGAAGAGTTCGAGCCCAGCCTAGGACCCAGATTAGAACCTCCAGACATAAGGCTGGTGTCGTACACAAGAAGAAGATCAAGGAATAATCGAACCCATAGACAGTTCGGAGTGGCTAGTGCCATTGGTCATGGCAAGAAAACCCAATGGCAGGGTGCGTCTGTGTGTGGACCTTCGAGAACAGAATAAGTGCCTGATTGTGGAGAAATTCCCGCTGCCTCGCAATGAGGAAATGCTGGCAAAACAAGGGGAGTGAAGTGGTTCTCCACCATTGACCTCACATCCGCCTATCACCAAATAGACCTGCACCCAACGAGCCGGAAGCTAACATCCTTCATTTATTTATTTATTTTAGGCTATTTGTTAAGCGCTCAATTACCCTTAGGTATCTCGGCGCTGAGTGAAACGAATTAGCTCATGAGGAGATTATTGCTTAAACAGCCAGGTTTTTATCTGTCTGCGAAAGGAGAGCAGAGAAGTGGAGATTTTGATGTAGGAGGGTAGACTATTCCAAAGTTTAGTGGTAGTTACTATGAAGGATCTGTCTCCCCAGGAAACTCTTTTTGTCCTCGGGACTTGGAGTAGTCCTGCGGTTGATGATCGTAAGGATCTGGTAGGTTCGTAAGGACGAAAGGAGTCTTTCAGATACGTTGGTCCTTGATCGTGGATTGCCTTGTAGGCAATACAGAGAGCCTTGAACTTGGCTCTTTTCTGCACTGGCAACCAGTGGAGCTCCCGGAGAGTTCCGGAGATAGAGGCGTACTTGGGAAGTCCGGTAATCAGTCTGGCCGCGGCATTCTGCACAAGTTGCAGTTTCTTTAAGACACCTTCTTGGGCATTGACTAGCAGGCCATTGCAGTAGTCAATGCGGGCCATGATAAGTGCGCTGATCAAAGTTTTTCTTGTATTCATTGGAAGGTAAGGTAGAAGTTTCTTTATCATTCTTAGAGTGTAGAATGAGGAAGATACCACCGTGTTAACGTGAGACATGAAGGTGAGTTTAGTGTCCAGTATAACTCCAAGATTCCTGGCCTTGGTTACTGGGGAGGGGGGAGGTCCCAAGGCATCAGGCCACCATGTGGGAGACCAGCCAGGGGAAAGATTTCCGAACAACATCACCTCCGTTTTATCGGAATTCAGTTTCAAGCAGTTTTGTGTCATCCAGTTACTTATAGCCAGCATTCCCAGATTGAAGTTGGAGGCCACTTCATCTCCGTTTTTGTTTATGGCTAGGACAATCTGGGTATCGTCGGCATAGGATGTAACCGCCAGGTGATGGGTTTTTATGGTCCTCGCCAAGTCCGACACATAGATGTTGAATAATGTCGGACTTAGCGAGGATCCCTGGGGTACACCACAAGGAAGAGTGAAAGAAGGTGAACTGAAATTACCGAAGGTAACAGATTGAACTCGATTGGTACAAAATGAGGCGATGAGGTCCTTCGCAGAGCCCGTGATGCCGGCCGATTCGACACGGTCGATCAAGGTGGGGTGATCGACCGTGTCGAAGGCCGCAGACAGGTCCAGTAAAATAAGCACCGCCGAACCTCCACCATCGAAAGACTTTCTAATTTCCTCCGTGGCCCTGATGAGTGCAGTTTCCGTCCCATGTCCTTTTCGAAAGCCAAATTGTGTCTCGTCCAAACAGTTGTTGTGCTCTATGAAGTCGGAGATTTGTCTATTCATGATTTTTTCTACAATCTTGGCGGGGAGCGGGAGGCAAGCGATTGGACGGTAGTTGGCAACTAACGTGGGGTCAAGTGAGCTTTTTTTAATAAGAGGCTTGATGATGGCTCTTTTCCAGATGGAGGGGAAGGTCGTGGACAGGAACATGGCGTTAAATATCTCAGTGAGTATAGGACAAAGGATTTCAGGAAAGTTTTTAAGGATAGAGGGGGGGCAAGGGTCTTCTGGGGAACCGGAGTTCGTGGTGTTTAAAAGTTGGGACACAAGATCAGAGGAGATCTGGGAGAACTCCCGGAAGGAGTTAAAAGGGATTGATCGCGGGGGAATGGAAGAATTCGAGGCAGAAGGAAGATGGTCATTAGAGACAGAGTGAGAATGTCCAGTGTCATTGGCATGAGCTTCAAATTGAGAGAAGATGTCAGTGACTTTTTTTTGGAAGTGATTAGCCAAGGAGTTACATAGTTCTTGGGTATACGTGACTGGGGTAGATGTAGTTTGTCCTGAGAGTTGGGTTACTACCTGGAAAAGTTGTTTGGTCGAATCTTGAGCAAGATTAATTTGATTGGTGTAAAAATTACTTTTCTCAGTAATAATAGATTGTTTATATTTCAGCAACATGGATTTATAGAGGGCTTTTTGCTCAGGGTCGTAATCATGTCTCCATTTGCGTTCTTGACGCCTGCACTGTTGTCTTTTTAGCCTTAGAGTATCACTGAACCATGGTGAGGACTTAGTTGTTCTGTTGGAGGAATGTCTCTTAAGTGGCACTGTCTGATCGATAGTGTTTTGAATCCAAGTTGTATAATTATTGGCACCTAATTCAGGGTCATCCGTCGTAGGAGGTCGTGAGGACGCGAGTGAGGACTGAGAAGCCGGAATGTCGATGCTTTTCCAGGCTCTAAATGTGTTTACTGATGGTTTAGTAAGGGCTCTGGGAGGAGTAGGATGGAGTAAAAAGTTAAAGAGAATGGCAGAATGGTCCGTCCAGGTGAAGGGAAGGAGATCCTTTATCACTAGGGATTTCTCGCTGGAGAATAGGCCATCCAGGAGATGACCCGCGGTGTGGGAGGAACCGGTGACCAGTTGGGGGAGACCTATATTGGATAGTTCAGATAAAAGAGCAGAAGTATCAGGGTTGTCCAGAAGCTCTAAATGAAAGTTAAAATCGCCCAGAATAGTGTGGTGACTTTCACCTGCCAATGGTTCTAAAAGCAGGGGTAAACTGGCAAGGAAAGGACTGCGAGGTCCTGGTGGGCGGTAAATGAGTATACCTTTGAAAGGAGGTGCATTTGGAACAGCAATCGAGAAGGACAAAGCTTCACAGCTAGAGATGGGAATGGTTTCTGTTCGTACTGTTAGGTTTGAACGGTAAATAATAGCTAATCCGCCTCCCCTTTTGGGAGGAGGTCTATCCAGTCTAACGATAGAGTATCCTTCAGGCGTGGCCGTGACAAAATCAGGTCCGCAGGAGAGATCGCCCCATGTTTCAGTAATGAAAAGGAGGTCGACTTTGTAGGTCTCGATGAAATTGAAAATTTCAAATTTATGTTTTGGGAGGGAGCGCACATTTAGCAAAGCGGCTAAATAAAGTTTAGATAATACTTTTTTGGTGGTAGATATCGTAGGCAACAGTTGATAATTGTTAGTGACAAACGAGCAGTTTGGACAGGTGTACGGAAGGTGGAGAGGTTGATTTGCTAGATTAATACGCTGACACTGATGGGAGATGGAGTTTAGCGCACGAAGGCGTAACGCATTGTATCTAATGGGGGTTCTAGGATTGTGAATGGTAGAACGGGCAGGGGAAGGGGCCCTGGGCCCGGTCCAGGCGCGGACGAGCGCAGACGGGCTTGCCTTAGGCGCGCCTTCGGCGCGCAAACGGCGCTCCCGCTGCGCTCGTCCGCTGCGCTTCCGGTGACAACACATAATGAAGCTGAAGTAAGGGGCGTGGCCTGCAAAGTGGGCGTGGCCCAAGATCTCGCCGGAATGGCGTCTCACTAGTCGTTGCAGCCGGCGCTAGGAGCGCTCTGGGCTGTTTAAGGTAGGCTTAACACCGTTTGGATGCTATCAATTCCGCAGGATGCCCTTTGGTCTTGCCTCGGCCGCAGCTGTGTTCCAAAAGCTAATGCACCGCCTGTTCAAGGACATTGAGGGCATCCAGTACTTTCAGGATGACATTTTGGTGATGGGGATGGACCAGGAAGACCATGACAAGAAATTGAATAAAGTGTTGAGTGTACTACAAAAGAATGGCTTGACAGTAGAATGGGAGAAATGTAGGCTGGGAATGACATCAGTCACATACCTTGGGCACGAGATAGGAGGATGTGGAATCAAGCCGAAAAGAGAGAACGTGAAAGCGATCTGCAATGCCAGAGCTCCCAATAGCAAAGAAGAAGTGAGATCCTTCCTGGGGATGGCCGAGTATTACAGTAAATCCGTCCAGCACTTTGCCACCAAAACACATCAACTGAGACAGCTAATAAGAGACAAGACAGCGTTCAAGTGCAACGAAGAAGCACAGAAGGAATTTGAAGAGCTAAAAAGGGACATAAGTCAGGCGGTACCACTACAAGGGTATGATCCCCTGGGACAGACCATACTGACGACGGATGCTAGCGAGAAAGGACTGGGAGCAGTCCTAGCGCAGGAGAGAGCAGACGGAACAGTAGAGAACCTCAGTTTTGCATCCAGGGCTTTATCTCCCACAGAACAGAAATTTAGCGTCATTGAGAAGGAAATGCTGGCAGCGGTATGGGCCATGGGGAAATTCAGGCAATTCCTGTGGGGCACAATATTTCGGCTGCAGACAGACCACAAGCCCCTTGTCAAAGTCTTTACCTCAAGTGGACATGCGACCGCCACCCCACGCATAGCCAAAATGACATTGAAACTACTGGAGTACCGGTATGATGTAGAATACATTCCGGGGACACGCAACAAAGTAGCTAATTACCTAAGCAGGGCCTCAGCCATGGAAAAGCTCCTAGCCCTGCAGCAGAGAATGATGAAATGATAGCGGTAATGGAAGACTCAGAAATGGCGATTAGCAAGCAAGAATGGGCCCAAGCGTATGAGGGAGACGCCGAAATCCGTGCGGTCGAGGAGTACGTAATCACAGGTTGGCCCGAAAAAAAAAAGTTACAGGAGGTACTACGGAAGTTTTATGAAGTCCGCGAGGAGCTGTCAGTGAGTGACTCGGGAATCTTCCTGTACCAAGGAGACAAAGTGGTGCCTCCTACGAGATTGATCCAGCACCTTTTGGCCCAGCTACACGAGGGACACCTCGGCATAGTGAAAACCAAAATGGAAGTGAAGCAAATGTACTGGTGGCCAGGGCTGGACATACAAGTGGAGAGGCATGTGAGAGACTGTGATCAGTGCCAAGGAGCTGACAAAATTATGAAACCCCTAAGGCCAGCCTTGGGCAAATTCGACCAACCTCGCAATCCTTGGGAGGATGTCTCAGTCGACATTTTGGGACCTGTTTTGGACAACCAAGGAATGCCGAAATATGTATGTGTCTTGGTGGACAAATATTCCAAGTGGCCTGAGGTTCACATCCAAGAAGAAATGGACTCTGAAATGGTAATAAAGTTTCTCACCTCGGTTTTCCTGAGAGAAGGGATCCCGAGAACAATCCTGAGTGACAACGGCCCGCAATTCACCTCTGAGAAGTGGTACAAGTATACGGAAAGGAACGGGATCAAAACCAAGCACACTTCCATATATCACCCTTCGAGCAACGGACAGGTAGAATGATTCAACCGGGTCATCATGGGGTCCATCCAAGCGGCCATCATGAAAGGCAAGGACTGGGAAAAGGAGATCATGAGCATGATCTGGGCGTACCGGATTACCCCCACATCAACAGGGTACAGCCCATTCCAAATTTTGAGAGGCAGTCATCCCTTCACCAAGGACAATGTGGTTTGGAGAGAAAAGACCATCACCAGCAAATGGTCTCCGGCAGTGGTTCAACACAACCTGGAGAAGGCTCAGAAAGTATATACTGAACATTACAATCGAAGAAGAAATGTGAAAGAGGCAGCCCTTGAAAGAGGAGAGTGGGTGAGAGTCAAAGTGGCGGTGCTGAGAAAGAAAGGAGAGAGCAAATATAGCCCGCCTCTGCAAGTGGAAGAAGTATACGACAGAGCAGCTTTACTCAGCGACGGGAATGTGTGGTCCCAAGACCGCATGGCAAAAATCAACAAGATCCTACAGTGGCCTATGGGGGAAGGAAGAGCCCTACAAGATCAAGGAGCTGAAGGAAGTGAAGGAGGCACTGCAGCAGGTGAAGAAAGCCGAGGAGAAGAGGGATCTTGTGAGGATGGGAGAGATCTAGAGGTGCCCGCAGTAGAGGAAACACAGAGAGAGAAGATGGTGACTCCGAAAAGAGCAGAGCAGAGTCCTCAGAGAGATAGTAGGGTGAGCCCTGCTGAGAACTGCACTAGAGAAGTCTCCACACCGGTAAGACGCACACGCGCGGGTAGAGTGGTGGTCAGACCTAATCACTTCAGAGACTTTGAACTGGGGGGATGCTAAACCCCTGTTACTCAGTGGACTCAGAGTACTCTTTTTGTGTATGTATAAAAAGGGGAGATATGTAGAGTTGCACTCTAGTCTTTGCACGTTGCGTGATGACGCAACGCGCAAAGACGCACTGTCCCAAGTGAGCGCGCAAGCGCAGAATGACCGCGAGCGCCGAGGAAAAAAGACGCTCGGCGCTCTCCAGTGAATCGAAGTAAATTAAATAAAGAAGCCCTTCCTTTACTTCCCGAGTCTGCCTCCGGTTTCCATGAAGGTTATATACAACTTCACACTCACCAACATGAAAAAAGCTCAAAAGTTTTGAATCGTACATACAGCGTTGTATTGACTAAGAAGTGCATTGAGGCGATTTAGCCAGCCGTGGGGGGGGGATGTTGCACGGGGGGGGGAATTAAATATAATACAAAACAAAACTTACCTCATCGCCGGTCCGGGTCCGTGCCACCTCTGCTGCTCCCTTTGGCGCCTTAAAGTCACGAATGGCACTGGACTGGCAGCCCCTCTCAGCCAATCCTGGCGCTGGCTTGGGGCACAGGTTACTCTTTGCCCGCAGCACGCCCATTAGGAGCCCTTTGGGCTCCTAATGGGCATGCGCAAAAAAGTGCAAACACAAGTGCGCATGAGTGGGCACAGGTAAAAAATTCACCCTCCGTCCCCACTCATGCGCACTTGTGGTGCTGCCTATTGCCCTGTGACAATCATGTCAATCAACATGACGCCAGACCGCCCACCCCCTTCAGACTCTGAAGGGGGTGGGCGGTCTGACGTAATGATGAGTGACATGATTGTCAGTTCAACTTCTCCCGCCTTGGCGTCTTTGAACTTAAATAAACTGATTCGTTTACTTAAGTTCAGAAACGCCGAGGGAGCTGCGGGTGGCTGCGGGCGGGGGGGGGGGCTACACCCCCATGGCCCAATGGACGCTCTGCGCCTGTCCTGCAGCCCTTGCTTTGCACCCTTGCAGTGCTGGGCAGGTAGCGCGGACCTCTTACTGGATAATCATGATTTTTATTAGGGTTAATGAAACTCGTTTTTAATAGATTACAGCACCATGGCTGCTGGCTCACAGTGACTGCCTGCGAGGCTGAGGCTTGCCCAGTGCCTTTCTGTCTGTGGCGGTGTCCATGAGTCAGCTGACTGTGTCACTTAATTTTTGGGGCAGCTGACAAGGTCTTGTTGAGGAGCATCAGCTATGGCTACAACTGAAGGTAGTAGGAAGAGGTGAACATAGAATTGTGCCTGCTACAGATTTAAAACTGAAGTTAATTGCCCTATTTTAGGTTGTTTATGTACAGTACTCCTTATATGCAGTGTTCCTATGTGTGACATTTCAATACTTGAGTTGTGGCACTTTCACAGTTAATAGAATAAAGCAGTTATGCACATGCAACATAGTTTATTTAAGTAATGACCCACCTATATCCAATGTGATGATCTAGAACGGATGGTGAAACATGTGATGTTTATGCAAGATTTCAATGAATAATGCATAGGAACAGTGTCATGCCATCCGCACAATCAGTTTTAAGATCTTCTTAGTGTTTCTCGTTGTTCAAATGGGTGCCATTTCTGATATTTAGGTTTCCCTTGTCTTCATTGCTTGATTTTACTTGTGAGAAAGTGTCACTCATAGTCGTTGAATGTCGCATTTAGTTATTTAACGTTTGATGTGTTTTATTGTTTAATAATAATAATGCATTAATTCTTCTAGCCTGGATAACGGGGGAGAGAGTGATGGTAGTAAAAGGGAGGCGGCGGCATTTTTCAATTCTCGCCTTGGGCGGCAAAACACCTAGAAACGGCCCTGACCGAAGCCCTGGGGACTTACTCGTAAGCTTGTCTAAACAGCCAAGTCTTGAGGAGCTTACTGAAACTCAAGAGGTCTTTACACCATCTGATTTCAAAAGGGAGGGAATTCCAATATCTGGGAGCTAGGACAGCAAACCTAGCGCCGCCCAGACGCTTCAGTTTGAAGGAGGGAGTTAACAGAAGGTGCTTGTGGGCTGAACGCAGGTTGCGCGTGGGTGTGTGCCTTTGAATAAAGCTGTCCACAAATTTAGGGCTCGTTCCATTCAGGGATTTAAAGATGAGACAGCATACCTTAAAGGCGCATCACTGTGAAATAGGGAGCCAGTGCATCTTCCTCATGAGGGGGGTGACACGTTGTTGCCTAGGTTGCTGAAAAATCAGTCTTCCTGCCTGGTGCTGTACCAGTTGCAAACATTTAGTTAAGTATAGTGGAATGCCAAAGTAAAGGGAGTTAGCGTAATCAATATGGGACATAACCATGGCAAGAACCAAATGGGTCAGAGTTTCCTGTGTGAGAAATCTTCTGATCGTTCTTATTTTCCTCAGCTGGTAGAAGTAAGCTGAGATCACTGACCCAATTTGGGACATCATGGTAAGATTGCAGTTAATTGTTACCCGGAGACTTTTAGCTAAGGCGGATGGGATGGGGGATTGGCCCAGTTCCCTTGACCAAAAGTGTGGGCTCCAAGGGTTATGGGTACCCCTTGTTAGGACTAGTTCAGTCTTATCCGGATTGAGTTTCAAGTGATTGCTGTTCATTCACCTGCTGATGAGTAGCATGGTGGTCTGAAAATCAAGGACCGATTCGGGAGCGTTGTTGATGAAGAACATTAGTTGGAAGTCATCAGAATGGTTGAATGTGCAGGCTTTCCTCTTTTTCAAGTCTCAAATCAGTGTGAGGAGATAGAGGTTGAACAGAAGGGGGGATAGTGAGAAGCCTTGCGGAACTCCACATGTAGTCCTCATCTTTCGGGCTGTAAACTGGGCAATGCGAACCGCCTGAGAGCGGTTTTCCAGAAAGGAACTGATCCAGCCGAGAGCTAATTCCTGCGTCTCTGACACGATCGACCAATATACCGTGGTCAACCATGTCAAAATCCGCAGAGAGATAAAGCAGCACCAGAACCTGCGGGGAGCCCCTCTCGGACTCCTTCCAGAGATTGCCAATACCATCAATATGACGGCCACTGTGGAATGTGCTGGGCACAACCCTGCTTGATGGAGGTCGAGATATTCAGACTGTTCCAAAAATTCAGAGAGGCATCTGGCCAAGTAAGCTTCCAAGACCTTGGCCAGGTATGGAAGCAGAGAGATAGGGCAGTAGTTCGTCAGGTTTGAGGGTCAGCCCCTAATTTCTTCAGGAGGGGACAACAATTGCCTACTTTTTTTTTTTAATTTCTTTTTATTAAAACAAGGCATCAAACAAAAAGACACAATACAGATGAATCACATTTAATTGATAGTGATAATGATAATCCACATTTGTAAAGCGCACAATCACCCGTAAGGGTCTCTAGGCGCTGGGGGCCGTCGGGAAGATTAAGCAAGCTATTGCCCAGAGTCACATGGTACTGGGCTTATCTGGCGCTGGTGCCGGGGATTGAACCGTGATCCCCAGAAGCCGGGTCAGTCGCCCTAGCCGCGGCGCCACACCTCGCTAGGGCGCCACACCTCTGCCGCAGTACATTGGCAAGAGAGGAGGGGAGCTGAACCACAATATGCACTTATAAAGGGCATCACGGGGATGGGGGAACATCAAATATTGAATTCCGAGGTGGCGTGCAGATCCCTCCCCTATACTGATTCCATTGATTCCAAACTGATGCCCACTTTCGGGGATGCCCTCTCGCCACACAGTTTTTTCACGGAACATACTCCAATCCAGGTCCTTCATTCAATTATCGAGGGTAGGAGGGAGCTCAGCACCCCAGTTTTGGGCGATATTTCGTTTAGCTATCATATAACTCAGTGTGATCCACTGTGTCTGCGCATTATTCAAATCAGTAGGTTCCCATATATTGAGAAGGCACCTTGGTGCCTTCGGCAAAAGGGAGACTCAAGTGACCCCCCCGAATAACGTTATGAATCCTACCCCAATACTCAGTCATATGGTGGCACTCCCAAAAAATATGCAGAAAAGTACCCACCAATCCACATCCTCGTCTTCACAACCCCTCTTCCGACAACCCCATCTGTACTAGGCGAGGACCAGTAACAAAACACGCTGCACAGATGTCACTCTTTTTAGAAGAATCTAGTCCTGATGCCATATTTCTAACGGAGACGTGGCTTAAAGATACCTCTGACCCGGATATTACATCTCTTCTGCAATTGGGATACAGACTTCAGAGGGTGGATAGACCGGAGGGCAGGGGAGGAGGCTTAGGCATCCTCTTCAAAAACCATTATAACTGTAGGACTACCCCGGCTACAATATCCAATTGTGAGAGCATGCATTTTGCTCTGGATTTTGCACCCACCGCTACCTTTTCTGGTATCCTTATTTATCGCCCCCCTAATCAAATGGGAGAATTTCTCGATTCTCTTCAATCCGAAGTTGCAGAGGCAGTGGTCATTAGACCTTACTTCTCCCTACTAGGCGACATTAACCTCCATCTGGATGACCCAAATAACCCAGTGACCAAGTCTCTGCTGGACAATCTGGCAGCCCTCCAAATCACACAGAAGGGTTTTGAACCTACTCACGAAAAAGGCCATCTCCTCGACGGGGTATTCAGTAACGATCAAAGACTTGAGGTAGGGACTCCTCTGCCTCTTACATGGACAGATCATTTTTTGATCCCCATACTATGGCTGCCAGTCACCTCGGCCCTGGTACTCCCCCGTACTATCCTACAAGGGAGAGAATGGACAAAACTGTCCACTGATCAGTGGATCAAGTCTCTGTCCTCTGCCCCCTCCCAAGTTGAGGCTGATCCTACACTGCTTTACAATAACTATACCAATTGGCTGTATACGGCCTTGGATTCTATCATACCCCAGAAAGCCCTTAAAGAGAAGACCAAATCAAGGGACTCTCCCTGGTATACTCCCCAACTCAAGGATTTGAAAAGAGTCTGCAGGAAACTCGAAAGAACGTGGAGGGAATCCCGTAGCAATTTAGATAAAATTAAACATTACGAAGCAATAAAAAATTATAAAGCTGAGATCAGATGCACTAAAGCTTCTTACTTCGAAGAAAAAATTACTAACGCGTCGAACTCTCCGAGAGAAATTTTCAAAATTGCAAAATTTCTTATTGATACTCCTTCTATTCCCCTCGACCCCAGTAAAGCTCAGATGCGTTGTGATAAACAGGCTGAATATTTTTATAAGAAAATACAGATTATCACCTCTACATTTGACCCACCTAATCTGGTCTATGATGAAGGACTGATCTTACCGCATATTAAGCCCCCCAAACTAGAGGAGTTCCCTCTGCTTAAAGAGGAATTTCTTGACATCCTTATGCGGATAAATCTGGGTCTCCCATCGATCCTGTTCCTCCGTGCCACTTAGTAAAGATCATAGACACTATCAGACCTGTCATTCTCAATATATTAAACACCTCCATTACCACTGGCCTAGTTCCTTCTGCGTGGAAATGTGCCCAAGTCAGAGCATTGTTGAAAAAACCCACCTTGGATCCTGAAAATATGGCCAATTATCGACCTATCTCATTACTCCCCTGGGTCAGCAAACTGTTAGAAAAACCCATTAATGTCTCCATTACACAATTTTTGGAGAATAATCACTTGCTTCATGACTCCCAGGCAGGCTTTCGTCCCAAGTTAGGAACTGAGGCCGCCCTTTTGACGGTGACTAAATTGGCTAGGAAACAGATGGACGAAGGCGGCACCACAGCAATTATGCTGCTTGATCTTAGTGCCGCCTTTGACACTGTTAACACCAGCATTCTACTTCACCGCCTGCACCAAATAGGAATTTCAGGAAAGGCCATTCTCTGGCTTCAGTCCTTTCTTGAGAATCGTTCTTTTGAGGTAGTAGAGGGTACTACCCACTCAAAAACGTGGCCTCTCGACCAAGGTGTGCCCCAGGGCTCTGCCTTGAGCCCTACCCTTTTTAATGTTTATATGCAACCTCTTGCTGACATAGTGCATTCGTTCGGGCTAGACATAGTGACCTATGCCGACGACACGCAACTGGTTGTATCTATGAACCAGCCCAATATTTCCCCCTCATAATCTCAGTAATTGCCTGATAGCGGATACCCAGTGGATGACCACCTCGCATCTGAAGCTTAACGGCGAGAAAACGGAGCTAATGATTTTGGGCAATTCATCCATCCCTAGTCCCCTACCAGATTGGCCCCTGTGTATGGGTACCCCGCCCCAATCAAAAACCCAAATAAAGAGCTTGGGCATTTGGCTGGACGCAAATCTAAATTTCACACAACAAGCTACTATTTTGTCCGCCACTTGCTTCGGTCTTATGCGCATGCTTAGGAAAGTGTTGCCACTCCTTCCCTCCCAAGCCCGTAGAATAATGGTGCAAGCCATTATTTTGTCCCGTCTGGACTACGGGAATTCTTTATACCTTGGGGCCCCTGCATCTACAACAAGGAAACTCCAGGTTACCCAAAATGCGGCAGCCCGCCTTTTGCTGGGCCTTGATAGGCGAGAATCAGGCACAGCAGCTCTCAAAAAACTCCACTGGCTCCCTATCAAGGCTAGAGTACTATTTAAATCTATGTGCATTATGCACAAGGCCATGTGGAAGACCGCTCCAGCAATGATCTGTTCTTTTGCAACTCCTTACCTCCCCCACAGAACATTGCGTTCTAGTACTGCTTGTCTGGCCACCATGAATAAAATCAAACGAACCAGATGGGGCGGACGCTCCTTCTCCTGGAATGCCGCCAAGGCTTGGAATGCTCTGCCCACTACCCTTCGCAGTGAACCTAACCTTCTGAAATTCCGGAAGGATCTGAAAACCTTTCTTTTCATTTAATTCCTTCATCCAGCTTATCTCAGTTTGACTTTACTTAGCGCTACGAGGCCTCCGGGTTGTTTGCGCTTAACAAAACCCAAATAATAATAATAATAATAATAATAATAATAATAACATAGACCCTATGTAATATCTTTAACTGTACCAGTCGCAATGTTGCAGGGGTAGCGACCACTTTTGGAGAGGACACAGCCAATTGCCAATCTTCATCATCCAGTTCTAAACCATCACGCGTCCACTGAACCCTCAAAGCCGTAAGCAATTCCGCCCTATTATTGATAAGTTTCTTATAAATCAGGGAGATCGTCTTGTCGGGGAGGTGACCATCTAAGATTCTATCCTCAAGAGGCAAGGCCTCCGGTAATTCCTCCCCTCAGGCAGCGCAGCCGATAATGAGTGTCGAGCCTGCAAATAGCGAAACTGTTCAGAGTCTGAGAGCTCATACTCTACCTGCATTTCTTTAAATGATTTCTCTTGCCCCTTGCTCCACATGTCCTTAATAGTTGAAATCCCTATCAGTTCCCATTTATGGAATCCCTTAGTATTCCAAAGCTTACCTAATCTCTCGGAGGCAAAAAGTGGGGTAGCCAATGTCAAGTTATCCTTCCACCCCAAAGAACTCGTGGCATCATGCCAGATTTTTTCTGCATGCTTCGTTGGTACCGTAAGCCTGAGTTTTACTGGTTTAGAATACAGTACTCTATTATAATTACCACCCGGCAGGAGCCATTTATCCATGGCATATCCGGGATCTTCAACTGGTCCATATGTTCCATGATTAATAGCAGCTAGCTGGGAGGCCCAGTAATAACGCCTGATATCCGGGAGGGCGATACCACCATCATACCATGGGAGCGTTAGCTTGGCTCAGGCAATGCAGGACCTACCCTCCCACAACAAACTTCGAGTCCCTCTACCTCGCGGAAATAACTCGTGGGTACTACGTCTAGAGTATTATGAAGAGCATAAAGGAATCGTGGCAGGGACATCATCTGAATTGGGCTGCCCGTCCTAATGAAGAGATCAGAAGCTTTCGCCAATGAGTCGAGTCACTTCTAAGCCGCTGTAGAGGAGGAAGAAGATTTTCAACATATCTAGTTGTTGGGTCCAGCGAAATAAAAATCCCAAGATATTTAAATCCACTCGTGGTAATCTGGATGTGACAATTCCTCGGGGGGACCAGGGCCTCTCCATGAAGGACATACAACACAGATTTCCCCCAATTAATGGAAGGTCCAGAGTTTTTACCAAAGGAAGCTAGGACATCACATACCACCATGAGGGATTTCCGAGGGGAGGTCAAATAAAGCAGAATATCATCTGCATATAAGGAAATCCGATCCTCCCACTCAGGGGACCATCGTATTCCTCGGATCGATGGCTCCCACCGGATGCAGGCTGCCAGGGGCTCTAAAGCTAGAGAGAAAAGAAGAGGAGAGAGGGGGCAGCCCTGTTGCGTGCTCCGTCCTAACTGAAAGGGTGTCGAGACTCTTCCATTAACCACCACCTGGGCAAGCGGCTCAGTGTACAATAGCTGCACCCAGCTAATAAATTCTGGTCCGAATCCAAACGTAGACAGAACAGCCCACAAATAGGACTATTCCACAGTATCAAAGGCCATGGTCGCATCAAGGGAAGCAATAACCGCTGATTCCCGTAGAGTATGCGCTCTAGCTATCACGCCATGCAGTCTTCTTAAATTCAGAGCAGTATTTCTGTGGGGGATAAATCCTGATTGATCCGCGTGGATCAATCCACTAATCACTATTATCAACCTGTTTGAAAGAATCTTAACTAATATTTTGGGCTCCGCGTTTAATAGAGAAATAGGTCTATATGAGGTACATTTGTCCTCGGGCCTACCCTCCTTATGGATCACAACCAAAGATGCCACTCTCTGGTCCTTAGGTAGGATTCCCTTCTCCCGGGCCTCAACAAACATACTTTTGAGGTAATGGGCCAATTTGTCCGGTCTCAGTTTATACAATTCAATTGGAAGTCCATTAGGACCCAACGCTTTACCAGAATTTAACGAGCGGACAGCCAGAGCTATTTCATCAGTAGTTAGAGTACTATCCAGAAAATCCATATCTTCCTTAGATAAACAAGGGAGCCGTATATCACAAAGTAATAATTGGGAGTCCTCCTCCGGTTGGTCCGATACCGAGGCATAAACAGTTTGGAAGTATTTTGCAAAACTATCCACGATATTTTGCGGGTCCGTGAGTACCTCTCCCTCATCCGTAACTAGTTCTGGTACAACACGTCCGGGCCTTTCTTTCTTATCCAACCATGCTAGCAGCCTCCCTGCCTTATCTCCGAGATCATAGAGTCTTCCCTTCTGTTCCCTGTCCAGAGCCGTAGCTCTGTTCGTGACTAGCGAGTTATAATCGTGCTGTTTTAGACTCAGAACATGTAGGCTGGCCCGTGTCACCCCTCTCCCCAATTCCTCCTCCAATCTTCCGATCTCAGCTTCCATCTCAACCATTTCTTTATTCTTTTCTTTTTTGGCTCCAGCTATTAATGCTAGAGCTTGACCCCTAATAACCGTTTTGAATGCCTCCCAAAGTGACACCATAGATAACACTGAACCGTCATTCTCTACAAAATAATCGTCTAGGGCTTTTATGAGGTCCCCTCGAATCTTAGGGTTTCGGATATACCACGGGTCAATAGGAGCAATTCTACCCACCGAGTGTGGTACGATACGAAACCGAAGCCACAATGGGGAGTGATCAGATATGCCCCTCGCAAGATGAGTCACCTCTGTAATGTAGGATGCCTGATCTGCCAGGACTAGACAGTAGTCCAACCGGGAGAGGCTACCATGCACGCCCGAGTGAAAGGTATACTGCTTCTTATCTGGATGAAATAGTCTCCAACTGTCTATCAGACCCATCGCCTCCATAAAATCAGGCAACCAACTCTGGGCACACCTCGTATCTCGCGGGGGGATCTATCCATTATTCTGGAAACTACAGCATTTAAACCATCACCTATAATCAAAAGTCCACCGGGCAGCTCAATCAATAGCTTCCCCAAATCAAGAAATGTTTTAGACTGCAGACTCGGTGGGACATATACCAATAGGAGGGTTAAAACCCGCCCCCCCATCTTCCCACAATCCCAACGTATCGTCCCCTGTCATCTATCCATGTGGAATCAATGACCAAGGGGAGTGCTTTTCGAACCAGGATGCCTACCCCCCTAGACCCAGACGTAAATCCAGCATGGGCAACCAAATTATATGACATTCTGTGCATAGCCATGCATGTGTTTCCAACTAAATGCGTTTCCTGGAGCAAGACCACATCTGGCGCACGCCGCTTTAGATATTGAAGGACCACACTACGCTTGATTTTGTCCCCCAACCCATTAACATTCCAATTTATAATCTTAAATTCACTACCCCCCATCATCATATGAAAAAGAAAATAATCATCTGGTGTCTGTCGCATGTTAATCAAAATCAATACAATGATGCCATCTATAACAACACACATAGAAAAAAATAAACCAATTACCACTGTCGTGACACACATTTTTACCAAAAACATTACAACCCTTTTCCCCCTCGACCCCACCCTGTACCCCTGCATTTCGCTTACGCGCATCCCCAACTAGCAGTGTACCTGTCGCCCCCCGCACCCCAATACTAATCTACAACTATCTTGAGGTAGAAAATAGAGGGAGGGCCTACACTCGCTCGTCATCTTACCCCGCACCCAACTTTATCGCAACCAACCCAGTATTAGAGCAATATATTGCCACATGTAGGTGTGCGCAATAAATCAGAGAAGAGCTGCGTCTCACCCTCCCCTCCCCCGATCTCAACACATTACTATGTAAACCCCATTGTCACCATTTCACGTTATTCTCGATCTCCCATCTCGCCCCGATCCTGGCCTTCCTTCTCTGAGGCAACCACACTGTCCAACCAGTCCGGCGCCACCTCAGGAATTTCAAAGAGCTATGCCTTTCCATTTAGTTCCACACGAAGCCGGACCGGAAACATCATTGCATATTTTAGTTCTTTTTCTCTCAGCTTTTTCTTTATTGAAAGGAAGCTCTGGCGCTGTCTCTGGACCGACTGGGTGAAGTCTGGGAAAAAGGAGAGAGTCACATTCTCATACTGCAATGGGGATCCGTTCCGTGCCGCCTGCAGAATCACGTCCCTGTCCCGAAAATTCAGGACTCTAGCAATCATCGGACGAGGGGGCGCTCCCGGTTTTGGCCGTCCTCCCGGGACTCTATGTGCTCGCTCGACCGTAAATAGAGTGCTGAGTCCCTTGGGTTTGAGATAGTTAAGAATAAGAGTTTCAATAAACAGGTCCGGTGTCTGGCCTTCTGTTTTCTAGGGCAGACCAAGAACGCGGATGTTATTACGCCTGAGCCTCCCTTCATAGTGCTCAAGTTTACAATCCGTAAGGGTTCTTGCTGCCTTAAGGCCCTGCACCTCCCACTGCAACTGACTCACATCGTCGATTAGGCCATTAGTTTTAAGTTCGAGTGATTTGACCTTTTCATTTGTTTTCGCAAGGTCGGTCCGGAGCAATCCCATTTCAATGGTGTCCAATTTGGTGTCAAGGGCTTCCATTTTTTGGCCCAACGACTTCTGCACCCCACTAATGGCCGTCATAAGATCCGTTAGTGTTGGCTCTATGGGAGCCGTCAGCACTTCATCCCCAACCGATGGCATCTTCTTTATCTCCCCCGGGGACCCTTTAGGGATGGTATAGCGATCTAGCTTGTTGACCTGTACAATCCTGGAACCTTATCTGATTCCGGCTGTGCCGCCTTTCCTTCGTAAGCTATTATCAAATCCGATTAGACTAAGTACATTCAGTGTAGGGCCTACAATCACCGAATGCCCCTCGACTTTCAACTGACAACCATCAGGTAGATCATCACAGAGCTCCTTTTCGGGTCATTTCCACTCTTCCGGTCCGGGGCAATCGCAACTTAGCCAATAGTCCTCAGGTACAAACCGAAATGTAAGGGGCACACTTCTACAACCAGATAGGCAAATATGGTACTGCGTTGAGGGGATTCCAATAGGTGTTGTTCACGCAGCACCTCCGTCTATTTACACACATCTCGTGCCCATCACATCCTTTACAATACTGCGTCCTTGCAATGTAGCCCCAAGTCGGCAAATACACATGTGTCCCTTTGGCCAGCCAGCCAGCCCAACCTTTTCTTCGTTGCACGTTAGCTGCAAATTTTACGCACCTCTACAGAGTATTAAAGTCCCCATTCACCAGGAGAATAGCAGAGCAATATCCAGATTGCAGGCGCCGGTGGTACTAGGCACATAGGACTGTTAATACCGGCCAGTGCATATAAAATCCACCTCCATCGGTCCAGCAATGCTCCGTGGCCCCCAGCTCCCCCTGCTCTGCAACAACTCTCTTCAATTGCGGAGTCCCAGAACCACAACCGCTGATAAGTAGAGGCAGTGCGGCAACGGGTCTCACCATTCTCCACGTTTACCGCTCAAAGTCTCCAAGTGTCAGAGTGCCTCACCCCACAATTCCAGATCGGCGGCGGGGGGGAAGGAGGGGGCGGACGGGTCCGATCACACTGCCCTCCACGCACCCGGCCCAGGCCAGCCGCAGCACCACACACTTCAGTCTATAGGGTGGAATCAGGCATTTAACGTTAGTCCGTATATCTTCCTCCGCACCTCCGCTTACCGCAGCTCCCTCAAAGCGGAGGATGCGGATCTCAGAATCCTCCAGCTCCGCGGCTCACTCTGGACTACGGGCACAGGAGCACACCTTCTCCCGTCTCCCCGCCACCCCCACTATCCCTCGGCAGGGGCAGCCAAATACAACTCTGCACAGCACCAAATACAATCGCCGGTGCAGGCAGGAAGTCACCGCCGTCCGCACTCCAAACCTCACCACCACAGCACCACAGGCAGGGGTGGCTAAAATCCGCTGCACTACAAGGCTGTCAACTCTCACCGATGGGCCTGCTCATATCCTTTCACGGCCCGATGTTGTTGCGTTACAGGACGGCCTGCCGATTCACTCGAGGTCCCGGCTTCTCCTTGGGCCAGGCCCCAGACTTCCAGACGGTATAACTTCACTCCAGGTGCACGGAGACGAACCGGAGGAACAGGTAAGGGCGCCGCTTGTCTTCACAGATCCGGGGGTGATACTTGCGATCAGGATAATTGACAGGATATCATTTCAAGGAGCGGAGGTCCTCCGAGCCGAGTTTCTTCGCAACCATCTTGGTTGCTGGCTTGGCTCCTCCCCCCAGCAATTGCCTCCTTGAAGGTTTCGGGGACATAGCCCTGGGACAGTGACTCGTTCAAAAGGGATAGAGCTGGTCCGGGGAGAGCAGTAAATGCTTCTTTTAAGATGCCAAGAGGGCAGCAGTCCCTGGGTGAACCTGATTTTACTTTAGACAGCAAATCCAAAAATGTCTGGTTGCTTATTATTGAGAATTGATCGAGAGTGCAAGGGTTTTTTGGGGCAAAGAAACTAGCCTCTGGGTTAGGGCATGCAGGAATCCTGGCCTTCATTTTCGTGATTTTGTCAATGAAGGTGTTCTGGGAGTTACAAAGGGTATGAGAGGGTGTGGGTTTTATGACTCTGTCAGGATTTGACAGCTCATTAACAATCGAGAACATTTCTTTGGACCAGTTAGTGGCGGTCAGAATTTTTGAGGAGAAGTAGGCGGCTTAGGTGGTTAGAATAGCTTTTTTGTAGTTTTTCATAGCAGCTAAATTGGTTTGTCCTCAGACAGGTAATTGCGTCTCCACTTCCTTACAGATTGCCGGAGGGCTAATTTTTGGGCTTTTAGGTCAGTGGAGAACCATCTCTGTGCTTCATGGCATCGGGCAAGGTTTATTTTCCAGAGAGGTGCACGTTTGTTGCTGGCTGCTAATAGCCAAGCTGTTAAGTTTTCCTCGCTGAGTGTTGGTAGATGGTTGATTGGGTGGAGCAGTGTTGGCCAGTGTATTGAGGAATAGAGTTTTATCATTGTTGTTCCAATTCCTTGCTGTCCCCCCTTCAGTGGCGGGGGTTTTGACCATGGTGATGTTATTGATGGTAAATTTTATAAGAATATGATCAGACCATGTGCAGGTAGCAACCAACAGGGTAGACGTGACAAGATTGGCTGTCCATACCTGATCAAGTGTGTGCCCTTTAAAGTGTGTGGCAGACGACACCTGCTGAGTGAGATTTAACCCCGTGAGTAGGTCAGATAGTTCAGTGGAAAATACTTGTTGCCAAGGGGAAAGAATGTGCATTGTCAGAGTAGCCACTATGCCGTACTCACGTTTTCAAACTTGCACCCTTGCTCGGCATAGTCTGCCTTACCTGAGGCTCTGAAAATGAATGACAGAGCAGAGGCCATTCTGATAAGACATTCTCGTGCTCGCGTCCTCGTGGTGGTGATTACTAGACCGCTAAATTACCAAAATGGCCGCCCGTGATGGTAACACTTCCTGTGTGAATGCTGGACAGACAGTTGTGATAAAGCCAAAAATGTATTAAAAATAAAATACCCATTTTGAAAACAAGTCGAAAAAAGGCTGTTTGTGTTACTGGCATTGGTCGGAAGTTCCTAGGTGATATTAGGAAGAAAAAAACGGGCCAAAAATCTTATTGTAGTGACGGGTAATAGGTCCCGGCCTCGTATGAGAAGTTGGACCAGGCTAAATCTGGTAAATAGCGCCCCAATCCTCCTCCAAAATAAAGGGGGGTGGGGGAATTTCTAGAATGCCGGCCTAAATAAATGCTACTGAAACGAAGGCAGAAAAGCTGCTGCACCGGCCATAGGAAAGATAATGAAGAGAGGAAAAAATAAAAATTGGACAAATTGAGGAAAAATTTAATTGACAAAAATGTAAAAGATCTGGCAAAACTACTGCAAATAGGCTAGTAGTGCATTTCAAAGGATGACGGCTTCAGATAGTCGCCCAAAAGAGGTTTGATTACAAAAAAAAACTATGCAAATATAAAAGATTGAGGTTAGATATATTCAGAAATAGTACGAGCTACAGGAATTAATAAAATTTAGACTCCACATAGCCAGATAATTTTCAATAATACGCACTTGCTTGACCCTCCCACTCTCATCCCCTCATAGTCAACACCCTACAAAGTGCTCCCACGTCTCCATCGGTCGTAGTACGCCCAGTCCCGCAGCAGGGCGGGAAGAACCTGATGATGAAGCATGCCACCATGGGTCAATTTGGTGAGGGTTATTTTAAGAAAACTCATTGTTTTCTCTAAATAATAATTTATGCCATTGATAGGACTGTCAAGCTAATCACAAGTGGACTTCTTTTGGTTACTATAAGTGGAGAGGTGTGTGCAGCGGACAGGGCAGCTGACTTCAGAGTACAGGGCTCACAGTTCGATCCCCGGCTCTGGAGGCAGCTCAGCTCAGCACCATGTGACTCTGGGCAATAGCTCACTTAATTTCCACAACGGAACACAGTGCCTTGAGACCCGTAAGGGTGAGTAGTTCACACTTTACAAATACGGATTTACATTTTTGTATTTATATTTATATAAATTGTAGCCAACCCCCCTCACTGAGGTTGACTGACTGTACTACACCGTATCAACAAACATATCCACTGAGGCTTCTTGCAAATCCATTTCGTCCTTACCATTACCAACTAATTGCTTACCTTCCCTTCCACTGATTTCTACTGTACTATCCTCTTTGCATTGCAACCCTCAGGACAGTACTGATTTACAGCTATCTACGAATACATGCACCCAACTTTTTAACCTTTTCCATGCTCATGACGAGCTGAGCTCGTCATGAGGCACGGTCCTTGGTGCTCATGACGAGCTCAGATCGTCATGAGCCGTGGAACGCTCAGGTGTGGGGAGAATTCCCCTGCTGTGCTGAGCGTTCCACGGGAGCCGGTGCACCTGTGGAGGAGCGCCGTGCCTCATGACGAGCTGAGCTCGTCATGAGCATGCGGGCGCTGTGCGCGCCCCCCTCCCCTCCAGCACAGCGGGGGAATTACCCCCGCAGCGAAGGGGCTAATAACCCTACACTGGATCAGCAAAGCATTGCTCCCCAGGAATTCTATTCCATTGCGAGCAAAAAAACAATGGATTTAGGCCCAGATCTCTGTACTGGGGTGAATGTATGACATTGTTCTGCATTCTGTCCATCACATGTTCTTTTTGCATTTGTCACCCCTTGTGGGACGGGTATGCTCAGACGTGAGTACCGTGCTCTCCATGCCACTGAAATCAAGCTATCCAGGCTGATGAGGGCTGAAAGCCCGAAACTGGTCCTTGGATGCTTGTTTCCAGTCCAGGGAGGACCTGGCTTGGCAGTTCAGGCTGGACTGTTCCCATGGGGCACAGGGTCAAGACTGATTTGCATATGGCTGGGTTCAAACTGGAATGGCATGGTGAGCACAAAAACGATGGATTTAGGCCCAAATCTCTGTACTGGGGTGAATGTATGACATTGTTCTGCATTCTGTCCATCACATGTTGTTTTTGCATTTGTCACCCAGAGTGGGACGGGTATGCTCAGACGTGAGTCCCGTGCTCTCCATGCCACTGAAATCAAGCAATCCAGGCTGATGAGGGCTGAAAGCCTGAAACCGGTCCTTGGATGCTTGTTTCCAGTCCAGGGAGGACCTGGCTTGGCAGTTCGAGCTGGACTGTTCCCATGGGGCACAGGGTCAGGACTGATTTGCATATGGCTGGGTTCAAACTGGAATGGCATGGTGAGCACAACAACGATGGATTTAGGCCCAGATCTCTGTATTGGGGTGAATATATGACATTGTTCTGCATTCTGTCCATCACCTGTTGTTTTTGCATTTGGCAGCTCAGCTCAGCACCATGTGACTCTGGGCAATAGCCAACTTAATTCCCACAACGGCACCCAGTGCCTTGAGACCCGTAAGGGTGAGTAGTTCACACTTTACAAATACGGATTTACATTTTTATATTTATATTTATATAAAATTGTAGCCAACCCCCCTCAGTGAGGTTGACTGACTGTACAACACTGTATCAACAAACATATCCGCTGATGCTTTTGCAATTCCATATCATCCTTACCATTAGGAATTAATTGCTCACCTTCCCTTGCACTGAAATCTACTGTACTACCCTCTTTGACTTGCAGCCCTCATGACAGTACTGATTTACTGCCATCTACGAATACATGCGCCCAACTTTTTAATAACCCTACACTGGATTAGCAAAGCACTGCTCCCCAGGAATTCTATTCCATTGCAAGCAAGAGTCTGTCCCCTATTTCATATCATTATCAAGGCACATAGCAGGATTATGTGGGAAAATTGAAGACCCTGAGTGGGTGAACTTTCATCAACCAATTCAATAGAATACTCCTTCAGGAACCATGGGTATTAGAAACATCCTTTAGATCAGGCTGCTCCAGCTACAATATTGAGGCCACCCCCATCCAGAGTTGGTCGCCCCTCTGACGGTGCACTAATTTGGGTAAGGAATTCGCTCAAGGTAACCATTAAAAAACTTGAGTCTGGCTGTAGAGATATTCTAGGGATGACTCTAAGGGAAAGTATCTATATAAACTTGTACAACATGTATAATAGTTCAGTGCACTTACACATCACCTTTCCAGTAGGTTAGACGAAGTACCCATCCTGATTGCCGGAGATTTTAATACCACATTTGAGCCTTTAGATGGTATTGCACCTGTCATTAATAAGGAAGATGAAGATTGGGGTATTCAGGAACTGGAGACCGAGCGATTAAATACCTGGTCGGCATCAGCAATTATTGTCCCTTATTTTGAACTATGGCCCGCATGCTTGTAATGGGAGATTTGCATCAGACAGGCAAAGAGTAAATACACTTGCAAGAGGTAGTTGCCACAGCAAAATTGATTATACCATCTTGGACACCAATTTTTATGGCCTATGGCGTCGGACTTTCAAATATTGCCCATGTCCGATATTTCGATAGTGATCATAATGCCCTAAAGCTAACTCTGAAAGGCAGCCTGTTTACCAACACCATGGATACGAGCAAAAGATCTGAGACATTGTTGTCCTTAAGGAATAACAGGAAATCCATTAAATGGTCAAATCTGTCTTCTAAAACCGTCACTCTTGTTAATTTACAATGAATTTCATGATGTCTTTGGTCCATTTGTACACTGTCCACCATTTTCAATTCCCTTACTTGATCTCCACACTGATCTGTTTCAGGCTCTACGTCGTTCATGTACTGGAGAAACCCCTCCAACTAATTTGATCGCCCACCAGCCATCTGCTTGATTTTCAAAAGAATGTTGTGAGGCCAAAGGAACATCGATCGAGGCCATCAAATCGGGGGATCACGATGCAATTAGCGAAGCACACCCCCATTAAAACAATTGGCAGCTTCTTCTTAACAGGGTTGGATTGACCTCAACTGGTAGGCTTTGGTTGCATCAAAAGCAGGTGTGATAGTTGTGTTTATCCTGACGTAACACTAGGAACTGCATACTTTTTGTTTAACAAACGCAGATTGCCATAGGGGATAGGATACAAGCACAGGTATCTGGGTTATGCCATTAAGCATGAATCTCACTTGAATGTCTAGGGTCTTTTTATCATCCTTTGACTTTGTCCTCATCAGCGGGGCTAGGCTTCTTTGTATTTCTAAGGGTAGCTCTTCCTTGATTCGGCTGCTATGTTGCAGTTGTCACCTTATTTTAGTCGGCTACGAGGATAACCTCATTGTTCCAGGGCAGCTCTCGCCTAACATATTCCTCTGACACTTCAGTGTCCCACAGATTTGGGATTTCTGCAAGATCCTGAAGCACAGCCCCAGTCTATGGGCCTATAACAACAGATTTCTACTACTGACATGCACACTCAGCTGGCCTGAAGAAATGGCTTCCAAAGTGATACCAAGGCCTCGATTCCGATCCGGTAAAATATTCCGCCGTACGACTCGCATCCGTATCCGAATCCGTACGAATGGGAACTTTACGTCTGACCTGCGAATTCCGATCCGTTCCCGTCGATTTCCGTACGAATATCACCGAACCGTCCGAATCAAAGTCAATGATCCGTACGAACATGCATCGGGAATCCTACCGTACGATTCGTAACCAGCCCGTACAAACACACAAGTACGATCCTGTACGAGAAGCCTGACAGCGAATCGTACGGAACTAAGTTATCGCACTTGAATAATGATTCGTACGGCAATATGCGGCTCGCATCGAGCAGCGTCAACACATACCACACGCGTACCCCTCGCTCACGCACAAGTACGACACGCACCCCCCCAACAAGCCTACGCGAACAACGCCACCCGCCAACGGCCCGTACCAGTCAATCGCACGCACAAGTATGACACGCACACCCCCCTACGCGAACACCCCCACCCGCCAACGGCCCGTACCACTCAATCGCACGCACAAGTACGACACGCACACCCCCCTACGCGAACACCCCCACCCGCCAACGGCCCGTACCAGTCAATCGCACGCACAAGTACGACACGCACACACCCCTACGCGAACACCCCCACCCACCAACGGCCCGTACCACTCAATCGCACGCACAAGTACGACACGCACACCCCCCTATGCGAACACCGCCAACGGCCCGTACCACTCAATCGCACGCACAAGTATGACACGCACACCCCCCTACGCGAACACCCCCACCCGCCAACGGCCCGTACCACTCAATCGCACGCACAAGTACGACACGCACACCCCCCTACGCGAACACCCCCACCCGCCAACGGCCCGTACCACTCAATAGCACGCACAAGTACGACACGCACACCCCCCCAACAAGCCTACGCGAACACCCCCACCCGCCAACGGCCCGTACCACTCAATCGCACGCACAAGTACAACACGCACAGCCCCCCAACAAGCCTTCGCGAACACCCCCACCCGCCAACGCCCGTACCAGTCAATCGCACGCCCAAGTACGACACGCACACCCCCCCAAACAAGCCTACGCGAACACCCCCACCCGCCAACGGCCCGTACCACTCAATCGCACGCACAAGTATGACACGCACACCCCCCTACGCGAACACCCCCACCCGCCAACGGCCCATACCAGTCAATCGCACGCACAAGTACGACATGCACACCACCCCAACAAGCCTACGCGAACACCCCACCCGCCAACGGCCCGTAACATTCAATCGCATGCCCAAGTACGACACGCACACCCCCCCAACAAGCCTACGCGAACACCCCCACCCGCCAACGGCCCGTACCAGTCAATCGCACGCACAAGTATGACACGCACACACCCCCAACAAGCCTACGCGAGCACCCCCACCCGCTAACGGCCCGTACCAGTCAATCACACGCCCAAGTACGACACGCACACCCCCCCAACAAGCCTACGCGAACACCCCCACCCGCCAACGGCCCGTACCAGTCAATCGCACGCACAAGTACGACACGCACACCCCCCTACGCGAACACCCCCACCCGCCAACGGCCCGTACCAGTCAATCGCACGCACAAGTACGACACGCACACCCCCCCAACAAGCCTACGCGAACACCCCCACCCGCCAACGGCCCGTACCAGTCAATCGCACGCCCAAGTACGACACGCACAACCCCCCAACAAGCCTACGCGACACCCCCACCCGCCAGCGGCCCGTACCAGTTAATCGCACGCACAAGTACGACATGCACCCCCCCCAACAAGCCTACGCGAACACCCCCCCCAGCCAACGGCCCGTACCAGTCAATCGCACGCCCAAGTACGACACACACACATAACGCCAACACCCAAACCAGCACAAGGACTTTGCAAACAAGTGGCACAACAACACTGAACATGTCTCCTGTGTACACACCATACAGAATCAATGTCCTGGTCACAGCCAAACAGAGGTCAACACTAACACCCACCCCATATAACACACACACAACCAATTCAAATTAAGCCACACCCACTATTTGACCAATAAAAGGGTCCACACATACAACCCATCATCCTTTGCAACATACCCATTCTTGCAAAGAAACAGAGAGCACACCAACTATTGCTGCCACATACCTTCACACATACACCCTATCACATCTACACCCACACCACCCCCTTCACAATCACAACCACACACCCTCATCGATACACACCATCACCCCCTCAATCACATACACCCCACACCATGACCACACCCAAGAATCCAAAGTTCACTAACCCGGAGATGGAGATACTTACAGATGAAGTCATCAGAGTCGAGCCACAGCTGTTTGGCGCATTGGTCAGACAGACCAGCATGGCAGAAAAAACACGCCTGTGGGAGAGGATCGTAGACCGGGTCAATGCTGTTGCACCCATCCGGCGCACCAGGGGGGAATGCCAGGCCAGGTGGTATGATCTGCGGAGGATGGTCAAGAAGAAAATGGACCAGGACTACGCCTCTGCACACCACACTGGAGGTGGTGGTCCCCGCAGACCTCCTGTATACCAGCCCTGGGAGGAGACAGTCATGGCCCTGCTGCCACCGGTGGGAGTACATGGAATAGAAGGAGCCATTGAGTCTGGTGAGTGTACAAAAAATACTTGTTACATGGGTGGACTTACAACAGTGCCCAGCAGCATGGGGTGGGTGGCCATGAGTCCTAGCACGACACAACTAAAAGTGGTTTGTTGCAAGTGGGACCCACAAAGGGTGGAAGATGGAGGGTAGGAGGCTGCTTTCATCCCATATGCCCCAGGGCCTCACCCAGGCACCATGCCCAATGTACAGGGATAGGGAAATATCACACAAGAAAGTAGACCACAGCTTGTAAACAATATCATGTTGTGGACACACCTTCCAGAGATATAATATTTAGTGACACAGTATGGCAGTGTAGCAAGTGAGCAAGCACAAACAACCTGCCTCCAACCCTGTCTCCCCCTCCCTCTGTCGCCCTCTCCCTCTGTCGCCCTCCTTCCCTCTGTCACCCTCTCCCTCTGTCGCCCTCTCCCTCTGTCGCCCTCCCTCCCTCTGTTGCCCTCTCCCTCTGTCACCCTCTCCCTCTGTCGCCCTCTCCCTCTGTCGCCCTCCCTCCCTCTGTCACCCTCTCCCTCTGTCACCCTCCTTCCCTCTGTCACCCTCTCCCTCTGTCGCCCTCTCCCTCTGTCGCCCTCTCCCTCTGTCGCCCTCCCTCCCTCTGTTGCCCTCTCCCTCTGTCACCCTCTCCCTCTGTCGCCCTCTCCCTCCGTCGCCCTCCCTCCCTCTGTCTCCCTCTCCCTCTGTCACCCTCCCTCACTCTGTCACCCTCTCCCTCTGTCGCCCTCCCTCCTTCTGTTGCCCTCTCCCTCTGTCGCCCTCTCCCTCTGTCGCCCTCTCCCTCTATCACCCTCTCCCTCTGTCGCCCTCTCCCTCTGTCGCCCTCCCTCCCTCTGTCGCCCTCTCCCTCTGTCACCCTCCCTCCCTCTGTCACCCTCTCCCTCTGTTGCCCTCTCCCTCTGTCGCCCTCTCCCTCTGTCGCCCTCTCCCTCTGTCGCCCTCTCCCTCTATCACCCTCTCCCTCTGTCGCCCTCTCCCTCTGTCACCCTCTCCCTCTGTCACCCTCTCCCTCTGTCGCCCTCTCTCTCTGTCGCCCTCTCCCTCTGTCACCCTCTCCCTCTGTCACCCTCCCTCCCTCTGTCGCCCTCTCCTTCTGTCGCCCTCCCTCCCTCTGTAGCCCTCTCCCTCTGTCACCCTCTCCCTCTGTCGCCCTCTCCCTCTGTCGCCCTCCCTCCCTCTGTCGCACTCTCCCTCTGTCACCCTCCCGCCCTCTCTCACCCTCTCCCTCTGTCGCCCTCTCCCTCTGTCGCCCTCCCTCCCTCTGTTGCCCTCTCCCTCTGTCACCCTCTCCCTCTGTCGCCCTCTCCCTCTGTCAGCCTCCCTCCCTCTGTCACCCTCTCCCTCTGTCGCCCTCTCCCTCTGTCGCCCTCCCTCCCTCTGTTGCCCTCTCCCTCTGTCACCCTCTCCCTCTGTTGCCCTCTCCCTCTGTTGCCCTCCCTCCCTCTGTCGCCCTCTCCCTCTGTCACCCTCCCTCCCTCTGTCACCCTCTCCCTCTGTCGCCCTCTCCCTCTGTCGCCCTCCCTCCCTCTGTTGCCCTCTCCCTCTGTCACCCTCTCCCTCTGTCGCCCTCTCCCTCTGTCACCCTCCCTCCCTCTGTCACCCTCTCCCTCTGTCACCCTCTCCCTCTGTCGCCCTCCCTCCCTCTGTTGCCCTCTCCCTCTGTCACCCTCTCCCTCTCTCGCCCTCTCCCTCTGTCACCCTCTCCCTCTGTCACCCTCCCTCCCTCTGTCACCCTCTCCCTCTGTCGCCCTCCCTCCCTCTGTTGCCCTCTCCCTCTGTCGCCCTCTCCCTCTGTCACCCTCTCCCTCTGTTGCCCTCTCCCTCTGTCGCCCTCCCTGTCGCCCTCTCCTCTGTCACCCTCCCTCCCTCTGTCACCCTCTCCCTCTGTCACCCTCCCTCCCTCTGTTGCCCTCTCCCTCTGTCGCCCTCTCCCTCTGTCACCCTCTCCCTCTGTCGCCCTCTCCCTCTGTCGCCCTCCCTGTCGCCCTCTCCCTCTGTCACCCTCCCTCCCTCTGTCATCCTCTCCCTCTGTCGCCCTCTCCCTCTGTCGCCCTCCCTCCCTCTGTTGCCCTCTCCCTCTGTCACCCTCTCCCTCTGTCGCCCTCTCCCTCTGTCACCCTCCCTCCCTCTGTCACCCTCTCCCTCTGTTGCCCTCTCCCTCTGTCACCCTCCCTCCCTCCCTCTGTTGCCCTCTCCCTCTGTCACCCTCTCCCTCTGTCGCCCTCTCCCTCTGTCGCCCTCCCTCCCTCTGTCGCCCTCTCCCTCTGTCACCCTCCCTCCCTCTGTCACCCTCTCCCTCCCTCCCACCCTCTGTTGCCCTCTCCCTCTGTCGCCCTCTCCCTCTGTCACCCTCTCCCTCTGTCACCCTCTCCCTCTGTCGCCCTCTCCCTCTGTCGCCCTCTCCCTCTGCCACCCTCTCCCTCTGTCGCCCTCCCTCCCTCTGTTGCCCTCTCCCTCTGTCACCCTCTCCCTCTGTTGCCCTCTCCCTCTGTCACCCTCCCTCCCTCTGTCGCCCTCTCCCTCTGTCGCCCTCTCCCTCTGTCGCCCTCCCTCCCTCTGTCGCCCTCTCCCTCTGTCGCCCTCCCTCCCACTGTCACCTCACGGCATCTCCCTGGGCACACACACAGTTGTACCCAAGCACTGCACAGGCCTGACAAACACCATAGAGCAGAATGTTTAGGGATGTCTCCTAATTACCAGCAGTCATCCACTAAGTGCCTGCAACACACACACCATTTCCAGCCAACACTGTACTGTGTCAGGACACACATATCGGAAACCTCTGTATTACACAATGGCCACAGGTGTAGGCAGCACAAGTCCCTCCTGTGATCACAGCAAACACAAACACCAGGACACGGTCACACACCCTGTGCATGAACACAAAACCACAATTATGCCAGCATGCTACCTCAGGGGGAAGCCAAATCATAAACGATGGACGCTTGCAAATCACACACAAACTACTACCATGGCCTATCCTACACCCGCCTTACAGAAACTCATCCCCTGGGGACAGGCTTTGGAGTGCAACACTGTCCCAATTCTCATGTACCATAACAAAACACTCACTCATATGAAAACTCATACTACTCATACATGCACATAGCAGATGCTCAAGTCCATTGTGCCGCTCAAACAATGCACGTGCCCCATCTCATGAACGTTGTGGATGCACTGAAGTACCAACATGGACATGGGTATTGACAAGGTGATGCGTCTTACAGAAGTGCCAAGTTCTAAATCCATGATCTATAAGTGTGTGTACAGGTCCAGGGGTGTTGGCATTGTTTGGCCATCACGGTACAGCAAAAGACATCCAGAGTAGTAGATGTCATGCAAATAAATGATGCTCTGTGTCTTACATCAACATGCTGCATCTGAACTCTGTGCATGCTTGACGCAGACATGAGGATTTACACCGTATCCTGGATGTTGCGTGAACATGAGCAATGCCTTACATGTGTTGTGCCGCCAATACAAGACACAGCAATGGCTGTGTCAGTCAATGTCAAGAGAATGGAATAATGAAAATACCCCAGAGTACATGTCAATTTACTACCACTACATACACAACTGAACAATGTCAACAATGTAAAGCTTGTGGAACTGTGATGCTCATAATGGATAACTAAACAAGATGTCACATGATAGTGCCTTAACAGTGTCTGTCTCTCCCACACACAGGGGAACGTGTGCCCCCCCCCCCAACCAGGGGGGAGAAGGATCCCAGTCCCAGGCTCAGCAGGACCCAGACCCCACCGACAGCGAAGCCACTCAACGTACTGTGGATGACCCCAACCAACCTGGCTCCTCTGGATCCCAAACGCCTGCAGCAACTGTACCAGCTACATCTCAGCCAACCACCGGACCCATTCCCACCACATCCCAGCAGACAGGTCACAGCCCTGCCCATGATCCACAAGAGAGCCAGTCTGAAAATGAGGGCCACCCTTTGTCGGGCGCCCCTGAGGTTGCTGACGACCTCCACCCTGGCAGCACTCGGGGGGCCCGTCGATTGGATGTGACAACAAGCGCAGGCCGTGTTCGTGTGGGTCAGGGTGGTGGGAGTGGCGGAGGCGGAGGCGAGATTCTGGCCAGTCAGCTGCAGCACCCGGTATGCCTGAACTCACTAACATCCTGGAGGCATACCGGCGGGACACCAGGGAGATAGGCCAGCTTGCGGAGGCCCTCAACCAGGTGAAAGAACAGCAGGCAGAGCAAATAGCCAGGCAAGACCTACATTATGGACGGGTGGAGGCAAGTCTGGCTCAGCTCTTGACGGTGCATCGGGAAATGAGCCAATCGCTACGTCAGATAGCTGCCAACATGCAGCACCCTCCCTGTGTCACAAGGCCAGCAACATCATGGCAAAGTGTGACAGAAGCCACAGGGAGGGAGGAGGAGGAGGAGGAGGTACTCTCTGACGTAGCATCCCATGCATCGTCCAGGCCTGCACCTGAGGGTCCCCCAAGGAAGGTGGGTCGTCCACGGCTAAGACATTGAGGGGCAGTGGGCCATGCACATCTCCCAGGACACTAGACCTGGCATATTGCACCTGGGTGCAACAGCATCCCCTCTGAGACTCTCCCACATGGACATGCTAGTCACAGTCTGCCCAATGATGCCAAGCACTGTGGCCTGGACTCTGTTGACTGAAACTGTAAGGCATCTCATCTCCGGCAGTGAACTTTGGATTCCACCCCTTTCTGTACAGCACCTATTCACGTTTCCTGCACAAGATCTCCCAATAAATATACTAATCCTCATACGCATGTGGTGAGTTATCTTTGAACCACAGCATAAATTGATATGTGTGTGCAAATGTATGAAACGCAAGGGTATCCAACAAACAGCAGCCAACCACACACTTGGATCAGAATCTGAGTGTGGACACACATTGGGGAAAAAATCCTAACAACTAGATATATGGATGGAAAGACACACCTGTGTGGGATAGTAAATGCTGGAGGGGGGTTTGGAGCCCAAAACTGCTATCACAGGCAGGCCCAGGAGAGTCACTTTGAGGTGTACAGATCAGTGTGACAAAAGTAGTTGCCCACGTAGGGAGTACCTACAACTGTGTCCTCAGGTATGTGAACTATCTTCTGCATGATGCAGTACTGTGGATGTGATGAATGGCACACAGGACAAGGTTGGCAGGACAGACTGTGGGCAATGGGCTGTAGCACTCTACACAAGCACACCTGAATAGGTGACCTACCGCTATGTAGCTACAAGTACTATACTACTGTAATGGGAGCAACGCATACAGAACAACTACCCACATCTGACAAATACCTACACCAGAACGGGGAAATCACACCACACCCAAGAGACGTGGTCATGGTTTATGTTCCCTGTGGCTACTTGACTGACAGTGACAGCTATGTTTTTGCTGCTGTGGCGTTGACAAAGTAACACTGTACAATATTGTGCCTATGGAAGGTGTGTGTGTGCTGTACACGGCACATGACCTGGTGGTACATAGACCCAATGTCATGTGAATCTGCCATAGTCGTGCCAGTATGTGTTGCACACACAGGCATAGCAGCTGCAATGGCTGAGTTAGAAGCATTGTGATAGCAGGAGGATGAATGTCTGGGGTTGTCTGTGTGTAGGGTGGCAGGAGCATGGTCTATAAATGGATGGAAGGAGGGTCATCCTGTAGGTCTCTGTGTCCCTGGATAATGTGCGCTGCATGGTGGCTGTATATGCAGCAGCAGCAATGAGTGAAGACATGCTGGCAGGAGGGGTGTGACAACTTGCAAAACAAGCACATACCACAAGGGCATTTGCAAGCCACAAAGTGACATGTGTATGTGAAGGCAGGAGTGTCTGCCTCACTCAGGGTCACAGCAAATAAAATGGCACAGTAATCACCAAAGATCACAGCCACTGGATCAGGGCCCTTACGGACAAGTGGGGCACAAGACACACAGCGTCAGCAGGTGTAGACTACAGCTAGTGTGTTCAAAGCCAAACAGCAACTACAAAGACATAGTATTCTAGCCTCCCCCACACCATGTGTGTGGTCACTTTACAGGTAAACACATAACAAGCATAAGCTAACTTCATGCTAAATAGTATACATGCACATTAGAAGGACATGTGCGTTGACATCAAGGCGGCACAATAATCTGTAGAAGTCAGACGTCATGCACAACATGATTATTTACATTGTGAGCCCATAGAGCATTATCAAACATACATGAGCATTGGCAAGAACTCCAAATAACACTATTAATGAAGTCACCTGTAATGCAGCAGTACTATTGGCTACAAGCCTGTCAAGGACTGGTCGTACCTTTCTTCATCAGAGTGGTGTGATGCTCAAAGGGTTCCACCTCCAAATAGCCCCTTGGTCTGAGTACAAACGACAGACACAAAAGGGTGATCAGGCGAGGGAAGGAGAGGATGGGAACTGCTGGGAGGGAGACCTGAAACAGAGGTAAATAACCATTAGGAGTACATTCTCATGTCACTGACACTTCAAAAACATCATTAGCTACACTGTACCAGTCACACCTGTGAAGTTTACTGACTGTATACAATTTTAGATGAGTAATCATGGTATCACATGAGATCCGATGCTATGACACAGACACATAAAACATAGGACAGTCTGTCATCCATTTGAGTCATGTGTAACGCTCTCAAGTAAGCTACCATGCAATGAGATCTATGTTGTTACAAATCATTCACTGGCTCAGATGAGGTTGACCTTACAAACAAATGGAAACATATGGCAATGCTACTTACGCTAACTGTAATGTCTGCATGTGATTATGGGTACCCATAAGGGCCATGTACCCCAACTTGACTTGACCCACAACAGCTGTAAGTATCACATATGATGACGAAGCAAATGATCTACATGCAATGAAGGCACTCAGTAGCCAGTCTTTTGATCTGTCAAGTTTGCATTACTATGCTAAACATGATATGTAGGTTTAAAAGATATAAAGTGCAAGTGATGTTGATCCAAGCCACATAATGAGACCCTAGCATTGCCCAGTAATGCTGCACGGGACTAGAGATTCATGGGAATGACCGCACTCCACTGGTGCTACACAATAAATCACATATGCATCACCCAAACATTGTAATTTCTCATGCTAAACATTCATGGCATCATGTGAATCAAAACAGAACTGCTACTCACTGTGAAGGCTGGTGTAGCTGTATTTTCGAGCTGCACTGCGGTAACGACATGACAGTGACATGATATACAGCAACAAGGGGCAATGCATCCATGTAAACAGAATGACAGGGCAGTTATTTCAACATGTGGAACATAGACTGTGCCACACCTACACCACATGGTTTGATGGTAATCAAACGGAACTGGCCCACAAGCTGGAGGAGAGGATCCAGTCACATTCTAATGCACACAGTGAGGCTGCAATCCCCCACAGAGTCCGTGGTTGTGACCTCTGACACAATGTAAAGCCATGGTATATGCAATGTTGCAGTGTCAATGTCTACACACATAGATGATTTCACCAGAGTCTCTAACTACAACAGATGACAGTCAGATGGGGTGACTATCCTGTCATGGGAGTGGGCATACATGTAATAAGTAACATTTTGTAGTTGCATGTTGGCATGGTCTCACTACATGCACATGAACATGTACCACACGTTTCGAAACATACCAACGCTAAACAGCCTGATATGAGTCCTTACCCAAATTGACTTCTCCACATGTCCATGCATGCTCCGTTGATTTGGCAGACGTTGCAATCATGATGAGCAATAGCAGGATGACCACGATGACCCCAACGGACAACAGGCAGGGCGAGCTGTGGATGAGAGTGGCACACAAGGGGTCAAGTTCTGTTTCATGTCATTTTGACAATGTCCTGTTTATTATCCAGATGTTGTAGTACACCTGTAAATTCAAAATGCACACATAGCAGTATGTGTGTTGTATTACATCTGCACCTGTGTGACACTGCACAACAAACATCCAAGTGAGCTTGCATACAGTCTGTTGAATACACAGCATGCTACCCATGCAACTCCATAGTAGATGTTTCAGATTACAGCTGCTATGACTCACCATCATGAAAAGAAGTTGCGGATGAGGTGACTCCGGATATCATCTTCACCCTCCTCGTCGCTGGCATCCTGGGCAAGGCCTTCATCCTCAACGGGCGGATGTTCCAGCTCATCAGGATCAAGGTAGAGTGGCACGGCCTTCTCCACTGCCATGTTGTGTAGCATGCAGCACACGGTGAAGATGTCACACACCTTGCGTGGGCTGTATTGGAGGGCTCTGCCTGTCTTGTCCAGGCACCTGAACCGGCTCTTCAGGAGTCCAAAAGTTCGCTCGATCACCCGCCTGGTCTTCCTATGAGCATTGTTATACCGCTGGTCTGCAGCTGTCCTGGGGTTGCGTAGTGGAGTCATTAACCACGGCATGTTTGGATATCCAGCGTCTCCTGCAAATTGACATCATGGAAATTAGTGTGTAATATGATGCAGATCATGAAGTTGTGACATACTGACATACATAGCTGACAGGGTATACTCACCAACAAGACATGCCCGGTGGTTGTGCAGCTGCAGCATCATCTGTGGTACCCTGCTACGCCTCATGATGAAAGCATCGTGGCACGATCCTGGAAAACGTGCACAAACATGTGAGATAATCATGTTGGCAAGACACACCACCAGGGCATTTATCGAGTGGTAGTGTTTCCTGTTGCGATACGCTTGCTCCTGAGCCTGTGGTGGCACTAGAGTAACATGTGTACCATCAATTGCACCAATTACATGTGGCATGCAGGCCCAGAGCATAGAATTCCCCCTTGACATCTGTCAACTCTTCTGGAGTAGGGAATGTAATGAATTCATCCAGGTGCAGCAACATAGCTGCCAATACATCACCCAAAACCCGGCTAAACATCGTCTGAGACATCCCTCCCACATCAGCTATGGTGAATTGGAACGTACCTGTGGCAAAGAAATGGAGGGCTGCCATCACCTTTGCCTTGGGTGTCAGCGCAGTTGGATACCTGTGGCGTGGTTGTAGGTGAGCCTCCAGCCTGTCCGTCAGGTCCTTGATCATCTGTCTGTTGAATCGATATCGACGGATGCAATTCCGCTCCCTCATGGCTTCCAAGTCAGGCAACGGCCTTTCCAGAGGGGGTGCCCTGCAATACACAATTTATCAAATATGTCTTCAACTGTCTGACTATGACAATAACAATGTACATGGCACAAGCAACACTGCTTCAAATTATCTTGACAATTTTGAGTGTGGCGTGGGATACACACTGATGTAACATGTGCCAGCTCCCAGCCACTCCTCTGTGAAAAGTAAAAGACCTGTGGTGTGTGGAATGGATATGACATGCATACAAATGATCTGATGGAAAGGTCTTACTGAGCATTGACATTGTATCATGTCAGTGACACACGTCATGTGAATGTCAGTAGCAGCTTGTCTGCACATCCAGACAGCTGACAGCAATACACACACACACACCACATGTGCCATCATTTGCACAGTTCTGCCTTAGTAATGTTGCGTTGTTTACATTCCCTAACTATTACATGACCATCATCATACATCATAAATCTTAGATTTGTGACAAATGGTCTGTGCTGCCATCACACATATGAGTGGGTAATTAACACACGGGGCATGGTGTGTGTACATTAGAAACCAGGTAATCACGCCAAGGACACAACATAGATGTCCCTACAGCACATGTACTGAACTGTATGGACTAGTTACTTACGTTTTGTAACAAGATATCAGTAAGGAACAGTAGTTAGTCGCATAATCCCGACTTTGAATACATGACAAGCTTTTGACAAATTTGCCTCCCTGGATGCCATCGATCTGCCCAGTGAGTCGGGGCTATCCAGGCCACACCGGAAAAAATACAGTGTGGGTGATTGGCATCCTACAAGGGCATGGCCAAGTATTGCCCGTACCTACAACGCACACTCTGCCAGCAGTTACACAACCATGTCCCACAGAGAGTGTGGGTACCAGACAAAGAGGCATGTGATATAGGAAGAGCCCACTCCCAGACTCTGGGAGGATGAAGACATGTTTCCGTAGTGCTCATACCTCTTGGATGCCCTCTACAGCGGAGCTAATGGGAATGTGGTCTGTGATTTGGGGGCCTGGATGCCCATGCTCTCTGGGGTGGGGTGGGAGGACAGGGAACATGGTCAGTCCAGGGAGGGGTGTGGGCATCTGACAACGTGCCTATCTACAGCCAAACATGCAGCGTGCCTGTACATGCTGGCCAATATAGATACAGTACATTCCTGAAGATAGGCCTGCAGAGGCACAGCGGAGCGTGAGTGGAGTTGAAGGACCTCAGTGAGGAGGTTGGTCCTCACGGCGGCAACGGGGAGATGAAGGGGCAAGGCTCCAGTCACCCATGTAAACACTACACTGTACGTTGCCCGCTCATCCAAAAACACGTTTGGAGTAGAGACATCACCAGTGTCAGGCTAGGTGTCCAGACCACTTGCATCCCCCAGTCCACCTGTCCTGTCGTCTTGGGACTGACACTCACGTGCCACTGGGTCTTCATGACCCTACCAATACCCATTAACACCCATTGTAATGAGCTGTGGCAGGCTCATTGAAGTTTTACTCCCCATGCAGCATTAACAGCGGTGTTCAGCCGCACAGTCTCCACGCTGGAGCCGTACAGTGTGTGGTATTGGGGACAGCACCACCCAAGAACGGCACCAAGGCTGACACCTGGGGGACTGTTGCCAGTGAGGTTGTGAGGTGAACCAGCGAGGACCAGGGTGGCCATTCACATACTGTCTGTCCCAGCGGTTCCGGGACGTATGCGCCGCCTGCGTCAGGGACAAAGCGAGTGATGGCGTCAGGGGCAATTCACCAGACGCGCTCGTGCCCCCAGACGGGTCCGCTGGGCCAGGAGCCGACGCGTAGGCGGTTGTTGGGTTGAGGGACATCATGGACATGAGGAAGTGCACTGACTCCTCCTGCTTCACAGGCAGGGCAGGTCCCGGAGGTCGTGGTGCAGGCTACGACGGCGGCTAATCTGACAGAGCCGCATGGCCGGTGTCAACCGGATCACATGCAGCATTGCACGTGCATTGTGGGTATTTGGAAGTGCGATGACATATCTTTGACTCATTTGGGATACATGACGACTCAGCCCTGGAGGACTGATGTGTAATTCAGGGGCTCTGATGTCTCAACACCCATGCCCAGGCACTCGTCCTACGTCCAGACCATGAGCTATAGTGGTGCAGGGCCAACTGCTGGAGTCTGAGCGGATTGTGGGTCCAATCACACCTGGATTCATAGGTGTGTTCCCGGCAGTCGGAGCAGCTCTTGTTGTTGTGCTTGACGTGAAAACAGTGGAGACACCAACGGTGAGGGTCAGTCACCAACATGAGTCGTTGGCATGCCTAACAGGCTTTGAAACGGACATCCATATTGGCACCGTCCGGAGTTAGACAATCCAAGTGAAATGGTCAGAAGTGAACGTACTATGATTTTGGTTGAAAAATGACTAAGCTTACACTCATACGGAACCAGCGCTTGTGTTGTGATGAAAAGTTCCTGACGTGTGCACGCAGAGGTGAGGACTGAGTACTCCGACAATGTCATCACGGCACACACAACGCCAACAACACATGCTGAGCCGCAGGCCATGCCTACCGACACACAAGTGTAGTGCTGAGCGGTAATTGCCATATCCAGGATGACACTTGGGGATATTCAAAGGTGAGTAATATGATACTGACCTGTAAATTTCATATGCTAACATCATGCACAATGTCGCACATGACACACACATGACGTGGTCACACAGGGTCATTCTGTGCGGCTATTACACCTCTGTGACAGTGGGCATGTTGCTGTCATCATGTGGCAGTTCCCTGTACTGAATGGTGTGGCATTCCAGTGTTGATGTGCATCACAATATGTTGCAGACTTTACTCCGGTGTGAAGTGTTGAATGCATGTGATGCACATGTGAAATATGGTTGATGACATGTCTCGGCAGCTCTTCACACATCAACTGAGTCACAAGGTCACAGTCCCTGTGCTTCTTCTATGTCTGCCACACCTTGGGCATGCTGATGTATGGATGCCATGCTGATGTATGCATCCACATCCTAGACATGAGTGTAGACTACATCCCTGCTATGTGATTTCCTGGAGTCACTCTCCCAATGGTGACATGGGGTAGGACAGGGACGCAGCCTACACAATCGTACATTTGAGCATGTCTGACGCACTGTATCCCAATGGTACGTGCGTGTGTACGCCTCGTTTCCCTATTGCATTTCAGCCATACGCGAGCCAAGCGTACCCCAATGGTACGTGCGTGTGTGCGCCTCGTTTCCCTATTGCATTTCAGTCATACGCGAGCCAAGCGTACCCCAATGGTACGTGCGTGTGTACGCCTCGTTACCCTATTGCATTTCAGCCATACGCGAGCCAAGCGTACCCCAATGGTACGTGTGTGTGTACGCCTCGTTACCCTATTGCATTTCAGCCATACGCGAGCCAAGCGTACCCCAATGGTACGTGCGTGTGTACGCCTCGTTACCCTATTGCATTTCAGCCATACGCAAGCCAAGCGTACCCCAATGGTACGTGCGTGTGTAGGACTCGTTTTCCTATTGCATTTCAGCCATACGCGAGCCAAGCGTACCCCAATGGTACGTGCGTGTGTACGCCTCGTTACCCTTTTGCATTTCAGCCATACGCGAGCCAAGCGTACCCCAATGGTACGTGCGTGTGTAGGCCTCATTTCCCTATTGCATTTCAGCCATACGCGAGCCAAGCGTACCCCAATGGTACGTGCATGTGTAGGACTCGTTTCCCTATTGCATTTCAGCCATACACGAGCCAAGCATACCCCAATGGTACGTGCGTGTGTAGGCCTCGTTTCCCTATTGCATTTCAGCCATACGCGAGCCAAGCGTACCCCAATGGTACGTGCGTGTGTAGGACTCGTTTCCCTATTGCATTTCAGCCATACGCGAGCCAAGCGTACCCCAATGGTACGTGTGTGTGTAGGACTCGTTTCCCTATTGCATTTCAGCCATACGCGAGCCAAGCGTACCCCAATGGTACGTGCGTGTGTACTCCTTGTTACCCTATTGCATTTCAGCCATACGCGAGCCAAGCGTACCCCGATGGTACGTGCGTGTGTTCGCCTCGTAACACCATTGGATGTGTTGCATACGTAATAGCAATGTCACCGTACTTGTGTGGGTATTTGAATAAATACATAGCCAACATCTAGGGGAACAGTGTACTGATCAAAATACAACCAGGTTGTCATGGATACAGAGTTTTTTTAGCCTCCTACAGGTGTTCTAGGAAATTCAGTTGGGCAAAAGTTTACAATGTTGCAAATGTTGTTGTTCAGCTCAGGCTCAGTTTTCAAACCATGCATATGTGTGTCATGGCCTTATGTGTGATGTGATTGGATGGAACATAGGATGCTTACTATGGTGGCCTATCACACACTACTCCTTGGACTCACAGACCCTCTGCAGCACAGATATAAGGCAGCATGTGGCTGTGGGAGGGCACTTGCCTGCACAACATTGGTGTGGTAACCACAGCTGCTGTCTCTGAATCCTCTGGACCCTGATTTGCTGAGCATGGAGAGGGCACCTGCATTCACTGATGCTGAAAACAAGGCCCTGCTGGATGCCCTCCTGCCAAACTACAGCAAGCTGTATGGGAGACCAGGGGATCAGGTGAGTGATGTGTGCAATACCTTGGAGTGTGCACCTGTTGTGTGTGTGACATAATGGCCACTGTGTATGTATGGTGTATAGATGCAATGTTGTTGGGAGTGAATGCCAGGGTGTACAGTGTTGTGTCAAGAGGGTTATTTCTTGTAGTGGGGTGTGTGACAGGGTGTCATGGGCTGCAGTGCACCCAGATGTAGCATACATTGCTCTGTGAGTGCCATGCTCTAAGAGTGTTTAGTGCACGTCATGTCATCTGTAGCCTTTCAATGGCATGTACTGCAGCAGTGTTTGCTCAAAGGCCACATACTCCTGGACAATGATGCAAATGTGTGGAGCCTACGATGCCCTGTTGTCATCAAGTATTTTGTGCACATATGTGTGTATTTTGAACATGGACCAGGTGTACTGATGCTCTTTTACTTTACATTTGTGACAGGTAACTACCTATGAGAAGGGTGAAATCTGGCTGGACATCGCCAGGGCTGTCAGGAGTGAGGAGGGGCCTCAGAAACATCAAGAAGAGGTGGCAGGACATCCGGTGCTGGACCCGCCGCATCGCCAGAGTCCAGCTGCATCTGGAAGCTCCACGCCGGCATGGCGGCACCCGCCACCTCACCCCCCACATGCTCCGGGTCCTGGAAGTGGTGTTCCCAGACCTCCATAGGCAGTTGCAGGAGGGACAGCAGCAAGTAGGGGGTAGGTACATGTCTGTTTGTTGTCATCTGTGTCACATGCTCCCTGCAGTGCTCCAAGGCATGGTAACACTCCCATAGTTTGAGTGGTGTGGTCAGACAGGCACTCCATGCATTGGCATTAGAATGTCCCAGTTTCTGCAGCTGCTTCTTTAAAATTTTTGCCGTACTCCACATTTGCCCGGCCCTTTGGCTGATGTTTGTTTTTCACATGTACTCCTATGGTGCAATACCTCAGTATGCATCTTCCTTTGCACATCATCATGTTGGAGGTGGGTATGTGACACCTGTTGGTACATTACATGTAGCACGACATGTTCACTGTGTCTGCCATTCTTCATATTTTGGCACTGATCTTGAGTCTCAACATGTGTTTTCTCCACGAGTCTGCCTCAGTGGCCTTGGTCCATGGTACTCTTTCAAATTGTCATGTGTTGGATACAGGTGCACAATGTACATGTGCAATATTTTGGGCTTATGCATACTCACACTGGGCAGTGCGTGTGTGCATATTCGCCAAATACGTAGAATGTTGTTTCTAACTAATAATGATGGTCAGCCACACAATGTGGCTTTGGGTGTCAACAGCTGTGATGCCAGTGTGAGGTGATGTTACACTTGATTCATGTCCCAGGATGGCATCACATTTCTGTTCAGGCAGGACTTTTCCCATGTGGCACAAGGTGTAAGCAATTCAAACATGTCCAGGTCTGGGTTTGGGTGGCAGGGTGGGAAAATGAGCTGGGATGCATAATCAGCTATCCTGTTGTCAGGCACTGGATCATCATTGTGTCTCTCATACTAGTGTTTTCCTTGCCTGTTGCTTGTATCCTACTATAAATTGAGCGTTGTGTCTCTCACAATTGGCCACAACTAGACTTTGCATTGTGCAGAGTTCTGTGTCATGTGACTCATGATGCATGCCATGTTTAGAAATGAGGCAAAATGTATTGTAGCTTATATGTCTGATGTGTACAGGTGACTGATATGTTTTTGTTGTTCTCCTTGCCCACAGCAGCAGCATCTGAACCTGGAGGAGACACTGGCGCGGACCAGGCAGAGGGACCCAGCGACAGTGCCACCTGCTATGAGGAGTCAGAGGGAGGCAGTGGCACGGAGGGTGAGGAGAGTCTGCCGGCCAGACGACATGTGACTGACACATCTTACCATGCCGACAACTCCGAGTCAGACTCTCAGGAGGAGGAGGAATATGCAGCAATGGTCACATCTTCTTCTTTGGCTGCCCTCCCCTCCTCCAGTACCATCTCCACCCTCCCAGTCGTTAGTATCCCTAGGATCCGTGCTAGAGCCCGTGTCTCCTTTGTTCCCGGCACCGCAGCCCCTGCCCCTGTGTCCCCTACTGCCCTCAGTGCTGAGACTGTGGACCTACTCCGGCAGATTGCAGTAGGTCAGACATCCATGCTGACTGTCCTCCATGGACATACACAACTGATGACACAGGTGGTGTCGTTCATGGAGGGCATGTCATCAGCCATGTCTGATCTGCGTCGGAGTGTGGCTGCCATGGAGTCAACACTGACGGCAGCTATGTACACCCAGCAGCATCTGTGCCCCCCCATCCTTCAGAGCCATCCACCTCTGCCTCTCACATACCTACACAGCATACACGCACACGCCACAGGTCAGACACACCCAGCGCACACACACAGCATAAGAAGCTCAAAGCTCCACGCACCCATTCTCAAGGGGAAGTAGGCACACCCCCAGGGAGAGGGGAGACACCTCACACAAGCATCCACACACCCAGTAGAACTGACTCACAGCCCTGTACCTCCACCCCCAATGTGTCCCCGGGTTCAGGTGGTAGTTTTTCGGCACTGGCTGAGGTGTGCAGCCAGGTTTTTGAAGCTACTTTCTGCGATGCCCCAACCAGTGTGGATGAATCCACTACACCTGCACCCACTCCACCTGTCCTTCCCTCTCCTGTCCATGCGGTGCCGGAGGATTCCACAGATGGTGCCCCCGTAGTTTCCACAGCGGATTAAACGCCATGTGCAGGCAAGTTTGGGTGTGAGCACACCCATGGAGGAACAGACTGTTGCAGAGACATCTTTGGACTGGCCATTGGCCTTTAATGAGCGAGGACTCTTATTTGCTTTTCTATTTTGAACCAGCTGAATAAAGCTATTATTTTCCTTTTCTGAACTTTAGTTTGTGTGAAAATGTCTGTGACTGCTGTGTGCCTGGGAGGTGGTGTGATGTTAAAATATAGGTATGTTGACATGTGTCAATCTCCTGGTGGTAATGTGGTTAAGAATGGTAGGTTTTTGTTGTAATGGCTGGCCACTGTTGGGCAGTGGGGGGGGGTGTTATACACACACACTCTGATGCTGGGCACTGGTGGGCACTGGTGGGGGTGTTGTCCACATACACACTCTGATGCTGGGCACTGGTGGGCACTGGTGGGGGTGTTGTCCACACACACACTCTGATGCTGGGCACTGGTGGACACTGGTGGGCACTGGTGGGGGTGTTGTCCACACACACACTCTGATGCTGGGCACTGGTGGGCACTGGTGGGGGTGTTGTCCACACACACACTCTGATGCTGGGCACTGGTGGGCACTGTTGGGGTCTCAGCCACACACACACTCTGATGCTGGGCACTGGTGGGCACTGGTGGGGGTGTTGTCCACACACACACACTCTGATGCTGGGCACTGGTGGGCACTGTTGGGGGTCTCAGCCACACACACACTCTGATGCTGGGCACTGGTGGGCACTGGTGGGGGTGTTGTCCACACACACACTCTGATGCTGGGCACTGGTGGGCACTGTTGGGGGTCTCAGCCACACACACACTCTGATGCTGGGCACTGGTGGGCAGTGGTGGGCAGTGGTGGGGGTCTCAGCCACACACACACTCTGATGCTGGGCACTGGTGGGCACTGGTGGGCACTGGTGGGGGTGTTGTCCACACACACACACTCTGATGCTGGGCACTGGTGGGCACTGGTGGGCACTGGTGGGGGTGTTGTCCACACACACACTCTGATGCTGGGCACTGATGGGCACTGTTGGGGGTCTCAGCCACACACACACACTCTGATGCAGGGCACTGGTGGGCACTGGTGGGGGTGTTGTCCACACACACACTCTGATGCTGGGCACTGGTGGGCACTGGTGGGGGTGTTGTCCACACACACACTCTGATGCTGGGCACTGGTGGGTGTGTTGTCCACACACACACTCTGATGCTGGGCACTGGTGGGCACTGGTGGGGGTGTTGTCCACACACACACTCTGATGCTGGGCACTGGTGGGCACTGGTGGGCACTGGTGGGGGTGTTGTCCACACACACACTCTGATGCTGGGCACTGGTGGGCACTGGTGGGGGTGTTGTCCACACACACACTCTGATGCTGGGCACTGGTGGGCACTGTTGGGGGTCTCAGCCACACACACACTCTGATGCTGGGCACTGGTGGGCACTGGTGGGGGTGTTGTCCACACACACACTCTGATGCTGGGCACTGGTGGGCACTGTTGGGGGTCTCAGTAACACACACACTCTGATGCTGGGCACTGGTGGGCACTGGTGGGGGTGTTGTCCACACACACACTCTGATGCTGGGCACTGGTGGGCACTGTTGGGGGTCTCAGCCACACACACACTCTGATGCTGGGCACTGGTGGGCAGTGGTGGGCAGTGGTGGGGGTCTCAGCCACACACACACTCTGATGCTGGGCACTGGTGGGCACTGGTGGGCACTGGTGGGGGTGTTGTCCACACACACACTCTGATACTTACACTTACAATGACATAGCAGACTTATGTCCCACACGTCTATTGCATTGGTGTTGTGCGGTGCCGTACCGTACCCCGAGGTCGTTGACGTACCGTACCCCAGCTGGATGGCGTACATGCAGCACGTATTACACTGGTGAAGTGCGGTGACGTACTTCGATGACGTAGGTGCGGCACGTCTCCGTATTGCACTGGTATTGTGCGGTGCCGTACCGTACCCCGAGGTCGTTGACGTACCATACCCCAGCTGGATGGCGTACATGCAGCACGTATTACACTGGTGAAGTGCGGTGACGTACTTCGATGACGTAGGTGCGGCAATTCTCCTTATTGCACTGTTGTTGTGCGGTGACGTACCGTACCCCGAGGTCGTTGACGTACCGTACCCCAGCTGGATGGCGTACATGCTGCACGTATTACACTAGTGAGGTGCGGTGACGTACTTCGATGACGTAGGTGCGGCACGTCTCCGTATTGCACTGGTGTTGTGCGGTGATGTACCATACCCCGAGGTCGTTGACGTACCGTACCCCAGCTGGATGGCGTACATGCTGCACGTATTACACTGGTCAAGTCCGGTGACGTACTTCGATGACGTAGGTGCAGCACGTCTCCGTATTGCACTGGTGTTGTGCGGTGACGTACCGTACCCCGAGGTCGTTGACGTACCGTACCCCAGCTGGATGGCGTACATGCAGCACGTATTACACTGGTGAAGTGCGGTGACGTACTTCGATGACGTAGGTGCGGCACGTTTCCGTATTGCACTGGTGTTGTGCGGTGACGTACCGTACCCCGAGGTCGTTGACGTACCGTACCCCAGCTGGATGGCGTACATGCAGCACGTATTACACTGGTGAAGTGCGGTGACGTACTTCGATGACGTAGGTGCGGCACGTCTCCGTATTACACTGGTGAAGTGCGGGAGTGTGTGGACCAACGTACCCAGAGATTACAGTCATGCAATGGAGATGTGCGCGTGTGGCAACACGTACAGGTATGTTGGACTTCGTTGTACTCACCTTCTGCGCCGTCTTCGGTTTCTCAGTACGAGGTGGTGGCCGTACAGAATAGGGATGAGACGGACGATGGCGTTCATGTCCTGCTTGTCGCGTACCGGGGTGCGGTTCGTGCCGAGTGTGGTTTTACGGTAGTTTTGAGCTCTCGTAGAAAAAGAGCCGTACGGAGTGTGTTCTACACGGATCGTACTTCCTGGGCCGGGAGACGCGCTCTTTTTACGTTCGGACGTTGCGTCGTGCAGCACGTATTACACTGGTGAAGTGCGGTGACGTACTTCGATGACGTAGGTGCGGCACGTCTCCGTATTGCACTGGTATTGTGCGGTGCCGTACCGTACCCCGAGGTCGTTGACGTACCATACCCCAGCTGGATGGCGTACATGCAGCACGTATTACACTGGTGAAGTGCGGTGACGTACTTCGATGACGTAGGTGCGGCAATTCTCCTTATTGCACTGTTGTTGTGCGGTGACGTACCGTACCCCGAGGTCGTTGACGTACCGTACCCCAGCTGGATGGCGTACATGCTGCACGTATTACACTAGTGAGGTGCGGTGACGTACTTCGATGACGTAGGTGCGGCACGTCTCCGTATTGCACTGGTGTTGTGCGGTGATGTACCATACCCCGAGGTCGTTGACGTACCGTACCCCAGCTGGATGGCGTACATGCTGCACGTATTACACTGGTCAAGTCCGGTGACGTACTTCGATGACGTAGGTGCAGCACGTCTCCGTATTGCACTGGTGTTGTGCGGTGACGTACCGTACCCCGAGGTCGTTGACGTACCGTACCCCAGCTGGATGGCGTACATGCAGCACGTATTACACTGGTGAAGTGCGGTGACGTACTTCGATGACGTAGGTGCGGCACGTTTCCGTATTGCACTGGTGTTGTGCGGTGATGTACCATACCCCGAGGTCGTTGACGTACCGTACCCCAGCTGGATGGCGTACATGCAGCACGTATTACACTGGTGAAGTGCGGTGACGTACTTCGATGACGTAGGTGCGGCACGTCTCCGTATTACACTGGTGAAGTGCGGGAGTGTGTGGACCAACGTACCCAGAGATTACAGTCATGCAATGGAGATGTGCGCGTGTGGCAACACGTACAGGTATGTTGGACTTCGTTGTACTCACCTTCTGCGCCGTCTTCGGTTTCTCAGTACGAGGTGGTGGCCGTACAGAATAGGGATGAGACGGACGATGGCGTTCATGTCCTGCTTGTCGCGTACCGGGGTGCGGTTCGTGCCGAGTGTGGTTTTACGGTAGTTTTGAGCTCTCGTAGAAAAAGAGCCGTACGGAGTGTGTTCTACACGGATCGTACTTCCTGGGCCGGGAGACGCGCTCTTTTTACGTTCGGACGTTGCGTCGTGCGTCAGCCGACTGCAATTCGTATGGACTTTCGATTCGTACGGCTTTTTTACAACCCGTACGGAGTGACGCTTTAGATTGTGATCGTACTTGCTGATTCGTACGGGGACGCCTACGGGTACGACTCGTACGGGGAAAAACGCTCCGAACCGCAATTCGGAGCGCTTTTTCCCGAATCGGAATCGACCCCCAAGTATTAGATCCAGAAGCACAGAAGTTACACAATTTGAGAGGAGCTAGTGGGTCACGGCTCAGCAGTTAGGAGATTGACCTCCTATGAATTTCAAGAGGACAGCCAACAAAGGCATTGGATTAGTCCCAGACTTTCCACTCAGAGACAGACGGCAGATAGGAATGAGCTGGTCAAAGCTGGGGAGATGTGTATTCTACATCCAATGTCATCAAATGCAAAATATGTGGGAAACAATAAGGAAGCTGCCTGGGGAAACTATACGTGGCTTATGAAGTTCACATCCACGTTGACTGACTTTCGTGTAAGTGAATATTGAAGAGATTTTACCAAGAGTACCAGGCTGTTGTAAAAAATCCAGTACCCTGAACTATCACCAATACTTCCACCAACCCCCCTCCTGAGAGTCTGGCGAGGAAGCTAGTCGGACCAGATTGCCTTAAGTGTACCACTAAAATGTAGTTGAATTTAGTACTCAGTTCAATTCAGTTCAGTTAGTCTTTATTCGATAGTTTGCAATCATAAAAGACACAGTACATACATAAAAGTGTCAATAAAAAATGGTGAGACCCTAAAAACATACATTTAATACAAAATTAAAACCACAATATCGAAATCCTAACTAATCAGTAATAGTTAAAATAAATAAAATTTGTCAAATATAATATTTTCCTACATTTAGTCTCTGGAGCAAGACCAAATTGCAAAGGGTCACTCACGCGCTGTATTTAATTCCTCATCGATCTCCAATTTTTTCCTCCTCAGTGCCCAGGACCAACTTAAGAATTTCGCAGTGGCAATAACAATGTCTGCAGGCGTGTTCATTATCAGGATACGCATGGCCGTCATACAAGATCTTGTGCCAAAGTTGGAACACAATGGCTTAAGCCATCTATAACGGGGGACTTTATAAGCCGGACACACGAAGAGTACATGAGTTATTGACTCTTCCCAAATATGGCAGAAAGGGCAATTGACATTTATGGGCTTTTTCCATTTGGCAACAAAAGATCTTAGGGGAAGGGAACCCACTCGGAATTGATGATATAATTTCCTATCACTATGTTTTGTGATCAAATTCCAGCATGGTTCTGCTTTTGATGCAAACTTGTGATCTAAGAAGATACCTGTAAGCGAGGTACTGCCCACCGCTGACAGGGTCTTTCTAGTGATCATATCCAAATAGAGCAATTTAAAATCATTTTTATTGGGAAAAAATGTTTCTTATTGGATCATCCCACAATTGACCAAGCCCCATTTCCTTCAAATTATACTTGATCTTCTGCAGCCATTTGATTTTAGAAGATAGATCAGCACTCCTGATGTGCATTACTACTCTCGCATACGGTGCCAGGTCAGGGGTGGTCTAAAGCCTCCTCCAATAAGCTAGAGGTCTAAAACCTGCCACCTCGTCAAGAGGAATACAGCCACGGTCTAGAAGCAAAGGCTTCATGGTGTAGATTGTGGGAGGGAGGTCAGGGATCTCAGGAACATCTTTTGTGCTTGTACTAGTGGTAAAAGATTTTCGAACCCCCAAAGTTCAGCGCCATAAATAATGGAAGCTTTAATTTTCCCATTATGAATGTCTATTGCCGGCCCTATAGGTTTTGTGGGGGACAATCGATGTTCCTTTAGTGGGGCTCCAGCCAGCTGGTTATCCCTTAGAACTAGGATATCTAACTGGGAAACCCAATTCATCTTCCTACCCATGGTTACCCCTAGATAGGTAAAGATGTCGGTCTGTTCCAGTGGTACATTATCCATTAATACCCTACCCTTGACACTTTATGCCTATGTAATACCATGAACTTGGTTTTGTCCGTGTTTACCACGAGTTCATGGTCGTTGCAAAAGACTACAAATTGATCAAGGGCACGTTGCAGACCAGACTGAGTTTTAGATAGAATTAACGTGTTGTCTGCAAACATTAATAATGGTACCCTTTGACCGGCCAGAAGTGGTGCATCGGTTGGGAAACTGGAGTAGTATGTAATAACCTTATTTATAAATAGTGAAAATAGGGTGGGGGCAAGGACACACCCTTGCCGCACACCCTTATTAACTGGAAAGGAATTGGTTAATTCACCCTGCTGCCCCCATCTGACTTGAGCATAATTTGCCTCATGCAGTTTAATAATGAAGCCAAGAATTTCTTTAGGGATCCCATCCGCCTTTAGCGAATCCCACAGCTTGCGACGGGGTACTAAATCAAATACTGATTTTAAATCAACAAATGCTGCATAAAGTGTCCCCCCTGCTAAAATCACTGTGGACCAATAAATCATCGTAAATCTAAAAACGTGGTCAATGGTGCTGACGTGGGGTCTAAACCCCACTTGATAGGTAGATGAAACATCCTGGTCTATAATCCATTCATTAACTCTGGTTAGCACAAGTCTTGCAACTATTTTTTGTAAAGTATCTATTAGGCTTATTGGCCTATAGTTGCTGGGACTGGCACGGTCTCCCTTTTTATATATGGGGATAATTTCTGCCCCACGCCAGGTTTCAGGTATTGGCGCGCCATTGGCTATAGCATTTACGCTGATAAAAATATATTCGATCCAGATCTTCCTATCCTTTTTGTAAAGGTCGGCCGGGATGCAATCTGGGCCAGGAGCCCTCCCTGCAGGAACCCCGTCTAGCACTCTATCGATCTCCTCTTTACTTAATAGTAAAACTGCCTCAGGATTAACCTCAGGGTACTTAGTACATGTACTGTGAGGGCAAGCAAATTGGCCTTGGAAATGTTGGACCCAGAGTTCTGGAGGAACATTATTGACTGGTAAAGTTCCAGTTGTACTATTACCCCATTTAACCAGTTGCCAGAATTTAATCCAGTTCTTCCCGTTGCTGGCGTTAGCTAGGCTAGCCCATCTATCTTCGTCAAAATCTTTTTTCACTTTTATTTGGGCTTTCTTGTAATTTGCCCTTGCTAATTTCACATCTAGGGGGACTTCCAGCCTAATTACATTTGAGAGATGCCGGAACGCAGCTCCACATTCCTCATTATACCACTTCGCCGATTTTTTTAAGAGGGGCTTGTGCGGCTTCTTGGCTTTTGTAAGTAGTAGCTTTAATTTGGCATAATGATCCTCATGGGCCTTCATGAGGTCCAGGGGACCATTGCCATTTGTCGCTAGCAACCCCATCAGTGCTACAGTCACTTCCGTGGTTGACCTAATCTGCTTTAAAAGATCTTCGTCCTCTAAGACCACTGCCCATTTTAACCGGCGGCGGTCTAGGGACCTAGTAACCTCTCCTATTGTAGAGGCAATATCAGGAGTAGGAGGATTAAACCAATCCTATTTAGGGTCAGTAGTAAGGGGTCATGGTCACTCTCCGGTCTGTGGAGTACCACCATATCCACTAATCTAGACCAGAGCTTTAAACGTATAAATATATAATCGATCCTGCTCCTGATCCCATTAGAAAATGTGGCACAACCTTCCAAGTTTGAGGGAGTTCTCCCATTGGTAGCTCTAATCCCCCTGCCTAAAGATAGGCTTTTCAATTGGAGCGCAGCCTCAGACCATTTGTTAACTGGTGTCAACGGAAGGGACGGTATCCCCCAAGTTTGATCCTCCTCCATACTGAGGCTGCCATCGTCCAATCACAGAGGCTCGAAGGTGCAGTTAAATTCACCCACTATAACCACAACACCCGAGCCTGATAGTCCATCGATAAACCTATCTAGGAGGGCGATGGTTGGTGAAACTTTCCCGCCCAGTTTAAACTTTCCCGCCCGGTACTCAACTATAGTACTAGAGATCAGCAGAAACATGGAGCTGGTCCACCATTGAAAAAGTATACAGAACAACACTGGTGTCAGAACAGTGTGAGTGGTTTGATGCGCACACACCCTATTTTCGAACAAATGCACTGACTTTGCCAAAATTGTTTTAGCAAAGTTTCAAACTTACCTCACCCCTATTAGTAACCAGCATTACAACCTCATAGTCATCATAGTTTTACGTGCTGATTAATAACTAGCAGGTGGGGTGGGGTGCGTTGAATAGAATGTTTCACACTGAATAGGCACATCAGGGGTCACTATAGTCACAGTGTTGCATTCTGATGTGGAAGCTGTAAAGGATACTGCTTGCGTTTTTTAGTCACATCATTGTACTGACCTCAATTACCGGCATGTTGCAGTGGTGCTGAAATTACTGGGTCTGGAATCACCAATTCCAGCCAATAATTGCGCCTTTGCACTGTGCAATTACCAGTTTTTGTGCAATTAATGGACAATTCCACTCCTATTTGCAAGTTTCTCTGAGCCGGTGGTTAACGGGTGGGGGGAGCATAAGCGGGTTCCACATGAGAGTTGGGGTGGGGAGGTTGTGAGGGATAGGGCAGGTTATAGACTGCCGGAGGTGGAGTAATAGACTCTCCCCCTTGTTCAGGAAGGTGACCAGTCAGGGGCCAGTTTACAATTGTGACTGCAGCCCCGCCTGACCTCCACTCAGTTTTACCAGCCTGGAGTTTTCACCAAGTAAAATCAGGCCTAGTGTTGCTGCATTCGATAATCCCAGGTACAAGAACTATCAGGCCACTTGTGATCGGGCTAAGCGGTATCCAACCCAGAGATACTATTGTACCTGACATGTAATGATCCACATTGTGATTAATAATAAGACACAGAAGACATTGGGTATGTATTAGAGTCACACTGTGATATTCTAATTAATAATTAGGAGTGGGCACTGAGGGCTTCATTTACAAGAAACTGACGCATCAGCATGGATGCTTCAGTTTCCTTGCGCCTGCGCCAAATGTCCTTGTGAAACCATGGATTACCCTGTATTTACAATACAGGGCTCCATGGCACAAGTATTAACAGATGCGTCAGAAATACTGACTCATCTGTTGACGCAAAAGTGACACGTTGCTGGAGTTGGTTGGAAAACTGATGCAACTCCAGCAATGCATCAGAACACATATGCAAGCCCCATTGTAAAAGCCCTGCGTCATTCCTTAAGCCTGGTTTGAGATGGTGTAAGAATTTTGATGCAGGGAAGTCGTAGAGTGATGCAGTAAAATGTTGAAAATTTCACCGCACCAGTTCGACGTGGCTTTTTTGCATGAGAACGCCTATCCTGCACACATTATACCTGGCGCCGGTACAATGTGACGCAGGGCTCTACAAACTGATGCACTGAACCCAATGTGTCAGACTGTGGATATGGCACAGTGTGGCGCACTGATTGCACCACCACTGCATCAAGAAAAAGTGATGCAGCGGTGACATAAGGGGCTTGTAAATTGGGCCCTGAGTGCACAGTCTAGCGACAGTGTCACATTCTGATTTATAGCCAGAAGAGGGCTCTGGGGTGGTTTGTATAATCACAGCATTGCAGGATTATTGACTACCACCAGAAGGTAGTAGGGGCCAGATTTATGAAGCCATTTAGCAGTCGCTAACCCTGAGATTCGCTAAATCACAAGGTTTGCGACCACTGAATGACTTTCTAGTATGCTCTAAACCCATTTTGCAATTAGATAAGTGCTTGCAGAATCAGTAAGTAAGTAAAACTTTATTTTATCCAGACCTCAACTGAGATCAACAAATACAAAATTAAAATAATTTCAAATACTCATAAAAATGCTTAGCTAAAACACTTTAGCTTTTTTTAGGCTCACTACAAGATGGTACAGTGGTGATGTTCAGCCACCAACTCAGACAACATTAGAGTGAATTTGATAGAATAGAATAAAATCTTTGGATTGTACTTCTTGTTTAAAACAGCTTCAAGAAGCTTTTTAGAAACTTAAACAGTTTATGACAAACATATTCATTAACCGGAGAGTTACACAATGTAATCAAATCTTGATCAGAGAAAACGTTATACTTTAGTTGAATTAGGATTATGTAACGTCGGCGGGCCTTAACTATGCTCTCATTAGGACAGATTAATAGAACGTGGAGCAAATCCTGTTGCCCACATTTACAAAGTTCACATAGCCAGAAAGTGGCTAAAGGGAGTATGCCCAGACGTAAAATTAAAGTACACCGCCTTACACCATGCTCTAATTGAAAAAGCAAGTAAGGGACAGAAGTTTTAAATTCCTTTTGTTCAGCAAACCATTTATAGTGCTTCAATTGACAACAGGGATCTTTATCAGATTCAAAACTAATTCTAGGGGGCAAATGTTTTAAAAACAGTTTCAGATGTGCTGGAGTCCACTCCTGTAAAATTGCAACCGTGCATTGTGAGACCTCCAAGGCTTTAACCATATTCTTATTAAAGGTGTACCCAGACGCTTCCTCTCTAAAAAACTCAAATTTTAACAAATGTCTTAAGGTGTCTGGGGCTGCATGTAGCAGATTGTATGTCCACCTAATAATATTACAAATTACTTTGGCAAAAATTCCCGTAACCGATAGCTCAAGACAAAGGGCTTGAACTGGGACCAACTGTGGCACTTTTATAACTTTTACTTTTAACAATTGCCATGTTTTAATTTGAGAATATTCCATGGCATATGATAAAATCGGGGGGATTTTCATATTATAGACTTCCAGCATTGAATTAAAGTGTCTGTTTCCTGTGGAAAGATACAATCTCTGTAGAGCCCCAACATGGGAATCTGCCTTCCGGTACAGGTGGCAAAGGTGGGCTTTATCTAGGAGGTTGGAAGTGAATGTTCGACCCAGATATACGTACTCATTTACGGTCTCTATTGGCTTGTCTCCTAGAGACCAAGTATAAAGCGAAGGCTTCCTTCTGCCCCTAAAGGAGAGTACTTTACTTTTATTGAGATCTGGCATCAGGAAGTTTTCGGTTGCATAGAGATTTAGTTCATTCAAAGATCTTTGTAGATCGGGGTCTGGTCAAGAATTTCGATATCATCTGCGTACATTAAACACAGTATATCTACTTGAGCTAATTTTGGAGGAAAATGATTTCTTTGAGAGAGATGCCTTGGGAGATCACTGATATAAATAGAAAATAATAAAGGAGCTAGTAAGCATCCTTGTTTTAGCCCATTCTTCAAAGGGATGGGTTTGGTTAGGCCTTTTTCACCCCCATTTGAACTCTGCACCCTGTAGATGTATGTAGGGTGATTATTATTGTTAAGATATCTTTGGGTATCCCTAATTTAGCCAATTTTCTCCATAGTGTTGGACGGTCTACACTATTGAACGCAGTCGAAAAGTCGATAAAAGCACAATATAAAATTTGGCCATTTGACTTCACAAACTTATCTAGCACAGTTTGGAACACAGCAATATTGTCCAATGTAGAATGCTTTGAGCGAAACCCAGCCTGATACATAGGAATTACTTTCTTGGAAAAAGCCCAGTCTTTTAAGTGTTCCAAAATACAAGCAGCAAAGATCTTGCCGGAAGCGTCTAGGAGAGCTATTTGTCTATAGTTTGCAGGGTTTGTTCTGACGCCTTTTTTTAAAAGGGGTACGACCACGCTCCCTCGCCAAGATTCAGGAATTTCACCACTTTCCAGGCAATATTGAAAAAGAGGGGCTAAAAATGTTCCCAAGTCGTCAGAGTTTTTTTGTAAAACTTTGATAGGAATCTTAATTGGGCCCCTTGCCGCTGTAGACCTGGCAGATGAAATCAAAGTAGAGATCTGAACAGCTGAGATTTCCATTGTCTTTTGTTTGGGGAGTTTCATTGATGCCTGATCCAGTCCGGGGGATAAAAGGTCTTGATAGTTGGATTTATAAAGCCTTAAAATATACTTTTCCCAATCTGATGATGATACAGGAGTTGCTTTAACCGATTTTTGAATCCCCATCTGCGCAGAGATTATTTTCCAGAATGCTTTATTATTATTGTGCTTTACTGCTTGTTGAATGTCTACCCAGACACAATCTCTCAGAGCTTGTCTTTCTCTCGCCTTTTTCCGTTGGAGTTGTTTTTTCAGTTTCCTTATTTCTCCTTGTCTATAGACGCTAAAAGAACGAAATTGCATTCTAGTCAATTTATTTAATTGTCGAGAAATATTGTTCTCCAGAGTTTTTCCTATCTGGCATGTTTTAACACATTCCCGTCTAGAAATACTATCTTGGAGAGAGGCGACTACCGTCTACACGGTTACCTTGAATCTATTTATTGGATTACCGGTATTGCTTAGTGATGTTAGCAATTCTTGTGAGATCATAGGATTTGTGTTACTAATAGCTTTAGAATTCCAATGGACCCTTCCTGTTTTCTGATTTAAGACTGCCTCGCCTTCATAGGAATGGAGTGACCACCTAATGGGGAGCTGGGTATGAATTTCAACTTCCACAGTAAGTAATGCATGATCGCTTTCAAGTGAATGTCTAGTAGAAATCAATTGAACCTTTGAGAATAAGTTTAGGCTGCAGATGAAATAGTCTATGATAGAAGACTTAGTTGGGGCCAATCTGGTAAATGCCGCTGGAATATCGCCCTCTTTTCTCCCATTAATTATTACGCCATTAATTGCTTGAATGGATGACAGCAACATTTTCCCCCTTTTATCTGCTTTTAATTCATCAGGAAAAACAGGAGTTGGAATCTGGCAGGCTTCTTCATGTGGAGATTTCCCCTGCTATATATTAGTGAATTTGAGCCCTTCCCATTGAAGTCTCCAGCCATTATCATCATAGGGAATCCCCATACTTCTAATATTGATTCGATTTCCTTGAATGCTTTAATAAGGGTTTGATCTTTTGAGGTTCCTGGTGGAAAATATATGTTAAAAAGTAAGAGTTCAGATGAAGATTCCAATCTTTCTTTCCGACACTTAATGCTGATGCATTGAACATTTGGGAGTGATAGGTCGATTTCCTCCGGGTCCCAGTCAATCTCTTCTCTCAATAGGATTGCTAGGCCTCCTTTTGCGTGACCTCTTCTGGAAGCCTCTGCTGCTTTTGCAAACACCAAATAATCCTTTTGCGCAAAAGTTGTTGTTGACCATGTTTCTTGGAGTAACATTATAGACGGTGGGTGTTCCAGAATAAAATGCAATTTTTCAGTTGTCTTTCCCGCGATGTTCCATGACGTAATAACATGCCTAGCACTAAAAAGGTAATTTCAGATCTTTGCCCAGCTTATTCCTGTTTAAAGAACCCGCAATTCAAGTCCAGGAATTTTCATCCAGATACGGTTTTTGCCATAAGTCCGATCCTTCCGAAATTCGCTGAACGCCATCTTTTATAGAGATCTGCAGGGGAGTATCTTGCACATATTTCCGTTCTATTTCTTCCGTTCTCTGTTGTTTAAAGTTATTAATAGAGATGCCTTTTATTCCTTTAACTTCCCTTATCCCTTTACATATTGAGCTTGCAGAATCAAAAAGTTAGTTTAAAAATGGATAACGAATTTGGAAGTGGCATGTTTAGGGGATCCCTTCCAGATTGTTATTCAGAATGCTATGTATGGTGGTTTATGAACGCAGTCCTGGTTGCAAATCATTGGTAGGTTACTGACTTCTCAAAGACTATAGATGGTAACCAAATGGGAAAGGGTGCTACTGGGGCCCCATCACATTTGCAAATGTAAGAAAAATAGTCTGTTTGGGAGTGGGCAGCAGTCCGTGGACCATTGCCAACTCCTAAACAAACTTTTTTTAGCTCGTAAACAAACTTTGTTAAAAAAGTGTTTTTTTTTTCAGACAGCTGCATTTCCTTTAAGAAAACTGGGATGCAATAAAATACATCCACTGTTTAAATGTAATCACAGGCATGGTGGTCTGCTTACCCCAGCAGGCCACCATGGATCTAATGACATCCAATTTTAGTAACTCGCAATTTGAGACCTAGTTCATGAATAGTTATGGGGAAGACTGAGCTGCAAACAACCCTGAATAGTGAGTTTGTGCAGCAACACTTAGGTAGATTTGTAAAATCAGAATCGATCTGAAAAAAAGTAATCGCTCAATTAATCTGGTCCTATGTGTTTTGAATAGGTGCAGTGTTGCATTCTAAGTACTAACCATCGGAGGGCGCTAAGTACGTTATACAGTCAGTTTTTCTTTTTTTAAGTTTATTTTATTTATTTTATGCGTTTTTATATAGCGCGGACTTTACCCGAAGGTGTCAGAGCGCTTCACAATCGGAACAGTAGAGAAACATGAGGAAAAATTACAAGTCAGCATGTTACTTACGGCATGGGATAGCGTCCGCTTTACATTCTGGTCTTAAACAGTTCTAAGGGGCTGACCTGGATAGTCATGGCGTTCGAAGCTTAATAATAACCAGCAGAGGGCGCTGGTGCATCGCGGTGCCATGGGAATGTTCTCTGATTAATAACTAGCAGAGGCCATAGAGTGCAAACTGTAGTCAGAGTTAGTTAAAGTCTGGTTAATAACTACCTAAGGGCAGTGGATGTATTATATTGTCGTCGCGTTATGCACTGATGAATAACCTTCGCGGGGTACATTCTACAATCACAGTTTTATTATTGCCTGATTAATAACGTGCAGCTAAGGGTCAAGAGTCAAGCGCCATCCCTCCCGACTACAACTTTCAACTGGCGCCGAACACATCCAGTAACAACAGAAACACAGGATTGAGGTCTGGGAAACAGACTGAACTGGTCCTGTGTGTTCTCCACCATTCCAGGCCCGGCGCCCTTTATTTCTACTCTTATTCATGTGCAGTTTTTTTGGCACGAACCAGACCCATCAGGGCAGCACAACACTTGACATACAGTGACTTTAGTTGCTGGTAATAAAGAATAAACATCGGGAGACTAAATATAGAATGTAGCCATTGGGAGGGAATCGCAACGTAGGTTGGGGTGGGGGTAGGGGGACACAAGCCTTTACCAAAGTCTAAAGTGCCGATCCATCAGAGGGGTTTGGATTTGGGTATTACATGAAGCAAAAAAAACTGCCTGAATATTTAGTCCTCTGCGAAAAGAGGGATCAGGCCCCATAAACAGGGCACAGGGCCGGCTTTAGTTCTGGTGGCGCCCTGTGCGACAATGTTTGGTGGCGCCCCGCCCCGCCCCCCCCACCCCCACGGATTCCCTCACTACCACCTTTTGACAATGCCGCCCCAAGTCTCCATAACCCCTGTCTCTTAGATTCATTTAGTTTTATAGCGCCACTCATACCAGTTTAAGGTGTCAGAACACTTTACATCACACATACATTGCACGGAGACAATCATAGGTGTCTAAATCAGTGAATAGGAAATGTTACATAAGACACAGGCCTACAAGGTATAGGAGTCACATGTCATCCAAACTGGTAGGCAGTATAGTTTAAGAGTCCTTGGTCTGGAAAAGCACAAATTCTGAATTTAAAATGTAACACCATTGTTAGGGGTTTTCTTTAATAATAAGAATGGATTTCTTCCTAAATGAACCCTTTTTGCAATATTACCATAAGGAAAGGCTGGGCAAAAAAACTTGTAGCTGAAATATATTCCTTGCAGTTTGCATGCAGCTCTTTTTCCAATTTTATGATAAGGAAAGACTGGGCCAAAGAACGTGTAGCTGTTATAGTATATGCACTCTTTGATCTGATTGGCACACCTGCTTTGCAGCAGGCATGTTAACCCTCTGCACTAGGATGAGTCAAAACGTCCACTATCAGACAAATCTCCGGTCTCTCTCCAGGAAGAGCATTAATCACCGGAGTTATCCTGACATTTTTATTGATGCGTGAAAATTGCTGGAACAAGAAACATGGCATCAAGTGCTTTCAAAACGATAGATGTGACGCCCCCGCCCCAATTCAGCACCCGGTGCTGTGGCACCGATTGCACCGCCCTAGAGCCGGCCCTGACTGGGCCCCTAAAATATCGTTTATCCGTTTTAGCCCGATCCGAAGGTATAAGAGCACCATTTACGTTACACAAGGCCACATTCCTGCTTTTAGGCACTTGAGATTAAGTGATTTGCACACAGGGTCGGATTGGGATTGAAAATCGACCCGGGCACACAAAAAAAAATCGGCCCCCATTTGCATAATGCCTTTCGTCAAGTCATTGCTTCAGTGTAATTGCATTAAAAAGAAGGAGGGAGAGATAAAAAAAATGCACGCATTAGTTTACACTAGTAAAACACACCTGAAAACAAGTGAGGCTACTTCTACTGAGGCCCCCTGCCCCGCTCAGTATGTGCACACATTAATGGGCCGGCCAGTGAGACAAAGGGAGCGACACCTCTGCCTGTTGCTAAACGAGGGGGTGGGGGGGCGGTGGTGTTGGTGGCGCGAGGGGGGGGGGTAAATGAGCGCCCATCTGCCTGCAGAAAGGCCACTCAGCCACCCACTGGGCCGCTGGCTGTATTCCGAAAATAGAGACACTGCCCAAATCGGCCCCAGACTGCTAAAAAAAACAGCCCAAAGCTGGAACTCGGACACCGGCCCCTCGGGCATTGCCCGAATGCCCGCGTTACCAATCCGAGGCTGTTTGCACAGAATGACACGATGCCAGTCGAACCGACGCTGAGACTCGACCCTGATTGCCCAGTTCCTAGGTCGGCATCTCTGGCCATAACGCCACATCATCTCCCAGATATCAGCTAAACAGAGTCAGATCACGGTTTGAATTGATGTTGGAGAAGTAGAATTTCAATTTCTTTCTTCAGGTTGGTATAAAAGGGATGGAGTTCCAGATTTTGGGGGTGCTCCCAGAGTGTCCGGATCTCCCCTAGTGTGTTTTTCCGCAGGAGTGAAATGGTCGGTCACGAAGAATGCTCCCACCCTCCAGGTCAAGCAGAGAGTCTATGCAAAGCCTGTCCGGCCGGTCCCGGAAGAGGGGATGCGTTCTTTTTCTGTAGCACCTTTAAGTCCCTTCTCTCTCCTCCTGTAGTCAAATAAATACTATTTTTTTAGTGCTGGAAAATATCGCCTTTTTCCCACATCCAACTCAAAGACGAACTTGTAGAAACTATACCTGACTATTCTCTCTTCCGTCTGATCTTAATTGGCTATCCTCTTGTTGATAGACATCATAATCGTCCTAGCTACTAAAGAAAAGAACATATTACAGTTCCTCATTTCCAGTAACTGGTAGTGATATATATGTATAATGCTGCATAATGTCTCACCTATTCTACACACTGTACAGCTTCAGAGATGTGTTTTCCTTGGAACTTGCAGGTACAGCACATGGATTGATATATCTGTACATTTTTTAGGCATTCCTTCATGCCTTAAATAATGTTCAGATAAATATAATCTCAACCTTTTCGTGCAAATGAACAATATGAATAGCAAATGTAACCAGAAAATAAGACATCAACAACTTTCATTCTCCCCAGAATTGTATCAAATAATATATGTCCTTGTTTCTTTTTTCTTTTACAGGCAGCGAAATACACAAAAATGCAGTGTTATTCCCACACCACAAACAGGTAAGTTTTCTTACAATTCATGGAGTGCACATGACACGTTACCCTGAAGAAATTTCAGAATTTCTCCTCATTGTCCTTTTCTTTTGGTAACTTTTCAGCACAAGATTAAGGAAGACAGGAGTCCATCCCAGGACAGGTCACGCACTGTAAGACTTCACCAAAACGGGCGGCGGCGGAACCGCAATGAGATCCTGATACGGGAGCACAGGGAACACCAGGGGTGAGATTACAACCAAATGCCTCACCAGGTAGGTTTTTTCGAAGAACACAGGAAGTCACTAACGTTGAGCAACTTCCTGCAAGGCAGCGTGTAGTCTTAAAAACTATGCGGTCCTCCCCTTAAGAGCCTGCAGTAATCTGGGTCTGCATTCAGGCAGGTTCAACAGTACACCCCCCCCAGTAGCATTCCCTGCAGGCTTGGGCTTGTCAGGGTGTTGGCGGTGAAAGAGACGAAGCCAACGAGCAGCATGAACATGCCCACCAGGTTCCTATGTTCTATCCTCCGGACCATATCCTTTCCAGTTAATCAAGTAATAAAGTCTGCTTTAAATTCTTTTGTAATCCAAAATCGCCTCCACTTCGAATTTGGGCTCACCATTGACCATAATGGCTGGAAGTTTTGGTGGTATCATAGTCCCCAATGCAACTGGTTTAAATAATGACACATGGAATACTGGATGCATTTGCATATTGGTGGGTAAATCTAATTTCATGGTAGCGCTATTAATCTTTTTGATTATTTTGTAAGGACCAATGAGTTGTGGTTAAAATTTGCGAGGCCCTTTCAGGTTTAGATATCGAGTTGACAGCCACACCTCTTCCCCAATGTGGTATTCAGGGCTAGATCTGCGGTGTTGATCTGCATTCCTTTTGTATACAGCCTTTGCTTGTTCTAAATTGTTTTGCGTTGTCTGTTGTGGTTCTTTTATCTTTTCAACATAGTCTTGTACTTCTGGTACTTTAGAAACAGCTAAGGATGGAAGTATATTGAACCGAGGATGAAAACCATAATTGCATTGAAAGGGTGAGGTTTTTGTGGAGCTATGCATTGCATTATTATAAGCTAACTCCCCTACCCAGAGAATCATATCCCAATCCTTCAAGCAATTTAACACCTGAAATATTGCTCTAAACATTGGTTTACTCTCTCCCTCTGGCCATCTGTTTGAGGATGATATCCAGAGGAGAGACGAACATCAATTTGTAATGTCTCACGCAATGTCTTCGAGAATTTCTAGACAAATTGCGAGCCTTGATCAGAAACAATAATAGATGGAAGGCCATGTAACCATGCAGTTGTTTGAATAAATGTATCTGCAAGTGCCTTGGAATTTGATAAACCATGTAAGGGAGTAAAATGAGCCATTTTGATTAACAGATCCACTATGACTAAAGCTACAGTATTTCCCCGATCTCTCTACAATGAAATCCATAGAAAGGGTATGCCAAGGCCCGGGAGGAGTAGGCAGTGGAAGCAGTAAACCCATGGGAGCTTGATGTGTATTTTTACTCTGGGCACAAAAGCTACATGTCTGCATGAACTGCTTTGTGTCATGAGTGAGTGTTAGTCACCCAAATGCCTTTCAAACAACTCTATGATCTTTTTTCCCCTGGATGACCTAAGAGTATCTGTGAGTGATACCACTCCACAGCCTGTTGTTGTAAAGCATTAGTAGAAAAAAACAATCATCCTTGTATGTAATACCACTCCTTTATCCTCTGACTGTTATCACTGAGTATAATGATCTTTAGTTTCTTGTGCCTTTGCTACTTCTGTCATGAAATTTTCTTCTGAGAACACAGTTCCTAAAATTCGTTCCATAGGAATTAGATTGAGATGATCACTTTCTTTTTTTTTAACAAATCTTTTTATTGAAAAGACAGGACTTGATAACCAGCTGGAATACAGACACTAGCAATGGTGATTCAACGATGACACAAGGGAGGCAAATGATACTTAAGAGCAAAAACAAACAATGTAGTGATCACAGCACCCCAGAATTCAGTCCCAGTTCGCCAAGCTCGTCTCTCGCTTGCGGGGGTTCACATACCCCTCCCTATAGTTGTTCCATTTCCACCAGATCTGAGTCCACTTGGTGGGGCACCCTCTGGCTTCATATATGGTCTTTTCTGTAACCATACACCAATCCATATCCTTACTCCAATCCGCCAGGCACAGTGGGTCTCCCATTTTCCACTTGCTAACAATATTCTGCTTAGCTACCATCAGTCCCAGAATCACCCATATTCGTTCCTTGAAATTTAGGTCAGTCGGGCTCCAGACATTTAACATACATAGCTTTATATTACAATCAATCTTTTGTCCGAACACATCTTCAATGCGGCCCACAGCCCTCGACCAGTAACCTTGGATGGTGAAACACTCCCAGAGCGTATGCATGAAAGTGCCTTCCTGCCCACAGTTTCTGGGACACCCTCCTTCTACGCTATATCCCATTCGCACCAGCAAAGGGCTGGCCAGGTATGACCTGTGCGGCACCTTCAATTGCACTAACCGGAGCCTGGAGGAAATGGTCACTTCCCTTGGAGAGGCTACTGCCGCGGTCCATTCTTCATCTTCAAGCCCCGCTACATCGTAATTCTAGTGTGCCCAAAGCCAGATCAGTGGGTCTGCCATGTTATTAATTCGTTTTTTATAAATGAGTGATGTAGCTTGCTCCGGCAGATCTCCATCTAAGACCCTATCTTCAACCGGGGAGGATGCAGGTAGTGATTCCTCCCTGGGCAGTAAGGCTAACAAAGCGTGTCGAATTTGCAAATATATCAAATACTCTGAGTCCACCAATTCATACTCTGCTTGCTGCTGGGCAAAAGGAACCATGTCCCCCACCTTACACAAATCCCCCACTTTTTTTAGATACCTATCAGGTCCTACCGTTCAAAGCCCCTCGTGTGAATCAGCTTACCCAGTTGTTCGGTGTACCAGAGTGGCGTGGCCAGTGTAATCTTGCCAGCCCAACCCAGACACTTCGTTGCTGCCCTCCATACCTGTGTTGCATGTGCCGTGGGCCCTGTCGGATTTGGTTTCACCAACCGAGAATATAGCGCCCCTTCGAAATTAGCCCCAGGTAGGAGCTACCTGACAATCTGGAATGCGGGATCTCCATGCGGCTTATATGCGCACTGGTTGATAGCTGCCCAATAAAAAATGTTGATGTCGGGAAGTCCAATACCCCCATCGAACCACCCGAGAGTAAGCTTGTAAGAGGTGATCCGCGGTGGTTTGCTCTCCCAAAGTAGGTCGCAAACTGCACTATTGATTTCCCTAAAGTATGCAGACTCTACTAGGTGCGGAGCATTCTGTAAAGCATACAAGAATCTAGGGAGGGGCATCATTTTGAACAGTGCAGCGCGCCCCAGAAGGGACAGATGGAGCAATTTCCAATTGTGGTTCTGAAAATCTGGATTCGTGTAATCGTTCTGGACTCGAGAATTAAAACTTCATCGAAACATGACGAATTTGGTATCAAAAGACCGAGAATGACGAGCACACCATGTACATATATTTTCAGCGTATTCGAGTAACGATTTCTCCTCGAAATCGTCATTATCGTCCAGAACCCTTGGCTTCCATTTTATATACTGCAGCCATCTTGTGTGTTGCCCTTTACATAGGCCTTAATCCAGTTGAATTCAATTCCACAAGGACACATACTCCTTAATCGACTTTTCCATGACCTGTGCAAGTTGGAACCATTGCCCCAGGCCGAACTCGTTAGGTCAGTTCCCCTCCCAGTGGCCGAGCAAGATAGCATCAAGGCTCAACAAGCCATAAAACCATTTCAGCGCGCACACCTGCCGTATCTTGCTCACATCTGTCTCTACTCTTTTGCTTCACTTACTTTATGATGGGGAGGTGCCTGTTTTTATTGGGGGTCCACCGATATCTGATGAAATGTCGGGCCTTGCCAGGTGATTTGTTATGGGCAGCACGACGTGAAATATGTACATATCATCATGACTCTGCTTTTTCTTTGTATTAGAAATATGTTAACGATTTACTTTACAACCAAGAATGTTTTGCCTGAAGCTTAAAATTGTGTATAAGAAGAGAAGCCTGACTTTGTAAATTCGAGCAGTCTCCTGAGAATATACTTCCCTGTGTTGTACTTCTAGGACACTTGTTACCTTGGTTGCAGCCAATAAACTAATCTTTGACTTCACCTAGAAGACTCTGAGTTTCTGTGGTCTGGATCAGGAAGAACCCGAGGTCTCTGGGTGTACCCTGACACCGCTGGGTTACCGGTGTCTGTGCCGGTTCTTAAAAACCCAGTACCTCAGCTGGCGCCCAACGTTTGGGGCGATTCCAGTGGTACCAGTCAGCCAGAGGATCGTGAGGAGCTTTGTGTGAAAATTCCAGAGGACGGCCAACCACCTCATCGACCCCTGCATGTTGACGTGGTCCGAAGGTCTTTGCTGCGAGGTTCCCCGCTTCCCGACGGCTACAAGGACTGCTGCCCTGGCTATCGCCCTGATTTGGACCCTTGAAGTTTGGTAGAGCGAAACACTAAGACGAGTCTTCTGGTGACGTCATCGATATTTCAGTTAAGTATAAGTGGAGCGTCTCCCAGTCCTTAGTTGGTCTTAGTTTTTGGTATCCTTTGGGATAATTTGTTGGTACTTGCAAGCACCAAAACCGAAGGACTCGTGTATTCACGAGAAATATCGTAATCGATAATCCTTTGAAGTTTGGAACTAGACTAGAGAGCGAAGATGCCTAGTCTTAGACTTGAAAATGTGTTTTGTCTTGGTTTTAATAATAGGGACTCCCGATTGGAGGACTCATGTCCGGTTCCTCCAGTTGGAACTCCAACTTACGAGCTATATGTGAAACATGGGGTAGGCCCCATCACCTACAGCGAAGTATGGATTAAATACACCAGGAAAGATGGTGTTTTAAAATGGCCCCAATATGGTAGTTTTGATTCCGAAATCTTAGACAACCTTGAAGTTAAACTCTTTAAAAAGAAAGCCCGGCCGGCGATGTTTGACTCTTTCCGCTTATGGCGTAAAGAAGCCAAACAAAAAGAAATCAAATTAGCTAAGAAAAATAAGAGAGAAGAGGGAATTTCAGTAATGCAAGCTGCTATGCAGTTTAACCACTTGGCTGCTAAGGTACATCCACCTCTTCCCATTGACTTTCCATTGAAATCAATGGAAACTCCATGACGAGTTACCCTTGTCATTAGCACTGAAGGGGTTAAAGACAATGAAAAAGAGCAGATGAGTGAGCAGTTGCACAGGCAACGTAAAATGGCAATAGATAAATGTTATCCAGTTTTGCCGTCTCTTCAGGAAGAGGCAGCAAAAGAGCGTGAGAAAGACCCATTAATGTCGCATTTACTAAATTCGCCACCCCCCTATGCGCAAAATGCCACGGCACCCCCGCAACTTTTAGTTGCGCAAACTACGCCTCCTGTTCTTCCACAGCACCCTCCAGCTGTTCTCCAGCTGACTCCTCCGATTGCTGAGGAGAGCAAGGATGTTTTTGCCTTCAGTTTAGGAGGTCGAAGTTTCCGCTTTAAACGCGCTCCTCAGGGCTACTGTGAAAGTCCATCAATATACAGTCAAGCTCTAAAAACACAGCTTGACACGATTGTTTTACCCAAAGGTGCTACTCTTGTACAATATGTGGACGATTTGCTCATTGCTGCAGATACTAAGAAAATTTGTAAAAAGGCCACGTTGACATTATTGCGTCATCTGTGTGATCTGCATCACAAGGTGTCACTTTCCAAACTGCAATATTGCCGACAAGAAGTGACCTACTTAGGTCACCTCTTATCGAAGGAGGGAAGGAAACTGACCCCAGAAAGAATTCAGGCAATAGCGAAATTGAATGTGCCAAGAACACAGAGAGAAGTGCGTGCTTTCTTGGGCATTACATCGTACTGTAGACAGTGGATTCCAAATTTTTCGTTATTGGCCAAACCCTTGGTGGCATTAACGTGTAAAAATACACCCAATCCCATTCCTTGGTCTAAGAGTGTCAGAAAAGTTTTCTCGAATTGCGCACAGCATTATGTTCGGCTCCTGTGTTAGGTACCCCCAACTACAGTAAGCCTTTCACATTGTATGTCCACGAGAAGGAGGGCTGTGCATTGTCTGTGTTGACTCAGTTATTTGGAGGTAGGCAGCGCCCATGCGCCTATTTTTCGTCAACTTTGGATCTGGTAGCTAAAGCATTGCCAAGTTGTTTAAGAGCCACAGCAGCAGCAGCTGTTTCTATTCGACAGTCTGCAGGTCTAGTAATGAATAATACACTAATCGTGATGGTCCCGCATGCAGTAGACACGTTGTTAAATAGAACCAAGACACAGCACTTAACTAGTGCTCGATTGTCCAGTTACGAATTGACACTGCTAGCAAGTCATGTGCACATAAAAGGTGCAGTACCTTAAATCTATCCATGTTATTACCAATTGCAGAGGAATCAGATGCTTTAGAACAGCACAATTGTTTTCTCGCAACAGAGGAAGAAACAAAAGGGAGAGTAGATTTATTTGACACTCCTCTTGCTGAATGTGATGGTACATTATGGGTGGATGGTTCATGCTTCAAGCTCCCAAATGGTAACGTGACTGCAGCATATGCTGTCACGACTTTGCAAACAGTCGTTGAAACTGCACGAGTGCCACATGGTTCAGCTCAAGCTGCAGAATTAGTTGCACTCACGAGAGCATGTGTATTGTCCAAAGGAATAAAAGTGACTATCTACACTGATAGTCAGTATGCGTTTGGAGTGGCTCACAGTTTTGGACGATTGTGGAGAGAACGTGGGTTCCTGACTTCGCATGGAGCTAAGATTCAGCATGGTCAGTTGGTGAATGAGCTTCTTGAATCACTGACTTTGCCCCTGCAAATGGCGATTGTGAAATGTAGTGCTCACAAGAAGGTGACTGATGATATTGGTCGTGGAAATGCATTTGCTGATGAGATTGCTAAAGAAACGGCAAAGAATGTGATGAGCCGAATGTATGTTGCAGGCCTTGAAAGATGGACTGGTGATGTTGGAATATGTGAGGACACAATAGAGAGTGTGAAGTCCATCCAAGCTGAGGACACAGAGAAAGAGTTGAGCACGTGGAGAGAGAGTACAGGTAGAATGGATGCAAATGGTTGTTGGATTGAATCGACAGAGCATCAGAGATGGTTGTTACCCGATGCATATGTGCTTGCAGTGGTTACAATGGCTCATGGAATGGCTCATATCAGCGTGAAAGGGATTTGCGAGTTGTTGGCCCCAGTATGGAAGAATTCAGGGATTCCCAAGTGTGCAGAGAATGTTGTCAAGAATTGCATGGTATGTCTGAAGCACAATCCTGGTAGGGGAACCCCAACTCCAACTGGTCATTTTGCACCTCCTACGTATCCGTTCGAGGTTTTGCAGCTAGATTTCATACACATGGAGAGGTGCAACAACTTAAAATACGTGCTTGTTGTTGTTTGTGCTTTCTCAAGATGGGTAGAAGCATATCCCCTGAAAGACAATACTGCCTTGTCCACAGCAAAAGCCCTTGTGAAAGAGTACTTCCCCAGGTTTAGAATGCCTAGAATGGTCTGGTCTGATAACGGAAGTGAATTTGTGGGTCGTGTGATGAAGAAAGTGTGTGAAGGGCTAGGTATACGGCAGAAGTTCCACGCTGCAAATCACCCCCAATCAGCTGGATTAGTAGAATGTTACAATGGCACGCTTAAACTTAAATTGGCCAAGATCCAAGCGAGCACATGTCTTAAATGGCCTGACGCTCTACCCTTAGCACTCCTATCCACCAGAATGACTGTGCATTTGCGAGTGAAACTCAGCCCTTATGAAATTGTCTTTGGCCGGCCAGCCAACATATGGGGAGTGCCTAGGCCCACAAAGTTCAGCGAGCTGGAACACCCTATTTTGCTTGATTACCTGTATGAATTGACAGCTAAATTGCGTGTTTTGCATCAACAGGTACATGACTCCCTGCCTCCGGCCTCTGATACTCCAGGACACCCTATAAACCCTGGATCCTGGGTGTTGATAAAGAATTTCCAAAGGACTAAAAACGACCAGCCCAGGTGGACGGGACCATACCTCGTCCTTCTCTCTACCAGATCGGCAGTTCGAGTAGAAGGGAAGAAGGCCTGGATCCACGGGGTCCACTGTAAAAGGATACCTTTACCTCTGCCCTATGACCAGTGGGTCCAGGAGAGTGTCGCTGACCCAGAACCTGATGCCGTGCCAAATACCGTCCCTTTTAATGATTCACATGTAAAAGGAACTGACTCTGAACAAGAAAACGAAAACATTTTGCACAAGGCTGTGCCACCATCCAAGCGAGTGAACATTACAGAGCCTGACCTTTTGTTCCCAGATCAGACAATACCTGGGAAACGACGGTATAATTTGAGACCGAGAAAAACAAACTAATAAAATCATTTCTTTTGCAATTTGAGACTAAGATCCATGGACAAATAAAAAGATATTTCTTTTCCCCCCAAGTACTATTTTTGAAAGTACAGCTCTGCCATCTAAGAAACTTGCTCATTTTTGTTTTTCGAACCGCCATCCGGGTTCCGCTGCTAGGGCCGCGGTTGATTAAAAGTCCTCGGGGTGCAGCTAACGACGTTAGGTCGGTAGTTCTGGTTGGTCCAAGGGAGTTGCCCTAGACTGACGGAAGCATCCCTTAGCAGAGGCAACCTCCCACCGCGGGCAGCCCTTTAGAGAGGATGGAGTTTCCCGATGTGGAGAGACCTGCCGAACAAATGAACTTTAAGCACAGACTGTGTACCACGATGACAAAGAAAAGTTTTATAATATTGTGTATTTTTATGCTATTCAGCGTAATGATCTTTTTGATAAGTTATGTTTTATTCTCTTTCCATGTAACATTTGCGCCCACTGCATCACCCATACCTCCTCCTACTGTTTCCTCTCATTCTTTCCACCCTCTGCCTGACCACAAATCAAATAGGAGATTGGAGTTCGTTAATAACTCCTTTGTTCAGTTATTACACCAGCACCAACTTGTAATGAACACGACTAACTGTTGGGTGTGCGGTCTTATGCCTCACACAACGGATAAGGGTATCCCATATCTGGTCCTGCCATTTAGTCACAATGGTTCTGTATGGGCATATAGGACAATGTTCATATATGCACACGAAATCTACCCCCTAAGTTCTGTAACAGACAATCCTAGGAAAAGTGCTCTAGTCAAGGGGATAGTCAACATGACTGTTAAAATCTAGATTGCGACGTAAACATTATCGGCGCCATCTTGTCCCCTTTTAGGTCAAATGTGCGCGTAAGTAGCAGCCATTTTGAACGCCATGGCCTCTCTGCCCACTGCCAATAGCCAGCGCGTCTCTCTCTCTCCCTCTCTGACCCCGCCAGCATCCCCCGCGCGCTGACAGCCCACGTTCTCACATGCTTGGGCCATAAACCACCCCTTCAGCGCGGCCCTGCCTCGGAGCCACATCCCGTACCCGACTAACACCTCCCTCCGTCCCTTTAATGATCACGCATCCTTTGATGAACCCCCTTCCTCTGTGCCCGATTGTCCCGCCCGATCCCAGGCCATCACCTAGCCCTGCGGATACAGTTTATTGCCCCTTACAGTAGGAAGCTGTCCCTCTTCAAAGAATCTATGACTGATAAAAGCCCCCACCCCATGAGATCCGATCAGCCGCACACATTCCGGGAGCCGGCGGGATATCCAGCTGCGCGATAGTCATCACCTACTGAGATCGGGGTGGGGACTTTTACTGTAAATATGTGTGGGAACGGGTTTGGAGCGGAGATTCCGAGGATGCCTTTCCGTACATCAAAGTATTAACAAGAATGTGTTTTATGTAATAAAGCAATAAACCTGTGTATAAGAGGCCAGGCCTCAAGGATGCGTTTAGAGCACCTCGAGAAGATACCCTGTTGTCTGATTTGACGTGTTCTGCTCCGTCGGAATAAACTCCTGTTTCCTGCCTTCTGTCTCCAGCGCCTGCCCCTTTGTTTGGTAATCTCGAATGGTATGAGAGGCGGCTAACGCCGGGCAAATACTGAAGGGTTCTTGGGTCGAATTCGGCCCTACCATTCTACAATTGGCGCCCAATGTGGGGCCCATCAGCGACGCGTGGATCCAGTGGGAGAGGTCCCAACGACAGAGTGAACGACTGCAACGATCGGGAAGAGCTCCTGCCCGATAGACCCTCGTCTGGCAGCCGATCATCCGAACTTCACCGGTTCCGAGCAGACCTCTCTCGAGTGATCTACGGTCCTGACTGGGAACCATCAGGAGTGCCACAGCAATTACGGAGAACAGAGGACGATCAGGCGCTGGAAGCGGAAGACGAGAAACTGTCCATGCGGTCCGGGTAAGGTCGTGTAACACGACGAATTGCGAATTGATTGTTTGATTGTTTGAAAATACTAGTATTACTCATTTGATTGTTTCTGAGAGATTCTCTATTTGCAAACAAGCACAGAGTCGCAATACTCTGTTTAGTCTTTGCAGATAGTGAAGGGTAGGTAACGCAGGCTTTTGCCCCCATTGTAATCCGTCGTGCCTGCTTCCCTCTCCATTTGATTGATTGTTATCCAAGCATTTACTGTTTTGGAATTGGTTCTCTTTGGTTCATTCTCTATTTTGCAAACAAGCACAGAGTCGCAATACTCTGTTTAGTCTTTGCAGATAGTGAAGGATAGGTAACGCAGGCTTTTGCCCCCGTTGTAATCCGTCGTGCCTATTTTTATCCCTCATTTGATTGATTGTTTGTCCGAACATTAATCGTTCGGAATTGGTTCTCTTTGGGTTATTCTCTATTTACAAATAAGCACAGAGTCGCAATACTCTGTTTAATCCTTGTGAATAGTGAAGGATAGGTAGTGCAGACTTTTGTCCCCTTTGTAACCCGTCATGCCTATTTTTGCCCCGTTTGTTGGTAGTTGGTTCAGCCCGGACCGCTTATTGGAGGTGAACCATCCGGCTCCACTGGAGGGCACCCCTAATAAGGACATGTTTACTAAATATGGACTAGTCGCCGTGGCTTATAGTAAGCTGTGGCATAAATACACAAGAAAGGATCGGGAAAATCAGTGGCCACTGATAGGATCCTTTGATAACGACAAAATAAACGCGCTTGAAACAGCCCTTTATAACAATAAGACAACACCCACTATGCTCGATAGCTTCGGCATGTGGCGCAAAGAAACAGAACAGCGAAAGAAGAGAAATTAGGTCAGGTTAGAAAAGGAATTACGCAAGGCAGCTCACCTGGCGGCTAACAAATTAAAGGAAGAAATAAAAGAAAGAGAGGAAACCAAGCTAAAACAAGATTCCGAATCATCAGGCCAGTGTCCCGTCAGGACACCCTCTACACTTTACCCCGAGCTACCTTCGAAACAGCGAACGAATGATGATTTACTACTAGGTCCCCCGATCATCTACATGCCCCCTCCATACGCCCCTTCCGAACCCTTAGCGCAGCACCCGCAACCCCCAACGACAGGCGAGAGTAGTGCCGGAGCCTCGGTCCTCATGGCCTTTGCGCCGACCGAACCCCTCGCACTCAGCGCAGCGCGAGCAGCGACTTCAGATGATCCCGAAGCGGGGAGGAAAGACTCCGCGAGATCGAATAGGTTAAGTAAGGACGAACGAGCTGGGATCGATAAGATTGTAAAGACACTGGTGGTGCGAAAGGAAAGTGAGGATTATATAACGGATATGTACAATACATATGCCAATAGCCACAGACGACACTTTGTCGTACGCCTTTGTTACCACACCCTTAATGCCTACGAGGACCGATACCAAGCCCTGAAAACCTAACGACTCTGTATAGGAAAATTGATGTCGGAGATGGAGGTGAGTGTGATGTGGCGAACCTCTTCACGCGTACGCTTGAAGTTTTCCGCCACCTCACGGAACTGAAACCAGAGACCAACACCACGACTCCTGCAGTGACTGAAGCCAGAGTAGAAAAAATTGACACTATGATGCCCATAAAGGAGGCCGCTCCCTATTGGGTCCCCCCACGAGGACAGGGAACACACGACGATATTAACCACCAAGATGCGAGAGGGAGGGTAGTTTACAACCGGGTTTACCAACCATGGGATCTGCAAGACATCCTGACTTTCCGAAAGTCCTTGCCTGATCTGCGAAAGAACCCCACAGACTTCTATACAGAATTAGCCACCGCTCTGGGTTCAACGATTATGACCCTAGCGGATATCGATTTGTTTTTCGGGTTATGTCTGCCAGCTGATGTGTGGAAGCAAATCCGGAAAGTCGACCACCTTGAGCTGTTCGGACATACCTGGATACAACTCGGTGATGTAGACAAACAGCGAGAGCCGGGACAGAAACCTATGAAAGCCATTCTAGACCTACCAGATAAGATTAGTCCCAGAAAAGAAGGTGGACTGGTCGGTAGTAACGGCCTGTCGCCAGAAACCCCAGGAAGACGTATCAGAATACTTCTCCCGGTTTGAAACGGTGTTCTCCGATTACAGCGGCCAGGACATGACCACTGCAACCGGACATCACTTGTTTGTCCAGAACTATGTGAAAGGCCTGACACCAGAAGTCTCGCAGAAACTACAGACTAGCGAGAGTAGTTGGGCGGCCTCCAAGCCCGCAGCTATCCTTCAGATGGCTCAATACTATGAGCGACAAAAGAACGAGAACGATCAAGCGACTGAGAAAAAGAAAAAGGACTTGAAAGAGAGGGTAATGATTGCTCAGTTGCAAGGGGTGACTATAGGAAGGGAACAGTATAGAGGGAACTACCAGTCGAAGGCTCCTAGAAATCCACCCCCTAGAGACCGCACACCCGCACCCGGCGCTCCACGAACAGACCTCGATGAGAACCAGTGTGCATTTTGCAAAGGATTTGGCCATTGGAAATCTCAATGTCCAGTTCTGCAAGAAGCACTCAGAAATAAAGACACGAGAGACGTAGCGGGCGGGCCGAGAAATAGAGGACATGGACGAGGGCACACAAGCGACACCAACAATGACAGACCTGGTAGACCGAACACGTTTGACCGTCCCCGACAGAATCAGTGCCAACAGTCTGACTGCGACAATGCCCACGACTTTGCATAGGACTGCCAAGGGCAAGGAAGGGATCCAGTCGAGCTCTATGTTGACCAGCAAGGCCCTTATGTCACCGCTAAGGTCCTAGGTACGAAGTCTCCATTTCTGGTAGATACTGGTGCAACACGTAGTGCGTTGTCTAAACGATTGATTCCCAGGGCACCCTTGTCTGGCTCACATGTGACATCAATAGGTTTTGATGGAACGCCCTCCACTAATCCCTTGTCCACACCGATCTCTTTTAACTTGGACAATAACACCACTGACACGACATGTTTTTGCTCTCCTCCAACACCCCCGACGCCATTATGGGACTTGACTTATTGAAAAATTTTCGAGCTACTATTAGGTGTTCACAAGATGGAGTTCGAGTCATTCTGTACGACAACCCAACACTGCTCAGATCTTGTCGCACACAACGCATGTTTTCTATCACTGACACTGACTTGTCCTTACTCGACACCCTAACTCTGTACCTATGGGCAAAGACTGACTCGGACGTAGGACGCATGATGATAGACCCTGTACACATAACTGTTCGACAGGACGCAGTACTCCCCAAACTCCCGCAGTATCGGATATCGCCCGAAGGCGAGAAGGCGTTGGTAAAAATCATCCAGTCCCTGGTAGATGCAGGAGTGGTAGAAGAAGTAGTTAGCAATGTTTGCAACAGCCCTATCCTACCCATTGTGAAGAAGCAGGGTGAGGGAGATGAAATGCGTACCACTTCATCATCGACCTACGAGAAGTCAACAAAGTGGTTGTACCCCAGTACCCTGTAGTCTCAGACATCACCACCATTCTGACCCTGATTCCTTCCACTGCCACCACCTTCACGGTAATCGACCTCAAGAACGCATTCTTCTCCATCCCCATTCACTCGGACAGCCGCTACCTTTTCGGCTTCACTTTAAAATCCCGCTCATACAGATTTTGCAGAGCACCCCAGGGCTACACTGAAAGTCCAAGCATCTACAGCCAGGCCCTCAAGAGACAGCTGGATGCAGTCCAATTGCCGGATGGAGTGGTGTTGATACAGTACGTCGATGATATCCTTTTGGCGGCCGACACCACTCCACTTGCAGTCACAGCCACCATCCAACTCCTGCACTTCCTCGCGGAAAAAGGCCACAAGGTCTCCAAGAAGAAGTTGCAATTCTGCCAACCTCAAGTCACTTACCTAGGCCACCTCTTGTCCAAAGACGGGAGAAAGCTCACACCCGATCGAATACAGGCTATTCTAGAGACCCCTATCCCTAAAACCCCGAAGCAAGTCCGCTCTTTGGTAGGCCTCACCTCCTTCTGCCGACAATGGTTGCCAAATTTCAGCCTCATTGTGAAACCACTACTTTCCCTACTGGCTAAAGATGTCCCCTTCCCGCTCCCTTGGACCCCTGAATGTCAATCCTCCTTCAAGGAACTACGAGACGCCCTTTGTTCAGCGCCCGTCCTAGGAACCCCTGATTATACAAAGCCCTTCTCTCTCTACACTCACGAAAGGGAGGGATGCGCTTTGTCTGTCCTGACTCAGTCCATTGGCCCCAAACAACGACCATGTGCCTATTTCTCTGCCACTCTTGACCCTGTAGCAAGAGCTTTGCCTGCCTGCCTTCGAGCAGTAGCCGCTGCTGCTGTCTCTATCCGACAAAGTGAGAGAATCGTACTCTCGAATTCCCTCACGGTACTAGTGCCTCATGCTGTTGACACCCTCCTAAACCAGACCAAGACACAACACCTGACCAGCGCGCGACTGACTGGGTACGAACAGACACTGCTCGCACCTCACATCACGCTGAAACGATGCACCACACTGAACCCAGCCACCTTGCTGCCTCTGCCTGAAAACGATCCCGATGTGCCCCCAATACATGACTGTGTGACCCTCACGGACGAACAGACTAGGAGTAGAGTTGACCTCCGAGACACTGCCTTCCCAAACCCTGACGGAGAGCTATGGGTAGACGGCTCTTGCATTAAACTCCCCGACGGCACCACCTCAGCTGCCTATGCAGTTACCACAGCCCGAACTGTAGTTGAAACCGCCCGCATCACGCAACGATCCGCCCAGGCGGCAGAACTGATTGCCCTCACACGAGCATGTATCCTAGCAAAGGGGACGACAGCAAACATTTACACGGACAGCCAGTATGCCTTCGGGGTGGTTCATCATTTTGGGCTCTTATGGAAGGAGAGGGGATTTCTGACATCTCATGGCACGCCCATCCTGCACGGAGATCTAGTCTCCGCTCTGACTGAAGCGGTTCTCCTCCCCAAACAACTTGCCGTAATCAAATGCCAAGCACACAAAAAGGTGACAGACATCATTGGACAGGGAAATGCACTGGCCGACATCACTGCCCAAACCACAGCTGAGAACAGGACGACGACTCGCATGTACGTGACTAGGTCACAAGCAGAAAAATGGACGGACGCTAGGGAAACTATTAGGGACATCCAAATGGCCAGCTCACCACAAGAATTGACTGAATGGGCACGGGTGGGATTAAAGGATGATGAAGGCTGCTGGCGGACAAAAGACACGAACAAATGGTTGCTACCCAACTCGTACCTGATCCCCATACTGACGATGGCCCATTCCCCTGCACACATAGGATCTGCCCCTATGGCCGAACTTGTCTCCCGAGTTTGGCATAACGATAGAATTACAGACTCAGCCAAACGATTAGTCCAACAATGTCTAGTCTGCCTGCAACACAACCCTGGTAAAGGAACTGTCGTACCCCGGGGAGGGTTTGGGGTCCCCAACCATCCATTTGAAGTCCTACAGATGGACTATATCCAGTTAGAGAGATAGCATCAAGGCTCAACAAGCCATAAAACCATTTCAGCGCGCGCACCTGCCGTATCTTGCTCACATCTGTCTCTACTCTTTTGCTTCACTTACTTTATGATGGGGAGGTGCCTGTTTTTATTGGGGGTCCACCGATTTCTGATGAAATGTCGGGCCTTGCCAGGTGATTTGTTATGAGCAGCACGACGTGAAATATGTACATATCATCATGACTCTGCTTTTTCTTTGTATTAGAAATATGTTAACGATTTACTTTACAACCAAGAATGTTTTGCCTGAAGCTTAAAATTGTGTATAAGAAGAGAAGCCTGACTTTGTAAATTCGAGCAGTCTCCTGAGAATATACTTCCCCGTGTTGTACTTCTAGGACACTTGTTACCTTGGTTGCAGCCAATAAACTAATCTTTGACTTCACCTAGAAGACTCTGAGTTTCTGTGGTCTGGATCAGGAAGAACCCGAGGTCTCTGGGTGTACCCTGACACCGCTGGGTTACCGGTGTCTGTGCCGGTTCTTAAAAACCCAGTACCTCACAATGCTGGACATCAGTCCTGAGCCGTTGCAGGGGAGGCAGGAGATTGTTTTAATAAAACTGTAACGGATCCATAGAGACCCAGATGCCCAAATATTTCAAGTTGCCCGACGCTTCCGTAATCTGAAAGCCCCGGGGAAGCAAAGGCATCGTTCCATGAATGACATAGAGCACAGACTCGGCCCAATTTATTTTGTAGCCAGCGAATCTACCAAACGCCAAGAATATGGGTGGGATTCTGTTAAGGGAGGCCGCCGTGACGCCAAGTAGTAAAGAATGTCGTCAGTATTCAGCGAGATGCGATCCACCCACCCATGGGCCCACTTAAGGCCACTGATAACGGGATCCCTCCGAACCCACATAGCCAATGGCTCAAGGGTCAGGGCGAAGAGCAGCGGGGACAGTGGACAGCCTTGTCTAGTGCCTCTACTGAGTGCGAAGGCGCAATATTTTCTGTTGTTGACAACCACTTGGGCCAGCGGTTGCTGATAGAGAAGCAGAACCCAACCAATATACCCCTGCCCCACTCCGAGTTTGCTGAGCACTGCGAACAGATAGGGCCATTCTATAGTATCGAATGCCATGGCAGTGTCTGTCCAGAGACACCACCAACGCATCATCACTGATTGACGTGGCTCGGCTCAGTACTCCATGAACCCTACGCAGGTTAAGGGAGGTGTTTCTTGCTGGCATAAATCTGGACTGGTCCAGGTGGACACATTTTGTTATGACCCTAAGAAAACCAGAGGCCAGGACTTTTGCCAGTATCTTAGCCTCCCTGTTGAGCAGGGAGATCGGTCTATAGGAGGAGCACTTCTGTTTCAGTTTACCATCCTTGTGTATGACTACGATCGTTGCCAGTCTCTGGTCAGCGGGAAGCAACCTAGCTGCCTTACTCTCATGAAACATTTTAGTGAGATAGGGGCAGTCTTGCTCAATGTTAGTTTGAAAATTCAATGGGAAATCCATTTGGGCCTGTTGCCTTCCCTCCGCGCAAGTCCTGAATGGCGTTTCCACCTCCATATTGGTTATCTCTTGATCAAGCTCAAAGCGTTCCTCGTCGGTGAGTGTCGGGAGCAAGAAGTCTCTCAGGAAGGCGATTGCCTCTTCCTCTGTATGCGGGGACTGCAACTCATACACGCTTTGATGGTATTGTCCAAAGGCATCTCATATTTCTTGCGGATCAGTGAGACGGTTCCCTGATTCCATCTCCATCTCCTCAATGACACGACTAGCTTGGTCCCTTCAGCCCAGCCAGGCCAGTAATCTGCTGGCCTTGTCACCGACAACAGTAATGTTTCTAAGTTTAGCTCGATGTTGTGCCTTGGCTGCTTCAGTGGCCAGATCAGAATACTCTTTAATTTTAATGTTTAGAGCCTGCTTTACCTCGTCTGAGTCTTGCGCTTGTAGCTGCCCCTCCAGTGTAATATCTCTCCTTCCAGGCGGGTCATGGCAGCACGTTTCTCCCTCCTTGACCCCGCTATCTGACCCAGCGCTACTCCCCGAATCACCACCTTGTAGGCCTACCACAATGTCACAGTGGATTCCACCGAACCTTCATTTTCTTGGAAGTAGAGTTCAGATTCATGCGTGATTCTGTCCCTTATTTGGGGGACCTTGAGGTGCCATGGATTAATCGGAGCTATCCTGCCCATTGTGGGCTCCCCCACCTCTAGTCAACACAGGATGGGTGAATGGTCTGATATGCCCCATGCTAGGTACTGCACTTCTTGAACGCTATCCACTTGGTGCTCAAGAGATAGTATATAATCAATTTTGGACATGCTACGGTTCACGCCGGAATAAAAAGTATATTGCTGTTCTACTGGATGCAGCTTCCGCCAAGTGTCCACCAGGCTCATTGCACCGAAAAAACTACGGATATGCTTTCGAGATGGAGGCAGGACCTTCTGGGGCCAGCGGTCCAGGGAATCGGAGACAATGGAATTAAAGTCGCCACCGATCAACAAGATGGACTCTGGCAACTCCAAGAGGAGACATCCGAAGTCCTTAAAGGCTGAGGCGTGTAGACCTGGCGGTACATAGGCAGAAATCAGGTTAAGAGTACTCCCCTCCCATGTCCCTGAGGCCGCAACAAATCTGCCCAGGCTGTCTGTCCGAGTCTGGTCAATTGTCACAGGGAAGGACTTCCGCACCATTATTCCTACCCCCTAGAGCCTGACTCAAACGCGGAATGCGCCACCAACTTAAACCCCCACCTCAACATTGCTTTACAGGCATTACCAAGTGAGTGTGTTTCCTGCAATAAGATCACATCCGGGGAATGTCGCTTTATGAATTGAAGAACTAATCCCCTCTTGATTTTGTCCCCCAATCTGTTCACATTAAATGACAGCAGTGTGAGCCCTGACTTAAGAGCAGTCGCCATTCTATCCCCAGATGTGTATCCCTGGTCGTCAGGGGACTTTGTGGTAAATTAATTCAATATTACCTCATCTCATAATTTCTATACTTAATAATCATAATTTCAGTCAAAGCAAAGAGAGGAGTCCATGGTGCTCAAGTACAAAAAAAAGGTCCAGTAACTCGAGTTAAGGGGAGAGCTCCAGCACCAAGCGGGTACAGGAGTGGTCTGCAGCTTTATTCACACATCAGAGTATTTATACAGTTTTCAGTCAATAGGCAAAAGAAGAAAAGAGAAGTGACAAGAAAAAGGGAAGTGACAAGCAGTAATTTCCAACAGATGTGTCAAGGTAAGGGCGTGTCTTGTGTCTCGTGAGAGGGCATGCGATGTGTGGAAATGTGTTCTCTTTCAGTTGAAGGCCCTTCCTCATTCGGGGGTTTATCTATGGCTTAGAGTCAAGAACAGGAACCATCTTGTGTAAAACAGGAACTATCTTGCTGGTTCTGGGAATTGGCTGAACCACAAGAGTCAAAAAGAGGAACTATCTTGTGTAAAACAGAGACCATCTGCTCTCTGGCTTACAGTCAAGAACAGGAACTATTTCTTAAAACAGGAACTATCTGCTGCTGGTTCCCAGAATTGGCAGAACCACAGAAATGTGTGGTCAATGAACGGGGGTGCCAGAGGCAGGGTGTCTTGCTTGTGGGTCTGAAGACAAAATGGATGTCACACACAAAATGGGTGCTTGTCTGAATGAGAAAAATGACTGTCAGGCAGAAACAGGGAAATGATGGGGCACAATTGTCAATTTTATTTCCACATTCCCTCCTTGCCCCAGAGTGTACCTACATTATATCTCAATTTGCATGAGATCATCTATACATTCTTGTAGCATAATTCTTTCCCTTTCTCTCTGCTGGACAAGTGGTTTAGGAATGCAGTTTGCAGCGCATAGACCGCACAGGGCAGGACCACATTGGATGCAAAGGCAGCATCCAGTTATTATCAGGAATATTTTACCTGCTGCTGACAGCAGTTGCCATCCCCAGGACGATATTATCTTCCAGAACCAATCAGACCACGTCCAAGTGCCAGGTTCTTGATGTAAACTTAGGGCTATCTTGTGTAATTTTGTTATGGCCGTGTATACAGATGGGGAATTATCAGGAATAAATAAACAGCAGCTAGAGCCTATAATTTTACAGGCTCTGCCTCTGTCAGCCAGGATGATGTCAAGGACAAGGCGATTTTGGAGAGTAACCAATCGTATGGTGGACTGCTCCTGGGTTAAGCTCCCCAGGGCAGACGCCGTCTGGTTTACAACAGCCTCTAAGGTCCTTGTCAACCTGCGTATAAGTTTGCTGTTCTGTACAGGGCCAACAAAGAAGAAGAACCCTTTGTTAAAACCTGTATACTGTTCCCATGAGGTTTCTATTTGGTCAACCAAGGAGGTATCGATCGTTCTTTTATGTCTGACATGGGGCACTAGGAGGTCTCGGTGGTAAGTGGATGGGGCCACAAAGACAGGGGGTAACAGAAATGCTATATAGCAAGTTCCCCCCCAGTTCAAGGGCAGCTGCACATAGGCCGTTTGGCCACAGACGAAATAAGTATGGCGAGATGCTAGAAATGAGGACTTTCCTCTGTCTTCAAAACTTATAGTGGTATGACAGTCACTGTGTCCTAATGGAACAGAGCCATTTTTCTGGATACACAGGTGTCCTTTTACTGGTGAGACCGAGATGGAAGGGGGACCAGCATTCTTTTTAGGTTTGGTATTTAACATCTTGTAGGACATGGTCATGTTCCCTTGCTTGTATTCTTCACTTTCTAGGACTGTACCTGTCGCCTGAGGATTTCCATCCTCATTTGGGTAACAGGCAGCATTAAGTACCCTGTTTAAGTCCCTCCAAGGCCACCCATTCTTGCATGAATTATTTCCGTCAGGGCAGGAGGTGGGGGTAGTATCGTCAGCTGTTATTAGGGCGAACCAGGCTTCACAAGTCCCATTATAGTAAAATGGAAAGGGGAAAAGAGGCATCCCTCCCTTTTTCTGATGAGGTGGGAGGCGGCCACATATCCAGCAATTTGTGCTATTGCTGGCCTGATGAGTGTAGTGTAACATCTGTATAAAGGTATTGTTTTGCAAGGCTAGTCTATGGGCTTGTTCATGAGGAGGTAGGTCCTGATATGTGTGTTCCTGAGTGCTGTTGGGTGCATGAGAGGTGTGTGGTGTTGGAGGAAAAACAGTGTGGAGGATCCAACCAAGACACGTCATAATGGTTATGAAGAAAAACAATATCATTAAACATATGATAGAACCACTACGCAATTTCTTAAAGTTCTTGTTTCTGCGTTTCATTCTATGTTTTTCCCACATAGTCAAGGTGTTTAAATCCATCCCCATGCTCCAACCACTTCACCACTGGACCTGCGCCCAGTGGACTTAATTAGCCAGAGTCCGGATGGCAGACCTCAACTTTGATTTATATTCTTGTTGTGGGGTCAGTTCCAAGGGCACAAAAGATTGTTCTGTTACAATGTCACTAGGGTTGGCAGTGTTGCCGGCAACAGTGTCTCTTTGTCCAAAATATTTCCGGCAGTGACTCGCGTGTAGCCAGCTCTTCCTGCCTTCGACCTTCACCGCCGTCCGCGTGGTTAGGAGCGCGAGCTTCGGAGTCTTCCACCTGGGCTGAAGAGGACTGGTCCTGTCGAAGTTTCTTATCATCACCCAGTCGCCGGGTCGGATGGTGTGTTCTCCAGGGGCGGTTTTGTCAGGAAAGGCTGCAGCGACCTGTGAACGACAAGATTGGAGTGCAGACATCAAGGAAGCCAGGTAATCAGTCAATATTCTGCTCTCTACATCAGTAATTTTTTAGGCATTGGCGTACCCCACATATTTGGTGGTCTGCCAAAGACCACCTCATACGGAGATAGACCAGTTCTGGAATGTGCTACCATACGCATGTAGAAGAGGGCAACCGGTAAGGCTACCATCCAGTCCACGCCTTTGTCTGTACATATCTTGGCCAATTTTGTCTTCAAAGTCTGGTTGTGTCTCTCTACTAGACCTGCTGCTTGAGGATGTCTTACACAGTGAAATTTCCAAGTGTACCCTAACAGAAGAGACACTTGCTTCATGAGTTCAGAGGAGAAGGGCTGGCCGTTGTCTGAGTTGATGACGCGTGGCAACCCATAGCTCGGGAAATATTCTCTTACTAGTTGCTTAGCAGTTGTCGTTGCAGTGTAATCTAGGACGGGATAGGCGTCTGTCCATCTGGTCAGAGCACATACTACAACTAGCACATACTTGTGACCTCTACATCTCTCCATCTGGATATAGTCCATTTGGAGAACTTCAAATGGATGGTCAGGGGGTTGGAATCCACCCTGCTCCACCTTTGTGCCTTTACCTGCGTTAAACTGATTACAAATCATGCACGTTTTAACTTTTTGTTTGGCTGCAGCTCTCAAATGTTTGTTGTGCCATATGTTCTGTATGCTGTCTAACATTGCTGTTTCTCCCAGATGCGCTGGTCCATGTATGGTGTTTATTATAACCTGTACCATAGCATCCGGCAGAAACCATACTGCTCTTTCAGGTGTCATCCAACCCCGATCTGTAAGGACCCCTCCTTGTTCCTTCCATTCTAGCAGTGCCTGTGGTGTGGTGTGACTTTGGACATCCTGGATGTCAGAAAAGGGGTCTCGTATTGCGTATTGGCGGTGTAGTATATTCAATTCTGTGTTTGCTGCTAATTTGGCTGCACTGTCTACGGAATCATTTCCTTTTGATATATCATCAGTTCCTTTTGTGTGTGCTTTATACTTTAATACTGCAACTTTCGCTGGTAACTGACTGGCCTCTATGAGGGCAGTGATGAGTGTAGCATGCTGTGTTTTAGACCCGTGTGATGTGAGGAATCCTCTCTCTTTCCATAATGTGCCAAAGTTGTGTACAACCCCGAAAGCGTACTGTGAATCAGTGTAAATATTAACTGATTTTCCTTTTGCTAAGTGACATGCTCGTGTTAGTGCTATGAGTTCGGCTGCTTGTGCTGACAGTATCTCTATCTTGTGTGCTTCCAAAGTGTTTGTACCATTTGTAACGGCATAGGCTGCTGCTAGTTCTCCAGTGGGGAGTCTCATGCAAGAAGCATCAACAAAAAGTGTCATTTCTGCCTTAGAAAGGGGAGTATCTTGTAAATCTGGTCTGGGTTTGGTCACTGAATCAATTATGTCAATACAATCGTGAAGTTGTTCAGTAGGAGAGGTCAGTGGCAACAGTGTTGCTGGGTTTAAAATGTTGCATCGTCTAATCTCAATATGTGGCTGAAAAAGCGTCATCTCATATCCGGTGAGTCTGGCTATTGTCAGATGCTGTGTTTGCGTTCTGTTTAGCAGAAGTTCTACAGCGTGTGGGACCTGGACTATCAGATGATGTCCCAATACAATAGCATCACTTTGTCTAATAGCTTGTGAAGTAGCTGCTACTGATTTTAGACATGCAGGTAATGCTTGTGCTACTGGATCTAATGTACTTGAAAAATAACCACATGGTCTATGTCTGTCTGCTTGAAGTTGGGTCAGGACTGATAGTGCTGTACCTGAGTTTTCTGTTACAAACAAGGTAAAATCTTTGGTGTAATCAGGTGTTGCTAACACTGGGGCTTGACACATAGCGTTTTTAAGAGACTGAAAAGCTTGCGTGTGTTCATCTGTCCAGGGTAATTGTGGAGGAGCGCCAGCTTCGAGTGTTGTCAGCTGCACTAATGGTTTAGAAATGAGTGCAAATTGCGGGATCCACTATCTACAATATGAGGTGAGACCAACAAAAGCTCGAACTTGTTTCTGTGTTGTTGGTTGTGGTATTTGTTGTATGAGTTGGATGCGTTCCTGTGTAAGCTGCCTACCCTCCTTTGACAGCAAGTGCCCTAAGTATGCCACTTGCTGTAAACAAAATTGGAGCTTACCAGGGGAAACTTTATGGCCATTTGCAGCTAGGAATTCTAGTACTAGTAGTGATGCTTCAGCACATGCTGCGTCAGATCTGGCCATAATGAGGATATCATCAACATATTGTAGTATGGCTGTATCCGTGGGCATTTGAATAGTATCCAATTGTCTTTTCAGCGCTTGGCTATATACACTTGGACTTTCGGTGAAACCTTGAGGAGCTCTTGCGAATTGGAAACTTCGTCCTTGTAAGGAGAAGCCGAAAAAGGTATTGACTGTCTGGGTGAATGGGTATACTGAAGAATGCGTTTTTTAAGTCAATGACAGAAAAATGCGTTGCTTCTGCATCTATGGCTGTGAGTAAAGTGGAGATGTCTGGGACCACAGGGTGTTGTGGAATGACACATTTATTGAGCTCTCTCAAATCCACCACTAGTCTGTAGACAGGTGGTATTCCTGGTTCCACTTTTTTTATGAACTGGTAAAACAGGGGAATTGCAAATGTTCGAAGTTGTTTCTTTAATCACACCTGACTGTATTAGGTCCTGAATAATTAACATTAATGCTTGTTCAGCTTGAGGTGGAATTTTGTATTGTCTTATACTTGGTAGTTGGGCTCCCTCTTTCAGTGTAAACTTGTGAGGTGTTATTTTCATACATCCTACTGTGGTGGAATCAGTGGCCCAAAAGGTGTGTGGCAAATCTTTCAAACGCTCGTCTAATTCTCTACTCGTGTAGTGGCCCTTAAAATCTCGTAGAAATAATCTGACATCTTTAGGTGAGCAAACAATAACAGCTCCTAATTCTTTCAATGTTTTTATACCAAGCAAATTTTCTGGACTTGATTGTTGTCAATATAAGATCTGTAGTTGTCGTGAGGGGACCAACCTGCAAGGGCAGTGGTTTTGACGTGGCGTTTGTCACAGGTTGTCCGGAGAAACCCAGAGAAATTGTTTTTGAACCCGAAAGAGGAGCCTCTGGGACCTCTTGATGGCTTATTGTTGTTTTACTGGCCCCAGTGTCTAGTAGAAACTTCCTATCCTCCCCAAGAAGTCGGACCTCTATAAATGGGCCTTTCTGATTTACTGGGATGGGGATTAGGGGCAGTTTGTCATCTTCTCTCCCTGGGCAACATCATAAAAAATCTGGGTAGTATTCAGTGTAGTCGCTGTCTATAATGTTCATTTGGGCCATTTGTGTTGTCGGTGGAACTGAAGGTGTTGAACTGCCTTGGGAAACATTCTGTTTTGGCTGATATGGACGAGGCTGTGTCTTACCAGTAGCCAAATTGTGCTTTAAGACAGGGCAGTCTTTAATGAAGTGTCCCGTCTTTTTGCAATAATTACAAGTGCTCTTCACGTTTGTCTGGCTACCTGGTGTCTGTTGGCGCTGGGGTGCAGTTTGGGCTACTAATGCTTTCATCTTGGTGTCTTTCATGCATTTCCTCTCATTTTCTTCTTCATCCCTAATGCGATTTTGGTGATATTGTAGCATTTGTAACACCTGTGGTGGTGTATGTGCTTGCCAGGTACTTTCTACTTTTAGTACTCTTTCCTTAATAGCTGGCAAGGCGTTGTCTACTAATTTGGAAACAAACAGATGCGGGTAAGCTTCGCTTGTCGGCGTAAGGCCGCTATTTACCGCAAAACATTTTTCAAGTCTGGTGTAATATTCTCCTATGTCTTCACCATGTTTCTGTTTGCAGGAGGAAATGGTATCCCAGTCCTCCCTTTTCACTGTCAGTAACTGTGGTAGCACCTTTAAAATAGTGCCAGGAAGTGCTTTTAGTCTGTCTCCCATACCTTGACCTGCTACTCTAGTATTTTTGTCATTCTGAAGTTCGGTCCATCTAATGTGTTCACCTGCTACTTCCCAATCTTTTTCTCTTAGTTTGTCATATATACCCGATGGCAACAATAATTTCAGAATTGCTGTGATATCAGAAAGAGTATATGTTCCCATCATTAATACATCTCCTAATTCTTTAAAGAATCCAGCAGGATCCTTTGAGTGGGAGGGAACCATCTCTTTTATCCTTAGTAACTCAAGTTTTGTCAAGGGTACATAAATAAAAACGCGTTGTAGCGCGCCATTCGTGTCAGCTCTGGGGTGGACCTCTCTCATGGGGAACTGGCGTGTTTGAGGAAGTCTATTAATTGGTCCACAAGTATTATTGAAAGATTTATATTCAGTCGTTTTCTGGTATTTCTGTCTAAAATCTATAAATGTGTTGAGAAAAACTGAACTATTGTGGAGGAACATGTTATCAGCGCAGTCAGACACAAAATCTTCGAGTCTTGGATCATGTTTAAAATGAGTGTCATTGAGTGTGATGAGATGTTGCACCATGTAGAGACTTGCTAATCTTTGATGTGAGCGTGGTAATGCTAGAAAAAGTTGGGCTATGAGATCATTGTCATATATCTTATATTGGGAGACCCATAGGGTCGCAGTTCTGTCTATTTCCTCCTCCTGCGGTGTAAGCGGAGGTTCCTGGTCTAACCAGTAGTCTAATGCATTGGATGTATTTTCAAATAACTCATCTGGAGATGACCGTTCAGGGTGACCTTGGAGGAATGTAGGCGGGAGTGTTCGTGAATTAGGGGCGGAAGAACGAACAGGTAGGACTTTTTCAGTAGGTTCAGTAATTTCCTCCTCAAGTTTCTTATTCTCTTCATTTGTTTGCAAGTTTTGCAGAATACGGGTCACCTTACGGGTGAACCTGTCTAGTGCATCATTTATAAGTTCTAGACTGGTGTGGTCGGATGCGGAATCTAATAAGTCAAAAATTTGAAACTGGTACATTTCTTTCCTCTGCTTGTATGTGTTTTATGAAACAGCAAAGGAGGAACCTATACATGTGCATTTTTACAGGGTGTGATCTTCTTGTAGTCATAGCGTTAATGGCTCGTGAGTTCTCTCCAGTACGAAGAAACTCAGAGGCCGCTTGAAGAAACATGTCAATTGCTGGTAGATGTCTTATTTCTTCCCAGGAGTCATGAAGTATTTTACTTATTCGGCCCGCCTCCCCTGTGTTGCTCGGAGTCGGGTCATAGGGGCAGTCGGGAATTGTTTTACCTGGGTCTGGACCTACGGTACCCCCTTCTGGAGTGAGAGGTGGTGTGTTATGTTGTAAAAGGGGTGGCGGAGGCAGAGGGTGCTGAATTACTGGAACTTCATATGGAGGTGGAGTATCTAAGAGGAAATTGGTGAAAGTATCCTCTGGTGATGGGGCGGTAGGTTGTGTCTTAAGTGGTGCAATGTTAAGGTTTTCAGGTGCAGATGGCAATACAGGATAAAAACCAGTAGAAATGGCTGATTGTTCCCTTTTATTTCTTTCACTAACTACTTCTTTCCCTATTTCTTGTAACTGTTCTTTCTTGGCCTGCTCTGACATTCTCTTACCCTTTTCAACTTTATGCAATTCCTTCTGTTGCCTCCTATGGGCTTCTTTTCTCCATAATTCCACCGAGTCACTTTGTGACTGACGGACTCCCTTTTTCTTCCACAACTGTTCCTCTAATTTTATAATACATTCCATGTCAAAAGTACAATTTTCGGGCCATCTATATCTGTGTTCTAGGTCTTTAGTATAATCCACCCATAAATCACAATAAATAATTGTACCGACACCATGTTTTGCATACATGAAGTGTCCTGGAGTATCCCGAGGAGGAAGGGGAATTTCCTTCTCAAGAATACTCCTTTTGGTTGCTATCTTACGTATTTTCCAGAAAATAGGCAGGATGGCAAGACTTTTCAAAGATTTAACAAACAGAACATATATCTTTACCGTACCCACGAAAGTGGTGAGTCCGTCTTTTATACTAGTTTAGCAGTCCTCACAAAATAAGTGAGAAACCAACAAAAACATGTATCTTTACCGCACCGACAAAGTGGTGAGTCCGTCTTTTATACTAGTTTAGCAGTCCTCACCAAAGATAGGTGAGAAACCAACAAAAACATGTATCTTTACCGCACCCACAAAAGCTGTGGGTTCGTCTTTATACTTTTCAGCAGTACTCACCGAAAAAATAACTGGAAGGCCTCTTGAAGATCTTGAAATGCGCGCAGCTTCTAAGGTGGGGCTCGCAGAACCTCGGACTCGTCTCTTCACAGGTTGGGCTCTGGTTCAGGACGTTCCGCAATTTTCCTCACCGCCTCGTGTGGATGCCGGGCCGCAGTCGGTCCCCCTCTTCGCCTCGAGGGAGTTAGCGGGAATTCCCCGCGTTGTGCACTTTGAAGTCCGTCAAAGGTCAGGAGGGGACAGTACCGGGTCCAATATCGCCGGCGCGTTGGGAAAAGAGAACGTTCCTGTTCGGGCGCCAATTAATGTGGTAAATTAATTCGATATTACCTCATCTCAGAATTTCTATACTTAATAATCATAATTCCAGTCAAAGCAAAGAGAGGAGTCCGTGGTGCTTGAGTACAAAAAAAAAGGTTCAGGAACTCGAGTTAAGGGGAGAACTCCAGCACCAAGCGGGTACAGGAGTGGTCTGCAGCTTTATTCACACATCAGAGTATTTATACAGTTTTCAGTCAATAGGCAAAAGAAGAAAAGAGAAGTGACAAGAAAAAGGGAAGTGACAAGCAGTAATTTCCAACAGATGTGTCAAGGTAGGGGCGTGTCTTGTGTCTCGTGAGAGGGCATGCGATGTGTGGAAATGTGTTCTCTTTCAGTTGAAGGCCCTTCCTCATTCGGGGGTTTATCTCTGGCTTAGAGTCAAGAACAGGAACCATCTTGTGTAAAACAGGAACTATCTTGCTGGTTCTGGGAATTGGCTGAACCACAAGAGTCAAAAAGAGGAACTATCTTGTGTAAAACAGAGACCATCTGCTCTCTGGCTTGCAGTCAAGAACAGGAACTATTTCTTAAAACAGGAACTATCTGCTGCTGGTTCCCAGAATTGGCAGAACCACAGAAATGTGTGGTCAATGAACGGGGGTGCCAGAGGCAGGGTGTCTTGCTTGTGGGTCTGAAGACAAAATGGATGTCACACACAAAATGGGTGCTTGTCTGAATGAGAAAAATGGCTGTCAGGCAGAAACAGGGAAATGATGGGGCACAATTGTCAATTTTATTTCCACAACATTCCCATCAGTGCCATTGGTTGGTGCTGTGTCAGCTACACTACCCACCTCCACATACATCAGGGCACAGTCCCTGGTCATGTAAAATCGTGTGTCAATGGTATCTGCTGCCTTGTCGATCCTGTCTGTAACTTGTCTGTACTGGCTGAAACTTCCCTCCCTTCCCCTCCTGGCACAAAATTGTGACGGTCTCTTATACACATATCCAAATACGGAGAGTCTGAGTGCACAGGATCCCACCCCCTTGAATTTATTCAACAAACCCCCCTCCCTGCCTCCCTGCATGGCGGTGTCGGAACCTCCCGCCACCCCAAACTTGCAGAGTGCCTATCGCCCACCCCTGAAACTTTATGGTGCGTTTGCCCAATCTAACACCCGACCAGAATGTTACAGATAAGTGCTAGATCAATTACTCACATTTCTACAGAAACAACATCATTGCGCACCAACTGGCAATCCCACAATTACAATGTACTTTGCTAGGGCAAACCCTGGCTACGGTTATGGCAGTTATTAAATCAGGCAGTGTCCCAGTTCTGCAAGAGCATGACTATAGGACCATCACAGTTGCCTCTATTTATACAGACCAGTTCTCATTCATCTCCTGCCACTTCATCACGCTCTCTCGGTAGGGATCGTGCGTCTTGGTCACTCTGCATGCCGTCTTGTCCATTTCGTTGGCCACGTCGACCCCTCCTCCCGGTCCGACACCAGCCGTCGAGCCAGTCCCAAGCCTCTTCAGGATTAATGAAGAACCAGGCCTTCCCCTCTGACTCTACACGCAGTTTGGTGGGGAACAGCATTGCATACTTAACGTTCTGGTCCAGCAACTCTTCCTTCACCTCCAGGAAACTCTGTCGCTGCTGCTGCACCTTAAGCGTGAAGTCAGCAATGAAGGTCACCTTGCTGTTCCGATTGGTGGTGCGGTCCGGGCCGTCT